>NC_136261.1:394983989-395113989 GCF_964187855.1 Myxine glutinosa
TAGCTTTAATCCTTTCCTAGTTAACATAGCCCCCTGTGTGAAGATACATAAACAATCTCCTGCTCCAGTTTCCCTGCTTAAATACATTAAGATGTCTCCGACGTATCCACGGTCCATGCTACACCTATACTATCCTATCTACAAAAAACAAACAGGCATTTTAAAGGCCATTTTCCCTGCAAGAGCGGGGGTTAGCCTTGCGGTCCCCATGACAATCCTCTCCATTTTGCCCTATTTTCTGCATCTCCCCCCCTTGTTAACCCCCTGGCCCGCATTTCTTCTCCGACCATCTTTAGCCAAGTCTTTCTCGGTCTTCCCTGTGCTCTACTTCCTTCCACATTCACTTGCATCACTCTTCTCAACCAGTCACTTTCATCCTTCCTCAACACATGACCAAACCATCTCAAACTGTTTCTCTTCACAGCATCCATCACAGGCTCTATTCCCATCATCTTCGCAATTCATCATTTGGCTTCCTCTATCTCAACGATACTCCAAACATCCACCGAACCATTCGCATTTCCACCCTTTCCAGCCTTCGCTTCTGCTCTATGTTCATTACCCATGTCTCGCTCCCATAAATCATAACACTTCTCACACATGCAGCATCCACCTTTCCCTTCAGCTTCAACGACACTCCCCTCCTCGTCAGCACGCCACTCAGTTTCCGAAACTTCTTCCATGCACATCTCACTCTAGCAACCGTTTCCGAGTCTGATCCACCTTCTCCATCTATATACTATCCTATCTATACAATGCTATTTCATCCTCCACCCACACAAACCGAAAATTAGCTTATTAGAAAATAAGAAAAAAAAACTTTACAAAACTGAATGCCTCAACTCTGTGTTTGCCTCAAAATCTTGTGTCTCAAACCCATTTCTCACTGTACCCACCTTACCCAGTCGGACCCAACTACTCCTGGATTCGGTGTCCTTTTCTCCTGACAAGGTGGAAAAGTTTCGGTCAAACCTCAACTCTGATTCTGCAACTGGACCAGACGGCATCAGCCCACGGGTCATAAAATCCTGCTTTACCGCTTTATCTCACCCTCTCTCTGTTCTCTTCACCCTCTCTTTTGCTCAAGATAATCTGCCATCTGCTTGGAAATCAGCCAACATGACCGCTTTACACAAAAAGGTGCAAACACAGATCCTTGCAACCACAGACCAATCAGCGTCCTCCAAATAATCAGCAAGGTCAGGGAATCCATCATCATTTCTGACATCAAATCCTTCCTCTTCTCCAACGCCATGATCTCGGATCATCAATTTGGATTCAGACCAGGTCATTCTACTCTGGGAATGCCGCTTCTGCTGACTCAACAATGGATGGAGGTGGTCAATGTCAAACAGGAAATCAGAGCTGACAACCTTGACATATCACGCGCCTTCAATATGTTCGGGCACCCCGCCCTGCTCACCAAACTCTCCTCTTGAGGTATCCTTGGAAACCTCCACGCATGACTTGCAGACTTCCTTTCTGTTCGCAGTCAATGTGTGGCCCTGAATGTAATTCTCTCATCGCCCCTGAATGGACCCCACTCTCTGCCGCTCCATATCTCAACCCTCAAATCGGCAAGCAGCAGCCGCCTCACTCTTTGCAGACTTGGATAACATCACAAACTGGTCAAACAAGTGGAACATGTTTTTCAATCCTGACAAATCTCACACTCTCACTTTCTCTCTCTGAAAAGACCATCTGGACAACCCTCCCATCTACTTTCTGAACAATCCTCTTGAAGGAGTTCTGTCACTCAAGCTTTTGGGTTTCACTGTGTGCCATGATCTTTCTTGGGAAAACCACATTTCCAAGCTGGCCTCCAAATGGGCAAATGGGCATCTGGGCATCCTCCATCATGCAAAGTCCTTTCTGGGCACTTCTGAGCTCCTCACCACGTACAAAGCTTTCATTCCCAGCTCAACGGAACACTGCTCTCCTCTGTGGGCTGGTGCTCTTGCCTCTAGCTCGGCTTCAAGCGGTTCAAACCAAAGCATTCCCAATCATTGGTATCTCCTGCGAAGAAGCTGATCTGAGGGCCTTTCTCTGTCTCACTGCAGGCAGGTTGGTGGTATTTTTGCCTTCTACCAACTCCTTTCCGGCCTTGCCCCACCTGCTTGGTCTGTGCTATGTCCCCCAAATATTCCTGCAGGATGCACAAGATCTGCCAGGACCCACTTCTGGTGAAACTGCCAAAATCAAGACTCTCTATTCACCTTCACTCTTTCATTCCTCTTTTCTCCCACCTCTGGAACAATCTCCCACACTCTTTTCAATCCCTCTCCTCCCTCCAGGTCTTTAAAACAGTTGTTCACCACCATCTCTTATCTTCCCCCATCCAAAGTCTTGATCTTTTCTACCTCCGTTAAAACACCCCAAATTTGCCTCTTTAAATCCCGAACTTATTTCTTGAAATTTCCAGTGGTGTTAATTTGCTTTATACGGTGTACTCCTCCCTCCTCCCCCAGCCCTCCCTCTCCCACAGATCTACTGATATTCCTGTTCTCTACAGTTGTTGTGCTTGTGTGCTTCCCTCTCTCTCCCCCTCTTGTCTTCCCGCTCACTTCATTATATATTTTGTGTGTTTGTGCATGTTTTCATGTTCAATGTGTTAGCTCTAACATGGGCCTCAATTCTGTATCCAAAAAAATAAAAATAAAACGTAACAATACAGAGACAAAAACCAAGGACACACACTCACAAACACAATTGCAAAGCCCCGTCTCCTGCTGCGTGGCAGACGGGCAAATTATCGTATCCGCATCCGGATCTTCACCAAAATCTAACCAATACGTTCTCATCACACACGCAACCTGTCCACTAAGTTTCATCAGAATCCATCCACAATGTTTTGAGATATCCTGCTCAAAGTCAAAGAGACAGGGGTGAAAACCTAACCTCCATCCACCTTTAGTGGCAGAGGTAAAAATAAAAAATATATATCACGATGGTTACTTCTTGACATGCTATGGTGGAATTATAAACATATGTCAGTCACATACCAGACTTGGGAATTATTCCATCATCCTGAAATTGGCCTGTTTCTGCTCTCAGGCCTTGTGACCTGAGCCTTTCCAAGAAGTTGTCCATTCAACCGATGACCTGCCAAGGATACAATGGGTATGTTACTCACAGAAAAGTTCTACATGTTATTTTGTTAACTGAGTTTGGATTGTTGTGTGAGTTATTATCTCATCCAATTTGATCACGTATCCAGCTCAACGGTAAACGTATCCAGCTTGATAACCACATTGAGACTGACAGTATACATAAGAGACAGCCACACTCACCTTTGAGCTGTGAAGCATGGTCACAAATAAATGATTTACCAGTCCGTTATCCTGATGAGCCCATAATAAGGGTGTAAGCTGCATCGGCCAGACTAATTGCATGTATTTGTGAACAAAAATCTGTCTTCAAAGACCCGAGTAACACATGGATGCTATCCTAGCTTGAAAGTGAAGTGTTGGCATAATTTACGCATATGACATCAGCATTGTGTCGAGATCAGGGTCAGAGTTGATCCTCTTGTTTAATACAGAATACACATGCACATATATAAAAACCTGTTATTTATTCTCCTCTCACTGCAATTGTCTTACACACGTGCACCAAGGAGTCTCCCACTTTGCTGGAAGTTAACATTTTCAGATTCAATACACATAATCCTGTCATCTCAGAAACTAGGTTTGTGCTTGGATTGAAGACGTCTGCATGGAAGGCTGACTGTTGTTCACTTCGCATGCAGCAGAGACAGACACAGATCTAGGCCGGTGCGTGAGACAGGCACAGACACAGACAGACTGGCGCTGAGACAGACATAGACATAAACTGGAGTGACACAGACAGACACAAACCGGCATGGCGGAGACAGACACAGACATAGACAAGTGCGGCAGAGACAGTGTATGTGAGTGTGCGTGTTGTTGGTTTTCATCTCAATTTGCGGTTATCAGGAAGTGGAACGGGGCCACCTTTAATTCCGATGCTATTCAGCTTCCAAGATCTCTTGACCTCATTTTTGAGATCCTGGTATTTGGTCATTTTCTTGATTTCTGCGTTGTTTTGGCCAAAATCGCTGGGTACTGATATCTCAATTATCAATTCTGTCTTTTTCTTTTTGTTCCTGAGTGCAATGTCCAGACAGAATGCTTTTTTTTGAATGTTCATGCTCGATGGAATCATCAGGTCGTACGTGAGCATGACATCCGCATTTTCAATGATTGCGCTTAGTTCATGTTTCCATGAGTTTTCTGGAACTGGGATGTTAAAATTCATGCAGATATTTTGCAGATTTTACAGATCAAACGAATGACTTTGCATACTTTGTTGTGCCTTTGTGTGTAAAGTTGTTTCGATAATCGTTTTTTGCATCCTGACAGCAGGTGACTCGTACTTTCTGTTTCCATCTTGCAAAACCTACACATGTCCATCTGGCTCAGTGTGTGTGTGTGTGTGTGTGTGTGTGTGTGTGTGTGTGTGTGTGTGTGTGTGTGTGTGTGTGTGTGTGTGTGTGTGTACATTACAATTTTGCCTTTTCTACATTTATTTCGACAGTCCAGCCAAGTGAGCGTGCCAAAGTTTAAGGCTAGGCCTGGTGTCAGGTGTGCTTGTATCTTCTTTATTTAGGAGACACAGGGGGAGTGGAAGGGGAAGAGGGAGAGGAAGGGGAGAGGGGGGGGGGGAGGATTTGACGATAGGTATTTGCTCTCTTATCCAAAACTCCACAAACACAATTTCGACGAAACTCGACTTCAATCTTCTTACAAAAATTGCTCACGGCATACAAAACAAATATCACGGTCTAAGGGGGTCTGCGAGGGGTTTGAGTGACTGTTGCTCCTGATTCAGGTGAGCTTGAAGAACCACAGTCCTATTTTTTGCTTTTGCCGTGATCTGGAGAACTGAAAAAGAGATACCTGCCTCGACAATGAACAGACCAGGTAGGTTCGAATGTGGAGCCGAAACGACTTTTTAGAGAAGATTCTCCAACTTTCGTTTTGGATGTACGAGATGGGACCGACATTTTTTTTCCATACAAATGCCACATAGATCCCTCATCCATCCATCTACAACCTTCATAACACCTCCTCATTTAGAGGCCACATTGGACATACAAGGTAATTATAAAAACTTTCTGCCTGGTTTGTAGTTAAAAGGAAGAAAGAGGTTTAACCATCGTTGTATGAAGTTTCATGATGACGTGATATAAAACAATGCAATTAAGAAAACAAAACGAGTGAAAAACACCCCATCAAAAGACCCATCAAATATTTCAACATAAATTCAATAAAACACGTTTAACTTATCTTCATTCCCTTCATCAACGAACAGAGAATTATTTTATCTTTAAATAAACGTTTTACAGATCTTTCTCAGTTTTAATAATAAAATGCGAATCTCCGAACAAACCTCTTAAAATTCGACCCAATCGCGTGAACCTTTGTCCGTTGCAGCACGAGGCTCAGAAGAAGATCACCCGGAAGTTCTTCATCGTAATTGAAGACTTCCTGTTTATGCACATCATTCTGCTTCCTCTTTGAAAGAAGATTGTTTATGACGTCAGCAATTTGTATGTTGCCGCCACATTGCAGTGCGAAAGAAAACAAAGATAACGAAGAAGCAGGGACTGCTTCCGGGTTAGGAATGAACCACGTGCGAGTGAGCGCTGCTCTGTCCCCAATGGCGGATTAACGCACCTGCATCATGGACACGTGCCCAGGGCACCCAAATTCAATGACTTCATGCAATCAGTGCAAACCGAGATCACGGGAGATTGGAGATAACGCGAGACCGATCGAGGTCCACAATGTTTCGAGATGAGACCGAGGGTAGGTCTCACTTTACCCACAAAACCCATCACCTTGTGAGTGGTGGTAAACACAGCGTAAAGGGAATGATCCATCTCGAGGAAATCAAGCTTTGTCACGTGATTAATCCATTTAAAAAAACGTTTTTCCCTGATGTTTAACGAGACGGGACGATTATAAAATTAACGTGTGAAGTTAGTATTGGTAAAAAACAGGTTAATTGGAATAATGAAGAACTCATTGAATGTATACAAATGGAACAATAATCACATTATCATTAAAATTATATAATTGTTGTTGTTCATGCATATCGATATTGTTTCTGAAATGCACATTATAATATATTGTACAATAACAAAAGAAGGTTCATTATTAAATGGAATAACCCGTGAGTTCGTCAAAACGTTGCGGTTTTTAAAATCAGAACTCCGGTCCCGATGATGATGATGAAACCAAACTACCCGAGGGTGATGATGCAACCAAACTACCCGAGGGTGATGATGCAAGTGTGTAGGGACAAGATGGATGATGCGAGGAGATGGAGATGATGCAAGATGCGAGATGCAAGATGCAAGATGCGAGATGGATGATGCAAGTGTGTAGGGACAAGATGGATGATGCGAGAAGATGGAGATGATGCAAGATGAGAGATGCAAGATGCGAGATGGATGATGCAAGATGACGCGAGGGTCATGTGGGGGTTACCCTAGAGTCCCTGTATAAAGAGAGTTGCGCCATGCGCTGACCCGAGATTTCTGGTCACGTGATTTCGTGGCGCCATTTTGTGTCTAACTTCACCGTGCGTGAACGTCAGCTTGGTACGGGAATGTTGTTTATTGCCAAACAAAATGACTGGTTGTTCTGCTTTTGGTTGTTCAAACCAATCTGGGAAATATAAGATGTATAGATTTCCAGGTGATAAAGTCAGAAGACAAATTTGGGAAGCGAAAGTCAGACGAAAGAGCTGCAAAGCGATCGACTCCTCGAGACTCTGCCAGGTAGGCCCACACCGCTTGATGATCGATGTTCAAAAGCAATTATATTTGCTCGGTTTTTTTTGGTTGTCTGTCCGTTGAAAACCCTTTTAAAGGGAAGTGATTTGTGTTTGTTTATAATCTTCAAGGAGCTGACCAAAAATGCATTTCCGTGGGAAGAACCCTGCTCAATTTTTTTCGGGTAGTCCTAGCGGACCGCATATTGTCATTGATTGATGAAATGTCCCGGTACAGTGACATTGCCTGGTCTGCGGTTGGGTAGTCTGCGGGCAATGTCACTGTACTTTTTCAGAGGGAATTAATTTTGATTTTATAGGGGTGGGAAACCCATGGTCCGTTTTGTTTTCAGTTGTCTGTCCGTCCATTCAAGGAGTGAACGTAGTGGGATGAAGTGTTGGTCTGGTCAGAGTGTTGTATTACGGGCAGAGTTTTCTTACGGTCTGAATGTATGAATCATGTTCTGTACTGAATGTATGAATCATGTTCTGTACTGAATGTATGAACCAAGTTTTGTTCTGAATGTTTACTGTGTTGGCCTCATCGTGTTCCTGGTGAAATTAAACAAGTTATGGTGAATACGACGTCTTATCTGTGCTTTTCCATATCTGTTCGACGAGACGAACCGTTCACACTGCAGGTATTTTTAAAAGTTTTTTCTCTGTTTAATTACGGCTTGGCGCAGTCGAAAATTAAGTGTTAATTAAGTCGCCAGCTATGAAACATATTAATCGATCAGGCAATATCCATCAGAGTTCTGGGCAAGGGTGTAGTAATAAATGAACGTTTCAATCTTACTAGATGCCGATGACGTTTTCCTTATGTCAGAGACAGAAGCTGACTTGCAGCTTGTTAAATCATTACAATGGAAATTGAATATAAATGTCGATAAAACTAAAGTTGTACACTATAGAAATATGGCAATACCACGTACAGAATTTGTTTTAAGTGTGTTAGACTATATGTCGGCTGGAAGTCCTACACCGGAATTGCTCTCGGCACCCTTTAAAAAATATTGGATATGCCCACACTCCTTTCTAAAAGTTATTAAAATTCAGAGAACGACAGCATTGGTTTGTCTTACTTATAATGTTAGCTCTTATATGCAGTGTTGGCTTGTAATATGCATTGCCATACCACTTTTAATATCACCACACAGCTCTTTTTCACGGCAATAGCTGAGTTTTTGACAAAACAAATATCACCTGTTTGTAATAATAAGACTAAATATGTGCAGTAAATTTTTTTTTAGCAGGTTTAGAATATATCACCCCATATCGCGAATGTACATGTATATCTAATCCGACACACTTAGACACAAAATGGCGTCCAAATTTGAGTTGACACAACTCTCTATATACAGGGACTCTAGGTTACCCCATTGGGACACAATCCACGGTCAAGGGACGAGTGGGGCTCTGGTTGGTATTGGCGTGGCGTGTGCTTGGTGGTTGAAGCCACGCCCCCCCAAGAGGGTTGGGTTTGAGATATATGATGCATGAGTTCCGGTCGGGTTTTCAGTCCATCGGAATAAACGAGCCTTGAACCTGTTACGTGCGTCAGCTCGTCCTATTCCGAGTGCATGTGTTCCTCGCTCCCCCCCTCAGGAGACAAGCGCAGGGCTTCCCCTTCCCCCGAAGATCCCCAAGTCAAATTATTGGTGTTCGTATCGGCATCGGATGGGTCCAAACCGTTGCGTCCGAATAATCCTATTAAGTTGGCGGAACGTATCAAAAAAGAATTCGGCGACGTTTCGAGAGCTAAAAAGTTGAGATCTGGAGATCTATGAATTGAATGCAAATCGGTGCTCAGCGGGACAAGGTGTTGAGTGTGTCGTGACGAGGTGTTGAGAAGGTCGGGACGAGGTGTTGAGAAGGTCGGGACGAGGTGTTGAGAAGGTCGGGACGAGGTGTTGAGAGGGTCGGGACGAGGTGTTGAGAAGGTCGGGACGAGGTGTTGAGAAGGTCGGGACGAGGTGTTGAGAGGGTCGCGACGAGGTGTTGAGAGGGTCGGGACGAGGTGTTGAGAGGATCGGGACGAGGTGATGAGAGGGTCGCGACGAGGTGTTGAGAGGGTCGGGACGAGGTGTTGAGAGGGTCGGGACGAGGTGTTGAGAGGGTCGGGACGAGGTGTTGAGAGAGCCGGGATGAGGTGTTGAGAGGGTCGCACTTTGGCAAGGCTTGGGTTTCGTGTCAAATTCCTCGGTGGATGAGGGAGAGCCGTGGAGTAATCCATGGGGTGGATCCGTCCATGGAAATTTAAGAAATTAAGTGAAACTTAGCGTTCCATATGAAGTTCCATACAGGAGAGCCACCACACAAATGCTCGAAATGTGACAAAGGTTTCTCTCTAAACGGCAATTTGAAATCACATATGAGGATCTATTCAAGAGAGCAACTTCACAAATGTTCGATATGTGATAAGAGCTTGTTTCAAAAAGGCAATTTTAAACCACATGAGGATCCATACGGAAGAGCATCCTTACAAATGCTCGATATGTGACAAGAGTTTCTCTCAAAAAGCAAAGGCATATTAAGATGTCGGGATCAGGGATAGGAGAGCTGAAATCTGAAATACCAGGATCTGAAAAATGAGGTGAAGAGCATTTCGAAATTGAAGAAAAGAAACCTGAAAATGTACCAGTTATAGTCGGAGCAACAGTGAATTTGGAAAACAAAGAAAACGCTGAGTCATTAAAAAGCATTCCAGGGAATATCACGACAAACAAGCTGCAGGTGGAAGCTGTCAGATTCAATGATGAATCTAAAATGAGCCCTTGAAACAAAGCTATGAGAATTAAGTTTCACAAACTGGTCCATGAATAATGATCCTTTACCGGAAAAGGAGGTGGAGATTTTGAGTTCTGGGAGACCTGCCTCCCACCTCCTAAAACCTGCACGTGGAGATAACAACATACGAGAGAATCCTTACAAATTATTATATTTGTGATAAGGTTATTATTTCCAGACGGCGCTTGAACTTCCGTCGTGTAACCCACGCTGAAGTGATTGCATAAAAAGTGCTCTGACTGTGGGGAAAGTTTTGCTGATAAAGGTTTGTTAAATTCACAAAGCATTAACCATACTGGGTTGATCGTGCCCCCCTTGTTAGCGATCCTCAGAAGTCGGCAAGGTATTCAGTGAAACAGTGAGGATAAAGCTAACGTGAAAGCGTGCAGCCCTTTGGGCATATACAATGTAAGCACAACTCCTTGGAGTACCATCTCTAACCCCTGACAACCAGACAGCATCCCAAACCCTTCGATGAAAGCCATACAGCTGTTTATCACCAGAATGTCCACAACAATGACTGCATACTGATGTCAGAAGGCAACAGGAATCTCAAAATGCTAACCCCATCTGCGTCCTCGAACTAAGTTCAAATAAAATGACAGCTTTTAAAACATGTAAAATTTGTTAATTTGGTCCTCCATATTCGCAAAGCAGTAGATATGCAGGTGAATTCAAACAAGCAACTCGGAAAGACGTGTGTTGCCATCGAGACATGACGAACACCTGGCTCCTTATCTGTAGCTACCTGGTGGAATGCGTGCAGGCAAAGTGTGCTGAAGCCCTTTTGGTTATTATAAAGCTCTATATGGCTTAGTACGTCTCTATTAATTCTTAAATCAATCCCCCCCCCCCCCCTTCCCACGCCTCCTCCCCCCAGGCCCTCTCCCTCCCACACATCTCCCTGCTCTTAAATGTTGTGTACTCTCAAGTGTTTGTGTGCTTCCCATTCTCTTGTCTTCCGCTCCCTCTTTTTATATATTTTGTTTGTCTGGTTGATTTGTTTGTGAAGTAAATGTCAGCTCTTTCACGAGCCTCGATTCAGTATACAAAAAAAAAAAAAAAAAAAAAAAAAACAATACAGTGATTGTAGGTGTGGTTACATGGAAAATTACATTCGCTCTTTTGCACTCAAAAAACTAGAAGATAATTACACGCTGGAGGCAAAGGTTTTACGATCCAGGTGTCCCGGTCGTCGAGGCAACTCCTGGCAGTTTGGGCAAAGAGGTCAGAGACGATTCAGCTCACCCAGCAAGTGGACTGGAGGGTAGTAATTAAATTTACACTTTCACAAAACGCTCATCTTGTCCGTATCAGGATAATCTAAAAGTGTTCCATTTAATTCGGGTCTTCTTGATTTGTCCCCCTTTCCATTGAATCGTTATTTGGATTTTAAACCTGCTTTCATGAATAATTCCTGTTCTTTTAGTTTCAGTCCTTCGGTTAAATTATTACCAACAGGAAAAATAATTTCCAATACAGGACTTTTGCGTCATCTGGGTATTTTGGGTCCTCAGGGACTTTTGGGTCCTCGGGGACTTTTGGGTAATCTATAACTTTTTGGGTCCTTGGGGACTTATGGATATTTTGGATCATTAAGGACTTTTTGGTCATCTGGGTCTTTTGGGTCCTCGGGGATTTTTGGGTCTTTGGGGAGTTTTGGGTATTCAAGGACTTTTTGGGTCATCTGAGTCTTTTGGGCCCTCTGGGACTCTTGGGTCTTTTGGGTCCTTGGGCACTTTTGAATCAAGCACTTTTTGGGTCCTTGGGGACTTTTAGGTATTTTGGGCCATGAAGGACTTTTGGGTCATCTTTGGGTTTTGCTCCTTGGGGACCTTTGGGTCTTTTGGGTACTCAGGGACTTTTTTGTTATCAAAGACTTTTTGTGTCCTTGGGGAATTGTGGGTCCTTGGATATCTGGGTGTTTTGGATCTTCAGGGACTCTTGGGTCTTTTGGGTCCTTGGGGACGTTTTGGGTCATCCACAACTTTTTGGGTCCTTGGGGACCTTTGGGTGGTTAGGGACTTTTGTGTCATCTGGGTCTTTTGGTCCTCAGGGACTTTTGGGTCAAGTACTTTTTGAGTTCTTGTGGACTTTTGGGTCTTTGGGTCACTAAAAACTTTTATGTCATCTGGTTCTTGGGTCCTCAGGGACTTTTGGGTCAAATACTTTTTGAGTCCTTGGGGACTTTTGGGTCATTAAGGATTTTTGGGGTCATCTGGGTCTTTTGGGCCCTTGAGGACTTTTGCATCATTATGAACTTTTTTGTCCTCATGGACTCTTGGGTCTTTTGGGTCCTATGGGACTTTTGGGTCAACAATAACTTTTTGGGTCATCTGGGTCTTTTGGGTCCTCGGGGACTTTTGGGTAATCAATAACTTTTTGGGACTCTTGGGTCCTTGGGGACTTTATTAATCAAGCACTTTTTGGGCCTTGGGGACTCTTGGGTCTTTTGGGTACTTTTGGGTCATCCAGAACTTTTTGCATCATCCACAACTTTTTCGTTCCTTGGGGACTTTTGGGTCATTAAGGACATCTCGTCCTGACCCTCTCAACACTTCATTCTGACCCTCTCAACATCTCGTCCTGATCATCTCAACCACTCGTCCTGACCCTCTCAACACTTCATCCTCAGCCTCTCAACATCTCGTCCTGACCCTCTCAACATCTCGTCCCGACCCTCTCAACTCCTCCTCCCGACCCTCTCAACACCTCGGCTCTGCCCTCTCAACACCTCGTCCTGCTGAGCACCGATTTGCATTCAATTCATAGATCTTCAGATCTCAACTTTTTAGCTCTCGAAACGTCACCGAATTCTTTTTTGATAAGTTCCACCAACTTAATAGGATTATTAGGACCCATCGGTTTGGACCCATCGGATACCGAAACAAACACCAATAATTTGACTTGGGGGATCTTCAGTTGAAAGGGAAGCCCGACGCTTGTCTCCTGAGGGGAGAGCGAGGAACACATGTCCAAGGAATAGGACGAGCTAATCAGGAATGAATACACCCCAGCACTTTCATTGGTGTATTCATTCGCAACTTTTTAGTTCTTGCCAAATCAAAGATTTTTCAACTATTTTGGTTGATCTTGTGCGTTATTCTGAAATAAATGAAGAAATGATTTGATTTGGGTGAAAATCTGGAAGTAGATTGGTTGCATCATCATCCTCGGGTAGTTTGCTTGCATCATCATCCCTGGGGTAGTTTGGTTTCATCATCATCTTTGGGACAGGAGTTCTGATTGTAAAAACTGCAACGTTCCGCCGAACTCACGGGTTATTCCATTTAATAATGAACCTTCTTTTGTTATTGTACAATATTGGTACGGATCTCTGAACGTCAGCCTTCCCCTTACCAAGAGGGGGTTAGCCCCTTGTCTTTATACTAGCCAACGCGATCCTGGGGGTTATGACGTCCTTCCCGGGCAGCGTTAGGTAGGGTTTTAGGACTAGGGATTCGCTATTACCAAAGTACTAACGCTGACCAGAAACGAGGAAATAACTCCCGCCCGAACCACAGCATTAGTGGACACGCCGAGCGAAGCGAGCTGCGATCCGGGCCGTTAACAAGTACTAAACCCGAATCAAGCGGTTCCTAATCGTGCCACCATTACCCAATGGAGAAATGACTATGATGGTCGGATCAAGAGGAAACCGGAAGAACAAAGGATTAATTACTATTTGTACAATAAGAGGAAAAGAAAGGATGCACAAGAAAGAAGAAGAAAAAGGACACAGGGCAGTCTTAGACAGTCTTACTTATTCCGTGGACTCGGGCCCGTTCACTCTCAGACTTGGTCTCAGACTAACTCACACGGGGATGTAGATGGTTGGGTTGAGAGTCTGGCGATGGCGATCACAGCTTGTCCGGTCCCCGACTCGTACCGTGCAGCAGATCAAAACATTGCAGGCAGCTCCCCGCGTGGCGTTGGCGCGTGCGGACAATTATATCGGGGGAAGGTCGGTAAGCTGGTGATTATACAAAGCGCCTTTCACCCAAGTCCTTTTGCAATCAATGCTCAATCGCAATCAATCCATCTCTCCAAGTCCTCTATGATGGCGCCTTCCCGCAATGAGTCCTTCTGCATGCGCTCCTCCCCGATAAGTCCTATAGACATGCTCTCTCCCCGATAAGTCCTGGTGAGGGCTTTGCGTGCGCGCTTTTATGAGACAAGCCAGCAAATGCTTGGATGCCCCAGCCACGCCCTGTGAGGCGATGTCGCCTTAGCCCTGATTGGCTGGTGTGGTCTTACCAGCTCCGCCTTGTTGGCTGCTTGACGTGGCCACACCCCCACCTCGTGCTCCTCCCTCTCTCTCAGGCCTACCTCGTGTCATCTTGGCTAGTTCCAATGAACCAAACCAACCAAGGAACGGCGGCGCTGCTGGTGGCCAAAGTGCAACTTCAGCTAAACAAACCGTCAGGAGCAGCAAACGCTGCTGGTAGCCAAGTGTAACAAAGAGAGGGATGCCAAATGGGGCGCGGGATGGATTCCCCCATTGAAGTGGATTTGAGGGATTGAAAGGGGACTTACTCTTATTTGTTTTACACAACGCAGATGATAACTCGGGAAATGGCCTTATCCTAAACACATACTTATGACAAAACTAATGTTCTATATGGGCCTACGTGTTTGCTTGTGGCCTAACTATGGGGTGTTACCATTACCTTATTAAATGATGTTATTTACAATTATGGGTTCTCAAAACTGCAACGCTGCACCCCTCCTTTCGCCAAGCTCGTCCCCGAGCCGAACCACTACAGTGAGGACGGCCGGCTTCAATACCTGGGTCAGGACTACTTTTTAACAATTAGTGTGACACTTAGGTGTAATTTTCCCTCTACATTTACTCTAACACCCTGTGTGCGACAGTCTTAAACACTAGATATGTCCCACCTGCTGCGTTGTGTACTATCTAACTGACTCACGCCCACAATTGACCGAATTACGGAATTGTTCGCAAACTACACATAAAGCCGGTGGGGAGCAAGTTATTTACAAGACTACTATTATTTACAAAACTACAACCCAGGACCTGTCTTTTGTGGGAAAAGAAAAGCAATTTTGAAAAGAGGAAGTACCGATTGCACTGCACTGCACCAATACACCATGCACCCATATGTACCACTGCACAAAAAGCACCAAAATGCAGCATCAAGAAAAATGCACAAAACATTTCAAAATAAATCATTGAGGTCTTGTGCTTGACTGCTGCGCCGCCATCTTCTTGCTTCGTTCTTGTCTTCCTTCGTTTTTGTAGGCCAGCAGGGCCAAATTGGGTGGTCCGACTGCTGCCATTTATGCCACTTAAAAACAGTGGTCCGCAAGGCAAGATGCTGCTGGGAGCAATGGTCTGCTCCAGCAAAATGCCAGGCCACAGAACGTGTGGTCCATATGGTGTACCGGTGCAGGTAGGCAGCAGGTAGCAGAGTGTGGCACAGAGTGCAGCTGCACAGCTCAGGGCACCTGCACACTCCCCTCGACAAAAGACCATGGGTCCATGAGTGGGGAGGAAGACAAAGCAGAGGTTATCGGGGGCAAGGACGCAAGGGTACACACAATACAAGGCAATGCAACATGAGGGGCGTGGGAGAGCGAGCAGAGCAGGCCCGTCCCTATCGTCCGTCATCCCCCATGTCAGCCTACACTACCCTTGCCCCTCTCCGTATTTACACAATTTACAAATTCGTCTCTACCGTCTCGTCTCCCATATCTCCTCTAATCCAAATTCGTCATCAATCTCTCCTAAGGAGGAAGAGATGGAATATCACACAATGTCACACTTATGTCATCATGCGTCTTTCATGCCAAATGTCTGCCAAACTTGGTGTGGAGGCCTGTCACCTCGGTGAGTGGATGTGGATGGTGCAAAGAGATCTCATCCTAACTATCCTTCTAATTGACATTAACCATTTACTCTACCTGGGGTCTTGCCCTGCCAACTCAATTGGCCTCTTTACACTATGTGGTTCTAAAAACCGAATTCCCATTGACCATTCTGTGGTGCTCTACCAACTTGGGTCTCACTCCCCAATTTTTCTCTCTGTGCCCTTGCACAATTTCGGGGCTGGGTCATGTGGCTCCACCAGCAGGTGTACTTACCTGCACACCTCCGCCACTGAAGTCGCCACCCGAGCTTGCCTAGCTCCTGCGACTACCCTAACCTGGGGAAGGCCCTTCTGGCTCTCTTTCCCCACTAATGCCCTCTCTGGCATCGGGCTACCCGGTTCCCCTCTTGGGATCCTCAGGCCCCACTGGACTCTCTAAACTCTACCTGGCTCCTAGAGCCTACCTGTGGCCTCACCTGGCCGACAGACTGCTAGTGGTGGAGTGCCCATTTAACCATACTCACTAACAGGCTCACACGCCCAGCCATTCCATATACTCATGCACCCAACAAAACACATCGTTTCCACTACCCGCACCGCAGGCATCAATATCCAAACAATTTACCTATGCCCTCTACCAACTTTAAACTACCCTCCCCGGGTATTCGTGAAGAGGTCCATCTCTCCCCCATTCCCTCCTTCGCACCATGCACTCCACACCACTCATTCCACACTACTCACTCCACCATGCATTCCACACCATTTTCCATATAACCAAATCTCCACTTGCACCCTATGCAAGCACATTCACTCAAAACAATGCCATTCATCCACAATCCCTCACAATACATCACCTCTGGGCATTCCACCCATTGCCTCATTTCAACACGCTCACCACAAAGATACTCATTCAATTTCTCAATTCATCACTCTCACTCCAAACACATAGCATCATCTATCTAATTATTGCCCCCTAATACTCGTGCTTCCCGTCATCCCTTTATACTACGCACATCCCTCATCATTATCATCCCTCTAATCTACTCTATGTCCCTATTACAGGTACAATGTCCCTACTAAATCTTGGGTCTCCTATGGTCATCTCTAGGGTCCCTACAATTATCCTAACCCTCCCTGGCTAGTTTTCACCACCAACCCCATAAGCTACAGCTCCTTTGCCCCCACGTAGGATGGTACAGCTACCACTCTCTCATGCAGGGTATTATTTCCACTATCATCATTCGACCACTACACTCAGAGCCTCTCGGTACGTCGATGCATTTTTACAGCTCGGCTTCGCAAGGCCGAGCAATGCATACGGGTGGTCTGTCTGCTGTAGGTTGGGTCCGTCCGGCATTCGATTCAGGGGAGGAGGTTTTGTCGGGCCAAGGCTCCAGGCACCATCTCTGCGCAACGCCTTGCGCTCCCATGCGTGATGGCCCATCCTTCCCCGGCCGGAGCACCGCCACCGCATGGGAGCACCGCTCCGAACCCTCCAACCTCCGCTCGAACTGGACCGGTCGCCTTGCCTGGCAAAACGCGGCATCGACCATACAGGGCTGGGCCCAGGCACGGATCGTGCACGGCGGTTCTTGCAAAACCGCCGCGGCAACGATCCCCCCAGGTCCCCATAGCACACAAAGCACCCGACGCACCAAGAGCTCACGTCGGCTATGTGTTGGCCTAAACGCTAACCCCCCAGTCTGGGTCGATGCTGGCGTCGCATTCTCGCATGCACACCACGCGACCCACTCCTTTCTCACACATCGATGCGCTCCAGCATTTCCCATGCACCCCACACATGCCATCACCCACTCCTCCTCTACTACACACTCAGGTGCACACCACTCAGGCACACTCATTCCTTCCACACACTCCTCTGTTACACACTCTGTAACACTCATGGGTGTGCACTCTGTTGCACACCCAATCACAACCGCACACCCTCGCGCACACTCCTCTTCAACACACTTGGTTTCACTCTCTTCCCACACACACTCCGATGGGCACTCGCTCTCGCACTCGGTATCACACATACACTACGGCGCCGTTTGCACACGTGCGCCATTCACTTTTACGTAGCGCACAAAGGACCTTCCACGAACGCCCGGGCGATGTCGCAATCCCAAGCTCGCGAAAAATCCTTTCGCGCCAAACACTTTTGCGCCAAACCTTTTCACGCCACACACCACCCGACTCACCTTGGTGCTCCCTCTTCACCTTTCCACCACCTGCAAACTGCCATTTGGGTTATGCAGCATGACATCATGATGCGAATCCACACTTTGCGCGCATTCCATCTCTATCTCCGATATATTCTCTGTCTCTGCCGTCTCTCCAACCCAAATTGCCACTATAATTTATTTTTCTTTTCTTAGCTCAACGACCACTGGCGCGCTTAAAAAAAATTCTTTTAATTCTGCGGCCGTCGGCTTTTCTATTCCCCGAGTCGTGATTTCTATCCCGGTCCAGTTACCTGCGCCTCGCTCTGGCTCTCTTTCCATTTGCTCCTCAAGTCGCGCTACCTTGTCGCGTACCTTTGCGACTTTCCTGCTCGGCTTGCGCTTCATGTCCTCCAATTGGCCCCCCAATTTGTTTTCTAATCCCCCCAATTTGCTTTCTAATCCCCCAATTTGATTTTCCATATCATTTTTCAATCACCCAATTTGGTTTCCCATATCATTTTTCAATCACCCAATTTGGTTTCCCATATCATTTTTCAATCCCCAAATTTGGTCTCCCAATTGCCCTCCCATTCGGCTCATTTCCCATTTCGACTCTGTCATGCACGCCCTGATTTGTGCCATAAAGACTTGCAGGTCCACAACCAATACTTGCGCAGTGGGCGCAGCCCTCATTGCCACGTGCGAGGCACCGCCATTTTCCTCCGCTGCTACCTCCACTGCTGTACCCTCATCGATGTTCTCTTCCATTTCTCCCAATTGTCCCAATTCTTCCCTGGGGTCCTGTGTTAACTCTAACCCCTCCTCAGCTAACCGCACCGGCATCCGACTGCCTTGACTATCCATGGCACGATAAAAATTTAGATGTTACTACAATTTCGGCCGCTCGTAATTTTGAGTGCGTTAAGTGCACTTCGGGTCCAATCCCATTTCCTGACACCAATTGTTACGGATCTCTGAACATCGGCCTTCACATTACCAAGAGGGGGTTAGTCCCCTTGTCTTTATACCAGCCGACGCGATCCTGGGGGTTATGATGTCCTTCCCGGGCAGCGTTAGGTAGGGTTTTAGGACTAGGGATTCGCTATTACCTAAGTACTAACGCTGACCAGAAACGAGGAAATATCTCCCGCCCGAACCACGGCGTTAGTGGACACGCCGAGCGAAGCGAGCCACTATCCGGGCCATTAACAGGTACTAAACCCGATTCAAGTGGTTCATAATCGTGCCACAGTTACCCAATGGAGAAATGACCACGACGGTCGGATCAAGAGGAAACTGGAAGAACAAAGGATTTATTACTATTTGTACAAGAAGAGGAAAAGAAAGGATGCACAAGAAAGAGGAATAAAAAAGGACACAGGGCAGCCTTTGACAGTCTTACTTATTCCCTGGACTCGGGCCCGTTCGCTCTCAGACTCGGTCTCAGACTAACTCACACAGGGATGCAGATGGTCGGGTTGAGGGTCCGGCGATGGCGTTCACAGCTCATCCGCTCCCCGACTCGTACCGTGCAGCAGATCGAAACACGGCAGGCAGCTCCCCGCGTGGCATTAGTGCGAGCGGACAATTATATCGGGGGAAGGTCGGTAAGCTGGTGATTATACAAAGCGCCTTTCACCCAAGTCCTTTTGCAATCAATGCTCAATCGCAATCAATCCCTCTCTCCAAGTCCTCTATGATGGCGCCTTCCCCAATGAGTCCTTCTGCATGCGCTCCTCCCCGATAAGTCCTTTAGACGCGCTCTCTCCCCGATAAGTCCTGGTGAGGGCTTTGCGTGTGCGCTTTTATGAGACAAGCCAGCAAACGCTCTGGAAGCCCCAGCCACGCCCTGTCAGGCAATGTCGCCTTAGCCCTGATTGGCTGGTGCGGTCTTACCGGCTCCGCCTTGATGGCTGCTTGACATGGCCACACTCCCACCACGCGCTCCTCCCTCTCTCTCAGGCCGACCTCATGTCATCTTGGCTCGTTCCAATGAACCAAACCAACCAAGGAACGGCGGCGCTGCTGGTGGCCAAAGTGCAACTTCGGCTAAACAAACCATCAAGGAGCAGCAGTGCTGCTGGTGGCCAAAGTGCAACTCCGGCTTAACAAACCATCAGGAGCAGCAAACGCTGCTGGTAGCCAAGTGTAACAAAGAGAGGGATGCCAAATGGGGCGCGGGATGGATTCCCCCATTGAAGTGGATTTGAGGGATTGAAAGGGGACTTACTCTTATTTGTTTTACACAACGCAGATGATAACTAGGGAAATGGCCTTATCCGAAACACATACTAATGACATAACTAATGTTCTACATGGGCCTACGTGTTTGCTTGCGGCTTAACTATGGGGTGTTACCTTTACCTTTATTAAATGATGTTATTTACAAGTGTGGGTTCTCAAAACTGCAACACTATATTATAATGTGCATTTGAGAAACAATATCGATGTGGATGAACAATAGCAATTCTCGAATTTTAATGTGATTATTGTTTCATTTGTATACATTCTATGAGTTATTCATTATTCCAATTAACCTGGTTTTTTTACGAATACTAACTTAACACGTTAATTTTATAATCGTCCCGTCTCGTTAAACATCAGGGGAAAACGTTTTTTTCATGGAGTAATCACGTGACAAAGCTTGATTTCCTCGAGATGGATCATTCCCTTTTCGCTGTGTTATCATTATCACCACTCACAAGGTGATTTTTTTGTGGGTTAAGTGGGACCCAAGCTCGGTCTCATCTCGAAAAATTGTGGACCTCGATCGGTCTCGCGTTATCTCTCATCTCTCGTGATCTCGGGTTGCACTGATTGCATGACGTCTTTGAATTTGGGTGCCCTGGGCACGGGACCATGATTCACGTGCGTTAATCCGCGTAACAGCGCAACGCTCACTCGCACGTGGTTCATTCCTAACCCGGAAGCAGTCCCTGCTTCTTCTTTATCTTTGTTTTCTTTCGCACTGTAATGTGGCGGCAACATACAAATTGCTGACCTCATAAACAATCTCCTTTCAAAGAGAAAAATAATGATGTACAAAAACAGGAAGTCTTCAATTACGATGAAGAACTTCCGGGTGATCTTCTTCCAAGCCTCGTGCTGCAACGGACAACAAAGGTTCACACGATCGGGTCGAATTTTAAGAGGTTTGTTCGGAGATTCTCATTTTATTATTAAAACTGAGAAAGATCTGTAAAACGTTCATTTTAAAGATAAAATAATTCATCAAAATACATTCTATGTATTTTGTACATAGTTGATAAGTTGATGTTCGTTGATGACGGGAATGAAGATAAGTTGATGAAGGGAATGAAGATAAGTTGAACGTGTTTTTATTAAATGTATGTTGAGGTATTTGGTTGTGCTTTTGATGAGGTGTTTTTCACTCGTTTTGTTTTATTCACTGCATTGGTTTATATGACGTCATCACAACTTCATGCAACGATGGTTAAATCTTTCTTCCTTTTAATAGACTAGAGGCAAAATCTGAAAAGGCGCCTAGAAATCACTTTAGGGAGTACGGAATGTTAGGAGCTGGCATCCATGTCAGACTGTTAAAGTGGTTCATAGTGAACATATTTCAAGTGAATGCCCATCAAATTTGGCCTTTTTAAATATTATACAGACAAAACAAAGTGGCCGCCATTATCGAAAACTCCGAAAACTCCGGATTGTAATAAAATTACACAACTTTGTATTTATACAGGATAACAATGAAATTTGCTGTATTTGGACATATTATAATAATACACACATCTTCCTCAAACGATCTAAGTGATATTTTATCTATTTCTTTCCCTATGGAGAGACAAACATGAAAAAATGCTCTGAAAATCTAAGAAAATTACATCTTGATGCATTATATTGAGCTTGTACAAATGTACGGACATACTTTGATGAAGTTCGTTTGATTTCAAAAAAAAACTGTGTTGGGATAATATTAACATCAGTCTTCGGTGGTGTAGTCCGAGTCATCTTGGGCACTGTTCAAAGGATTCCGACACGTTCCGTCAGCGCAACCACAACCAGCGGTACATCTTAGCTCCTTAAGACGACAACTGCATCTGTGAGATTCGCAATTCTTACACTGGCATTGTGTAAGCTTGAGGTAAACCTCTGGAAATGGTTTATCACTCATCAAATGAGGAAGTATATTTCCAGTTGTACCGTCCTTGTTCCATCCATTTCCCACCGGGGAAGATATATCTGGTTGTGCGATCAGTGAAGAGAGCCAAATTGTACACTGATGGTGTGCTCGCTTGATATGCAGCTTCAGAGAAGATTGGGTTGGTGGCAACTTCTCTGGTTCTTTGTGACCTTTGAGGAACATTTTGAAACGCACGTCATTGATGTTTGTGTTGTTATCATTGTTTGAATACAGTCTGCAGATGAAGCTCTCTACATCTGTCAGTGTTCTTTCAGTAAGTGTGCCGCGTCCGAGCCCGTCCAATAAGGGACAGTTCTTGATGAACGTTTTCCATGCTATTGTTTTGCCAATGCCACAAAATTGACTGACTGTGTCGCAGCCCGAGAGGGCATGGAATGCTGGAAGATTGTGGCGGGGAGCTGGATCAAGGTCTACAGCGTGCACAGCAACAAAGCTCCGTTGCTTCGCTGTTCCCGTTTGCAACCAAAGCTCTCCAGATAAGTCACTGGCAAAGTGAACGAGGAGAACAAGGACGTCTGTGTCCCTGGAACAAATGATCAGACGCTCAAACCCAAGATCTGTCACAGACTTGGCGTGTAACAATATTCTGGTATCAGCTTCATCGTGGTTTGATTTGAGGGAGTTGACGTCCGTTCCACGGGATGACTCAACCGCCGTTCGGTCATGGAATCCGCCAGATGTCACGACTTCACGATTCGGTTGAGTCGACCTTGCTTGACGAATGAGCTCCATGCTCAAAAAGTGTTCCAGGTCTTGCTTGTTTTCTGGGAGGTCAATAAATTGCCTCCAGTTGACGGGTAATGGCACATCCCTGTTGTCCACTTTGCGACGTATTGGCCGGGTTTTCCCGGTCCGTAAAATCCGAGTGGTGTCCTTGATGGTATGTGCTTCATACCTATCAAACACAACGTCAACTCTGGAGCAAGTGTCACTGAAGTGACTGAAGACAGAGGCTACGAACCGGTCTGCGAGTTGTCCAAAATTGTGGGCATTTGCAGGTTTGCCGATTGCTTGAACAAGTGCCTGGCCATCGATGATTACACACGTTTTCAGATTTGCTGTCGGCGGCTCTTTCTCTACAGTTCTTGTCTGAAGGATATTTCCGAGAGCTGCTTTGTTTGTGGATCGCATTGCTCCGGATGTGTCTGCAAGTGATAGAGGAACCGGCGAAAGTTCATGGCTGAGGATTTCCTTCAGGTCCACCTCGCGTCCAGCTTCTTTTGAAACAAGCAAGCGTTGAAAGAGGTTACGGTCTGCTTTGACGAGTTTTTGTTTCAGAGTCGAATTTTTGTTCTGGACCTGATACATGCTTTTCAGCGTCAGGCTTTTCGACTGTCTGAGCTTGTCATGGAATCCCACTTTTTTCGTGATGAGACGTAAGCCCACAAATTCTTTCAATTTGTCTTGCCCTTGTGCATGTGCTGTCAGAAGACATTCCGTTATTTGAGGAGAAGCTACATCTCGAGTGGCCAGGCTAACGACAGCTAGATTTTGGTGTTGAAAAATGCCGAATTTCTTCAGTTGGTCGACAATCTTCTGAACATCTTCCTTGTCCCACTTTAGTCTTGAGGGTCCGGCTTCTTTTACATAAGAAGGGTTGTAGTCTTCATCTGTAGCATGCATGTCCAACATGGCGCTTGTGTCGTCTACTATTCTGCTCCGTTCGTTGAATGTGAGGCACCATTGATCTCTTGCTCCTTCTGATCTCGTTATTGCTACAAGACCACCGGCAACTTTGCCGACTTTGTTGACGTGCTCTAAGGCTTGATCCGTCGATAGCTGATTGAATGTGTTATTGGTTGTCTTGACCACAAAATTTCCATTCATGAACTCCTGGTGAACATCGGGGTGGCTTGTTTCAAGGATCATAATGTCAGCAAGATAAACTGCCCCCCAGCGAGTGTAGTTTGCGTGGTCATACTGAGCAAACCAGGGTAACATTGCAGCAAAGGACGATTTATGTAGGTTCCAATTTCCAGTTCTCTCTGCACGCAGGAACAGCAACAAGATGGAGATCATTTTGATGTACGTCACCCAAAATCTGGTAGTGGGTGGTTGTGTCTCTTGGAAGTCGTCCAACAGTCTTGTTATTCTGGAGTGCTGAACTGCGTCTTTCAGTGCTTTGACTTTGTTGCTGGTCACATCTCGCTCATTGTGTGCTTCCAAAGCTTCTACGACGTGGACTGATAATGTTTGGAGCTCAACTTCTTCTACTTGGTGATCTTTAGCCCATACGATGAATGTCGGCCAGAGTGTTTTCCAAACAGCTTCAAATGTTAGCTTGTGTGCACGAATAGCCCGGTTGTACGATTTGGCGATTGGTAATGGCTTCACTTCACTTCACTATCAGGACAAGAAACTATCAGCTAGATTCAAGTAAGTTTGTTGATTATTTTTCATAACTTTTTGTTCCGTTTGAATTCCAGTCTGTTCCTGTTATAGCATTTACCTTAAAATAGACTTCCTTTTTAGTAGAGTTTGAAATGATAATCGTATTTTCCAAATCATAGATACTATCAATTATTGCTTCCACACTTGTATTTATATAGCATGAAAATCGTTGAAACCCTGACGCAAGTATTTTAATGATTTTTTGTCGTTCTTGTGAAGATAGTCGAGTTTTACCTTTTTTTATTTCTTTGATTGCTTGTGATTTATGAGACTCCTTTTGAGAATCTTTTATACTCTTTACAGCACCCGCAACTGAGCCCACGGCAGAAGCAGTTGAACCAGTTAGGTCTTTATGTTTAAGGATGGTTGAACCAATACCCATTAGAGTATCAATTATCCCATCTCCTTTATTTCTAAATTGATGTCCCACACCCCATTGTCTCTTTGGTTTGTAGTATCCCCAACCAAGAAACATACCTTCACCCTTATAGTATGGTGAAAGGAACATTCCCTCCTCTGTAATTATTTTATATTTTCCCAACTCGTGTTTTCTCACAATAACCATTATTTATTTATTGAAAAACTTCACGTAGGTGAATTCTGATGGATATAATTTCACCATTAAAGGATATCATACGATTATCTTGGTCGGTTATCCTAAAATTTACTCTGTATATGGTTTTTCCTCACACAGGCAAATAGACAAGATTTTTTGGTTCCATATTAAATTTATAACCAATCGGGGTTGAGTATGCGCTGAATGAAAATATTGTATTCGTTCTTATTCCATCGTTATAAGCACCATCAATCAAATCACAATGAATTAATACTGAATTTATACCGGAGGATATTTGAATGACTATCACTGTAAAACATCCCGTTAGTTTCAATCTTTTTTGAAGAGAAACCCAATAGCTCTCTAAACGATTTTTCAATCGTGAAATCAACTTTATAATTATTTTTAAGTTTAAGAGTTGATTTTAAAGTGTGTTTTTGAATATATATTACAATATTTTTTGGTTCATCACCTTGTTCTTTCATAAGGCGAGAGACTTCAGAAGATATTTGAGAAATCGCATAAGCTCCGGGTGAAACGGTTATAGCTTTATATCCACTTCCTGGATGATAACTAAACTTGTTGTTTTTCTCTGTGATATTAAACAAGGTATTATAAGTTTCCATCGACAATAAAGATGCCTCATATTCTTTTGTGGGGTCAAGTTGTAGTGGGTAAGGGAATGATGCTGTGTAATCACTCGTTGTGAAATGTAAACTAAGAATTGTGCTTCTCATCTTATTTAATATCTAATAAAATATCTTTGTATTGACATTTATTAATTATTTTCATATTCATCAACTGGTCTAAAATGGCAGATGTTTCATTAAAACAATTGTTGTTTCCAGCCTTCCTACTACCTAACAACAATAATAGCCTTTTAACTAATTGTGATGGGTCATTTGGAAGAAAGCTAACACCCGAACCAAGCTTACTTAAAGCATCAATAATATGTTTCTCCTTCACATTCTTCTTACTTTTACCAGCAACAGAAACTCCATCATCAAGTGCGTTTAGCAACTCAATATACTCTCTATCTTCCTCTCTTTCCATATCAAGTGGTTCCTCAAAATATTTTTAACCACTGAATCCGGAGTTTGTTGGAAGAAACATTAATCTTGGAGTTAATTCAACATTTGGTTGAGCAGAACTTAAGAACACCAATTTATCATTAAATATCAATAACTTTTCTTTCACAAGAGGGAACTGTGCTGGTTCTTCTGTTGGAATGAGACCTGCTCTGGTTTTTGAACCCGCCGAATATTCATTGTTTTGAAGAGCTTCCACAACATAATTAGGGGGTTGATTTACCTCTTCAAGTTTCCAAAATAATCCCTCATCATCATATTCTAATTCTCCAAGTTCTTCGTCTGTCATTTGACTAAAATCTTTGAGCATTTGAAGTTTTTTCGGAGTAAATTCTTCCATTGGAACTGAAGGTGAAATCGTTTGTTGAGTTTTTAAAAGTGATTAAAAAAATTTCTCTTGTTTTCTTTCAAAGGCTTCTTCACCAGTTAGTTTCTGTCTCCGTTTCTTCTTTATCTCTTCCTGTTGCTTTACAACTTTTGAAACCAACTCTTGATGTTCTTTAAACATTCTTGCTCTTTCTTCGGTATTCATCTTCTGTTTTTATTTATTGAAAAATACCATTTCATGAATTGTAAAGGTCAATGGGAAAATTTTCCTTTTCTTCGTCATTATAGCAAATGTGTTGAAATAAATCCTTTTCTTAAAATATTTCATCAAATTCTTTATTGGTATTAATACGAGTTGTTATTTCTTCTTCACTAATGCTTGTATCTCTGCTTTTCATACGTTTGCGTTGAGTCTCCTCATCGATGTCAAAACCGAATGATAAAATCTTAACTCAATCACCACGCAAATGTTTAATAATTTGTCTCATTCCTTCAGGATTAGTTTCTAAAATCCCAAGACCATTAGATTTTACTTTATTTAATTCACTCTTACAATGTGAATATTTTGTAGAACCAAGAGAGACCTCCTCAAATATTTGACCTTCGTTCCTCAATCGCATATGTTCCTCCATTGAAATGAAGTAATAATCTTTCCCTTCTACTTCTACTGGTCGCATTGCTCTGGTTGTAGTACCTACAAAACGAATCATAGGGTGTTTTAAAAAAAAACTTACAATCTTTTCATTTTTACTATTCAAGAGTTTAGATTTCTGAAAGTTCTTTCCTGAAGCAGATTTACCCACAAGATTAATAATAATAGTTGTCATTTATGTGTGTAAAATATCAGTTAGTATCTCATCTTGTTTACCAACAATATATTTATATTTTCCAATCGTGTGTTTCATATAATTTTCAAATTCCTTCTTACTACATAATGTAGAACAATTATCTCTCTAAAAATTATTTGTATCTATTGAATTCAACTTAAATAAAATAAAAGTATGAGCATTGTTTCTTATTGAGCGCCGAGGGAGTTGAAAATATGACTGACTAAGATAAATACAATGACAAGAAGAATGTCTCCCTCTTGTATCGTAGCTATCCATTACTGTTTGGTTTCTCTCATTAACACAATCATCAAAGATAACGAGGTTCTTTTTTGGTTTATCTAAATCTTGGGGTGAAGGTATATAATCCGTATTATCACTGAGAATACAAGTTATGGGTTTTCGTTTTGATTTTGATTTCTGTGTATCACAAAATAATTGTATTATATCATCAATATTATAATCATTTAGTTTGTTTTGAAGTTTAAATAAACCGATAATGTCTTCCTTTTTAAGACCCGCATTAAAACCCTGTGAGAGTAGTTGATACTCGGGTTGAAAACTTGACTTCATAAAAATTATTAAATTATCATAATCTAAAAAATTAGGACTGAGGGCCATCTTTAAAAGTAAACAGGTTTTTCCACATCCGCTTGAACCAACTATTAGACATCTCAATGAATTTGGAATATTTTTATGGTTATTAAATTTTACCTTATTTTCCCAAACGGGTAAAAAATCATTCATTTATATATTTGGAAAACAAGTCATCTCACTTTTTTTTAGTTATTTTAGAAAGTCTATATTTTATCCTGAGTTCAGGTTTAATTTCAAAATAATTCATTATTTTATTTATATAGTATCTTGTGTTCACATTTCCATTAAAATTATTTTGAATAATAAATATCATAAAACCCTTATACATTTCCCCAATTCAAATAGTCTCTTCCCTTGAAAGAAATGGTGTATTATCATCATAATGCTTAACATTCACCTCTCTTATTAATCTTGTAAAGTAATTCATTTTTGGTTCTAATTTAAAAGAGTTATATATATTTTTATATTTTTTATTATCATTAATTAAAATTAAATCACAGAAAATACATTGTTTATACGAACCCTCATTATTAAGCCCTATTCTACCACAACGGCGGCAGATTTCTAAATTATCATATGGAGAGTCTGGAAATTCTAAATCTCCTTCAGAATTTATCATATTTAAACAGTAAATTTTTACTTAAACTAAATGCAAGTTTATTAGTTAATAAATACAATGTTTCAAAGCACAAAAGAGAAATTTCAATCAATCTCTACTTCAGTGGAAGATATAGAAAAATATGTCAAAGATGTTAAATTGAACAAAGATAAATATGGAAATTTTTGGGTAAAACCAGTTATGGAAAATAACATGAGCCCCTCCATTTCATTTGAAGGAAGAGCTCTAACTATACCTGGAAAGACATCCATTAAAGTAAATCTAACAAAAGTTTCTCCTCTTCTCCTGGCAATTTATTCAAAGCTTAAAAAAGTGATCGACCACGATACTTTGAAAAAGAACGATAAGACCATCAACAATACTCGTGGAGAAATTTGTATTTACTTTAATAATCCAAAGGGTGTAGATATAAGTAAAATGAATGATGTTAATATTTCTGGTGAAATGTCATTTCGTTCTATGATAGTTAGAGATTATTTCAAGAAAACTTTTGATATTAAAAATGTAGATTGAATCCGTTAATGAAAGAAAGTATATTGGTATAGATGGAAAGGTTTTTTCTGCTGATTAAATATGAGTCATTACATCAGTGAAGACTTTACTATTTCATTGAACTCGGACGATAGTGATGATAGTATTTCATTGAACTCAGTTGATAGTTATGATATGAATAGTTTGTGCTCAAATGATAGTTATGAGAGTAGCTTTATTGATGACTCCGAGTATGATTCTGAGTATTCATGTGATAGTTATAACTCAGATGATTCTGAGTGAAAAAGTGTTTTAGTTTAAGCACAGCGATATATATAAAACAGAGCTGTAAAGCTCAAAAGTGTTTTATTTTAAGCACAGCGATATATATAAAACACCACGTTTTCTCACGTTATAAATATGGTTTATTGTGATACTTGCGAGAAGTAAGTAAAATATTATAAACAACATATTCTCACCGCAAAACATACACACAACATTCTTAACAAACTTTCCCCTCTTCCACCTGAAACAAAATATTGTAAGGTCTGTAAAACAACCACCCTCAAGAAGGGGTTTAAAGCCTATCTTAAAACAAAGAAACACTTGTCAAAATTGTTTCCTATTAAGAATACTGATGGTGCTTTCAAAAATCATATCAGAATGCACATATTTGACTTTCATCCTCCTGGCCCCAACTCAATTGTTGAGGCTGTGGATATCATCAAACCCTCTGTGAAAGATTTTATTGAGAAGACTCTTATTGAGTTGAACTCAATCAAGTTCTATATGGGTATTAAAATGAAAATCTCAAAAGAAGATCCATTCACTGATGATGTTTTCACTGATACAGCTTACATGAGAACAGGCACACACTTAAAAACAACATACAATCAGGTTAATCCCGTTTATGATGAACTGATCCAGCAAGAAAAAGAACATGAGCATACTATTACTGGAAGTGGTTTCAATATAGATGGGATTCTATTTATTGACATTCATATTCTTAAATCAGATCCTCGAAACGCTTCTTCTTACATTGATTTACCTAGTGTTATCAAAAATAGAAAAGCAGTTGTCAATATCAAAAATAAAGACAATAAATGTTTTCTCTGGTCTATTCTAGCACATCTACATCCACATCCACAAGATAGTCATGTTGAAAGAGTATGTCATCATAAAAATATGAGAATACGTTGAATACAAAAGATCTAAATTTTCCAATGACTTTAAATGATATTCCTAAATTTGAAAAGATGAATAATTTATCAGTTAATGTTTATGGTCTGATGGAAACAAACATTAAGATTTTAAAGCTTTCTGAAAATTATAATCAAACTCATATTAATCTTCTATATTTTAATTCAGAGGAAAATTCACATTATACATACATCAAAGATATTACAAAATTAAAAACAACCACAAGTATGTAAAAGAACAAATAAAATATATATTTGTATGCATTGTCTTAACTTCTTCCATACACAAGAAAGATTAGATAAACATTCAAATTATTGTGGTGAACATAAATCAACGCTAATAAATATGCCTAAAGAAGGCTCAAATATCTCATTCAAGGATGAAAAGAAAACAATAAAACATCCATTTGTTATATATGCTGATTTTGAACGTATTCTAGAAAAAATTGATACTGCTTCTCCAGATCCAAAAGAATCATACAGAAATAAATATCAAAAACATACTCCTTGTGGTTTTTGTTATTATATCAAATCATCCGTTGGTGATGAATATAACAAGTTGGAGGTGTATAGAGGCTCAAATACCCCAGAGGAGTTTGCGAAACGACTAGAAAAAGACTGTGTTCGATTAACCAAGATAATGAGAGAAACCAATAAACCAATGTCCTTGATGAGTGAAGAGAAAAGGAAATTTAGAAAAAACAATGTCTGTCATATTTGTGAGGAGAAAATTGGTGAAGGCCTGAAGGTTAGAGATCATTGTCATCTCACTGGTAAATATGGAGGTCCGGCTCATCAAAGTTGTAACATTAATTTTGAACTCCCCTCTTTCATTCCTGTCTTTCTTCATAGCAATGCTAATTATGACACTCATCTATTTTTCAAGGAACTCTCAAAGACTTCTGGAAGTATCTCAGCAATTCCAAACACAGATCAGAAATACATTTCATTCACAAAAACAATTCATACATCTCCTATAACTCAGATCAGATTTCTTGATACATTTAAATTCATGACAAGTCCATTGGCTAACTTGGTTCAAAATCTAAAAGAGTTTCCATGTCTTTCAGAGTATTTTTCAGACAAAGATTTACAAACACAAATGGGTATTTATCCCTATGACTATATGGGCTCATTTGAGAGATTCAATGAAACACAACTTCCTTCAAAAGAAAATTTCTATAATAAATTAAATAATAGACATATATCTGATAAAGATTATGTACATGCACAAAATGTTTGGGAAAATATAACATCAAGAATCTTAGTGAGTATCACGATTTGTATCTCAAAACTGATGTGCTTTTGTTGGCTGATGTGTTTGAGGCTTTCAGAACAATGTCATTCTGGATATGGATTGGATCCTGCTCACTATTACACTGCTCCTGGATTGGCCTGGAGTGCGATGTTGAAAATGACAAAACAAGTTTTGGATTTGATAACCGATGTCGATATGCTTTTGATGATTGAAATGGCAAAAAGAGGTGGAATTTCACAAGTATGCTCGATCAGATACGCAAAAGCAAATAACAAATATCTTCTGAATTATGATTCAACGAAAGAGAGTTCTTACTTGATGTACTATGACGTGAACAACCTGTAAGGCTGGGCAATGTCTCAGGCTCTTCCTTATGGAAAACATAGATGGGTAAAGGAAAAAGACTACAAAAAGGTTTTACAAGATGTATGTGTCTCTACACAAAAATAATTGGATGATTCAAAGGTCGGTTATTATTTTGAGGTCTATTTTAAATATCCCGAAGAACTCCATAACCCACACAAAGATCTCCCGTTTGCTTGTGAAAAGGAAATTCCAAAGAAGGAGTGGTTAAGTGATTATCAACAATCATTTAATGCAAAGGGTAAAGCGTCAGAGAAACTTCTAACAACACTATACAACAAGAAAAATTATATGCTCCATCACAGAAATTTGAGACAATGTTTTTCAAAGGGTCTCCATGTTGAAAAGATACATAGGATCCTCAAGTTTAATCAGAGTCATTGGTTTAAAGAGTACATTGATTTTAACACACAATGCAGGATTGAATCAAAGCATGATTTTGAGAAAGACTTTTATAAGTTGATGAATAACGCTGTATTTGGAAAAACGATGGAGAATGTTAGAAAGAGACAAAACATTCGTGTATCAACACCATGGAAACAAGCATCAAAATTAATCAACAGACCAAGCTTCTCAAAAGTAGAAGTTTTTACGGAAAACTTTTGTGCGACAGATTTGATGAGGGAAAGCGTTGAGATGGACAAATCTATTTACATTGGTACCTCAATACTTGATTTATCAAAGTCCTTGATGTATGATTACTTTTACAATAACTTGAGGAAGAAATATCAAAATGATGTTAATCTACTTTATATGGATACAGAATTTTGAAAATTAATACTGATGATGTTTATTCAGACATGAAAAAGGACATTAATATTGTTACGGAACCCAACGTCGGCCTATGGTTCCCCTTTGAGGGGGGATTAGACCCCTTGTTTATTGCTGACCGACGTGGTCACTGGCGCCGTACCGCGACCTCTGGAAAGGCCGGTGCACCGCCCCGTTCGTACCGTGGACAGATGTTAATTGATTGCCGAGCGGTGTTTAGCAACCGCAGCACGAACCGTTAACAAAGACTAACCCGATTCTCAAATGTTGGCCAAATCGTGCCACAGGTTTTCAATGAGGGAAAAGACAACAACGACGGATGTAGAGGAAAGAATGGCAAAGGGTAAGAAATACAAATACGATTTATTTACTATTTACACAATTGAAAGCAACCAAGGAGTAGGAAAAGACAATAAAATATAAACAGAAGAAGAAGAAGCGGACACAGTGAAAATGCTAGCTTATCTAAACAGGCTTAACTTATACCCCAAGGACAAGACAAAGAGACTACAAGCACACTTACACAGGGGATGATGACAGGAATGGCAGGAGGTGGATGGCTGGAGGGAGAGGAAGGCACGGAGCTGGCTGGAGCTTGACCCCGCACGGGACGTCGGGCTGGACCTCGACGGCCACCGATGCCACTGCAATCTGGCTCCTGTGGGGTAATGGGTCGGAGCTGCCTGGTGGAGCCAATGCTGCCTGGTGGAGTCAAAGCTGCGTGGTACTGCTCTTGCTTGCTCTCAGGACTCTCTCTCAATGCTTGCTCTCAGGACTCTCTTTCAATGCTTGCTCTCAGGACTCTCTTTCAATGCTTGCTCTCAGGACTCTCTTTCAATGCTTGCTCTCAGGACTTTCTTTCAATGCTTGCTCTCAGGACTCTCTCTCATGCGCCTCTCAGGACTCTCTTTCAATGCTTGCTCTCAGGACTCTCTTTCAATGCTTGCTCTCAGGACTCTCTTTCAATGCTTGCTCTCAGGACTCCTCTCACTCGTCTCCTATATCGTCTCCTCTCTTGCGCGTCTCTTATCTTGTCTCCTCTCTTGCGCGTCTCTTATCTCGTCTCCTCTCTTGCGCGTCGCTTATCTCATCTCCTCTCTTGTGCGTCGTCCCATGGGGGCGTCGTGGTGCGGGTTATATAGGCCATGCCCTTCAACCTTCGCGAACCTGCTCGACGGTTCTCCCCACGCCCTCTCAAAGCCAAACCCCTCGTTCTGGGTTGGTCGGCAAGGGCTGGCTCACTCCTCCCCTCTATGACGAGGTGGAGACACGCCTTTCTTCTCCGAGCCGACCGTGTGCTCAATGGAGGCAAATGCAGTTGGTAATAAATGCAGTTGGCAATAAAGGCTTTGGGGGGATTTGAAAAAGGGGATCTATCTATTTGAATTCGGTGCAATGGAGTATTAATTAATGGAAGACAAAGCCTTAACCTAATACACAGAATAAGGAAATAACTACCAACAAGGAGGAAATCTATGATTGGCAAACGTGATTGTATATGACCTAACTAAGGGACGCCCTTTGACCTTTATACACAACAACTGGAGGAAGGAGGGTGATATTTTTTACAACAATAAAAAAACACAATTCTCATTTCCACAACAATATCTATGATACTATTAATTACATTCCAGAGAGTGAGTTCTCTTCTAAAAATAAAAAGGTGATTGGAAAGTTCAAGGATGAATTAGGAGGATATGTTAATGAGTGAATTTGTGGGATTGAGGTCAAAGGCCTATGCTTATAAATACATTGGGATAAACGTTGAAAAGACTGATAAGAAGTTAAAAGGTGTAAAGAAAAATGTTATGAAAGAAACAATAAACTTTAACGATTATTATAACTTTTTAACAACAAAGAAAGAAGAGTTTAGAAAGATTAATGGAATAAGAAGTTATAAACATTAATTATATTCAGAAGAGGTGAATAAGAAAGCATTGGGGGCTTTTGATGATGAGAGGTTTATTTTAGAAAATGGAATTGATAGTCTCCCTTATGGTTATACAAGTATATAAGTGATAAGATATAAGTGATAAGATATATATAAGTGATAAGATATATAAGTGAGAATATATATATATATATATATTTATATATATATATATATATATATATATATATATATATATATATATATATATATATATATATATATATATATATATATATATATATACATATACAGTGGGACCTCTAAATCCGAATTTAATTCGTTCCAGCGGCAGTTCGGATTGGGAAAAGTTCGGAATTAGAAACTATTTTCCTCATAATAAATAATGGAAAGTGAATTAATCCGTTCCTGGACCCCAAAAACCCATTATCAAGACACTGTTAACTGCAAATACACATGATTCAAGGTAAAATAAGATGAGTAAATGCCCTAAATATCAAATAATAATAATAATAAAAACAAGAAATAAATGTACTAACATGAAAATAACTGCATTTACCTTAGTGGAGAGTTCTGATGGTGCATGTGGAAGCTGGAGAGGAGGAAGGAGGGAGAGGGTTTTATTGCTTGGAAGGTGAGGCACCTTCCAAGCTAACATCAGATGACTGTGCTTCTGGTGTTTGCTCTGTTTGTCTCTTAACACCACTTGTAGAGGGTTGGGGCTCACTAGGCTTGCTTTCTTTAGAGAACCACCTCTCCAAAGTTGCCTGGTGTTGGCGACTCTTCTCCTCAAGATAAGCCTTCACAGAAGGGGCAAACTCCTCATGAATCCACCCAGTGAAGAACTGCCTGGTAGCCCATGCTTTCACGTTTGTCCTCCACGTTCCGTTATCGAAATACATTCGGAATTAGGGACAAAATTTTCTCGAATTTACGGTTCGGAATTAGAGTAGTTCGAGATGAGGGGCGTTCGGAATTAGGGGTCACTACTGTGTGTATATATATATATATATATATATATATATATATATATATATATATATATATATTGTTGCAGACGCGGTTAAGATGTTATTTTGACCGAGCGGTGGTGTATTAACGCGACCGAACAGTTATTCCCCGACTCTAACACCCGATTTACCCCAAACTTTGGCTGGATCGCGCCACCGCTATTCAATCGGGAAAACTCTAAAGCAACCGAATACAAAGAGGAAAAAGGAATAAGACGAGAAGACGTACAGAAGAGTAATTGGATTTATTATTTACACATATAATCAAGAAGAAAGCAGTCACGTTTATTTACAGACGAGATTAGATACACAGTGCAACGCTAGCTTACCTACAGTCTTAATTAACCCAGGGACAGAACAAACAAAAGACAGACTCACGCGGGGAATACTGACAGGAATCGCAGGAGGTGGATCGCTGGAGGTGAACGCTTGGTGGAGCCAACGCGGAGCTTGGTGGAGCGTTGGTGGAGCTGAACGCTTGGTGGAGCCAACGCGGAGCTTGGTGGAGCCTTGGTGGAGGTGAACGCTTGGTGGAGCCAAAGCGGAGCTTGGTGGAGCCTTGTTGGAGGTGAACGCTTGGTGGAGCCAACGCGGCTGGTGGGGGGTTGGTGTGACCGGTTCTCTCTCCTTCCCTCACAAGCTTCAGGACTCTTTCTCTCTCTTTCTTAGTCCCACCCAGTCCAACAACTTCCTCTCTTGCTTAGTCCAACTCAAAGCCTTCCTGTCTTCTGATCTCCTCCCTCCTCGACTCTACTCAAAGCGCATCTCTGCCAAAGCTTGTCTCAGCTTCTCTTTTGGGAGCGTCGCGCTGCGGATTTTAGCTGCGGTCATGCCTGCTCATTCCCTCCTCTCAGCGCCTCTCTTTAAAAGCGCAGCCTCTTCTCATCTCAATGCTCAGTACTCATCTCTTCCTTCTTCAAAGCTCGTCTGCTTGGGGAGCGTCGCGCTGCGGGTTATATAGGCCACGCCCCTCAACCTTTGCGAACCTCCCCGATAGCTCTTCCTCCGCCCTCCCTAGCCAAACCCCTGGCTCATGGTTGGTCGAGTGGGGCTGGCTCACTCCTCCCCTCTATGATGAGGTGGAGACATGCCTTTCTTCTCCGACCCTGCCTCGTGGTCAATGGCGGTTATTGGAGCGGAGGTAGTTTCTAATCGACAAAAAGGGGGAATGGAGGTTTTGGGAATGGGAATGAAAGTTTTGGGAGTGGGAATGAAGTTTTGGGAGTGGGAATGAAGGGAATCTATCTCTTTCACTGGTGCAATGGAGTATTTCAATTAATGGGAGACACAGCCTTACCCTAAAACACAGAATAAGATATAACTATCGAACAGGGGTATTCTATTATTGGCTGACGTGTATGCTTGTGGACTAATTATGGGACGCCCTTTTGACCTTTACACAGCTCCGGAGGCAGGAGGCGCAGACTCAAGCAATATTCATCACCAATTTACCACAATACAACACAATCAAAAAAAATACAGTCCTCATATCCGCAACACTGCACCCTCCTCCTCTTAGGCACGGCCCGGGCCTACAACTTTTATTTAGTGTGACACGTAGGTGTCGTTCCCTCTACTTTTAACCTGACCCTGAGTGCGACAGTTTTAAAACATAAATAAATGTGTCCCGCTGCTCCATTGCACCCTGCCTAACAGACTTACACCCACAGTTAACCGAATTGCGGAATGGTCTTCAAACTACACACTGACGGTGGGGAGCATTATTTACAATGACTCTGCTTTTATTTACAAAACTAACCCAGGACCTGTAATTGTTCTTTCTGGGGGGGGAGACAGTCTGCTCTGCATCAATGCACCATGAAAGCACCCAAAAACGCACCAATACACCCCCAAGCACCAATCGGTGCAGTCACCACAGTTCATCAGTGTTCAATAATAAAAATAACCAAACAACCCCTAACCCTGCAGGTGATCTCTTGCTCTTCGGCTCCCTCTGCTGGCTATTATCATTTCTTCCAGTTGTTGTCATTCCTTTGCTTTGCTTACTGGCGGCCTATTTGTATTAAAACTTGCACCCAATGTGTCCATTTTTATTTATTTTATTTATGGCCCACAGGGCCGACTACGTGTGATTCACCTGTGGGGCATCGGTGCCCTGTGGCCAAGGTCCGCCAGCAAGATTTCGGGCCCTCATGGCCGGTTCCAGCAGAGGGGCCATGCCCCAACCCATGGGGTCCATAAGTGGTGCTCGGCCACAGACATGTGGTCCATAATGTGGTGCATCGATGCAGACAGCTGGTTCTGGGAATTCCGGGCGCACAATGGAGTACTCACGCACGCTCCCCTCGGCGCCCAATGGCGCACAGGTCATGTGGGAGACAAAAGAGACAAATGAGCGAGGGGTAAGGTCACAAGGGTACACATCAATAAGGCAATGCAAGGTGAAATGCGTACGGAGGGCGAAGTGAGAAAGCTCGTCCCTACCGTACGTCACCCCCCTGTCACCTACACTACCCTTGCCCTTACCCCATATTTACAAAATCTACCCATTTACAAATTCGTCACTACTGTCACGTCTTCCCCATATTTATCCTATTCCAAATTCGTCTCCACAATCCCTCGACTTCAAAATTTGCCATCACCAAATTCATCATCAATCCTCATAAGGAGGAAGAGATGGAACACAAAGCACAATGTCACACCCACGTCATGATGCGTCTCACAATCCAAACATTTGCATCATAAAAAATAATCAAAACATGGCATGGTGTGGAGTACCTGTCACCTCAGGTGAGTGGATGCAGATGGTGCGAGGAGATCCTTCATCCTATCTATTCTCTAAATGACTTTAATACACTTTACACTACCCGGGGTCTCTCCCTGCCAATCCATTGGCCAAGTTACACTATGGGTTCTAAAAACCAATTCCCATTGACCAAACTGTGGTGCTTCTCAATTTGGGGTCTCACTCCCCCGATTCATCTCCCGGTGCCCTTGCACAATTTCTGGGCTGTGACGTGTAGCTCTCCCAGCAGGTCTACCCACCTGCACACCTCCACCACTGCAGTTGCCACCCGAGCTTACCTAGCTCCTCACCCTAACCTATCTAGCTGGGGAAGGCCCCTCCTGGCTCTGTCACCCCACTCTGTGCCCTCTGGCACTTGGCTAACCGGGTCCGTCCTCCGGATCCTCGGGCCCCATCCACAACAACTACTACCGGCTCCCAGAGCCCACCTGCGGCCTCACCTGGCCGACATCCTCACAGTGGTGGAGTGCCCAAACCAACTACACACACTAACAGCCTACACGCCCAGCCATTTCCACAACACTAATGCACCCATCCAAACATCATTCTTCCAACCGCACCACAGATGCCAATATCCAACCACAATTTACCTGTACCCTCTACTTAACACTTACACTACCCGCCCCGGGTATCCGTGATGGGGGTCCACTCTTCCCCCATTCACACCTTCGCACCATCCACTCCACTCCACAACTTCCACCATACTCACTCCACAACCATCCATTCCAATACTCCAGATATTCCACACTACCATTTATTCCACACAGCCACATACACCTGTTGTTGCACACCTGTGCAATCACCTGGTGCCACCTGCACCCCCCTCCTCTTCCTGGACCCTTCAGTCAGCACAATACACAATCACCTTTACTCACTCATACACTGCTCCACACACCAGTTCAGTTGCACACCTGTGCAATCCTCACCTGTTCAATCACACCTGTTCCTCACACACTTTCAATCCTCACACGGCATCATCTAAACTACCTGTTGCCCTGCTAACTTAGTGCTCCCCGTCTTCCCTTTAAACTAAGCACATACCACGTCATTATAATCCACTCTAACCTACCTGCATCCCCACTACAGGTGTCATTGTCATTAACTAATCTTAGCGTTACCTAATGTCATCTTCTAGGGCCCTACACACAATATCCTAACCCACCCGGGCTAGTTTTCACTGCCATAAACCCCATAAACCTAGTGCTCCTTTGCCCCCCTCTGTGAGGGATGGCAAGGTTGCCATCCCACCACATCGGGGAGGTCCCACTATAAATTTTGCACACCTAATCCAACAAATCAAAAATTTGCCAATCATCTGCCAATCACTGTACCATTACCAATCATCAGCCACATACACCTGTTGTTGCACACCTGTGCAATCACCTGGTGCCACCTGCACCCCCCTCCTCTTCCTGGACCCTTCACTATCAGTGATAAATGATTTCTTCTGGAAAATGTTTGATCGTGTTCGCCTGTATATTGGAACACAAGAGGTTGAAGCTGTTGATAATGTCTCTGCTACATCTGAAATTATGAAATTTACACTATATTCGTTTAGTGATAGAATGGGTAAGGGAGCTGTTGAAGGTTTTATTCTTCATATGACAACGGGAACAAATGCTGACCCTGGTTAGAGTCAAAGGAAGGCAATGTATAATGATGAAACAAAAGCAGAGAATAGTTTTACCGTAGCAGTACCTCTTAAAGGTATATTTGGATTTTGTGATTATGATAAAGTTTTGTATGGGCTTAAAATTAGATTTCAACTGCAAAGGAATGATAATGTAAATAGGTTGCTTTTTGGGGCTCAAAATGCTTTTGGCGATAATAATAAATTTGTTATTAATGATTTGTGTTGGTATATCAGTGAATATACTCCTAATCTTAAAACGGAAGAGATGTTAAATAAAAGACTTAACTCAAAGAAACCGCTAAATGTATCATACCTTAAAAGAAGATGTCAACACGTTAAACTGGAACACACTACCTACACTTGGAATTTGGGTGTTCTTCAAGGAAAGCCACGATACATATGGCTCATTTTTTAAAAACCAGATGGAGAGGACGGTACTGATAAGAATAATGCGCTGAGTGATAATGCCAAGGTGAAACAACTTCGGGTTTCTCTTGATGGCACATTTTATCCGCAAGATAGATTGGAAATTGATTGGGAAAAAAAGGATTATGCGGTAGCCTACAAGTCTTACCCAAAGGTGTGTGAAAGCAACGGTAATAATGATCCTATTTTGGATATGGTTGCGTTTCAAAAACTTTATACAATCTACGCAATTGACCAGAGTTCTCAAAAGGAAACTAGAAAGTCTATTTGAGTGGATACTTCTCTATACATTGAAAGAGGAGAGAATGAAGAAGTTGATGCTTATTGTTTGCTTTGGGAAGAAACAGAATTACAGATTAATACAGATAATGGTGTTATGATTCATATCATATAGATTTTTTCTCATAAATAAATGAGTTGGAAAGAACCAGTATATATTAATCAAATCAATCTTAATAAATTAACATCTTGTATTCAAAATCAAAAGCCTTGTATTATTAATGTTAATACAATTCAAAGAAAAGGAGCAGTAAGAATTTATGTTTTACTCACAAGAGAGCAGGTAAAAACAATAAATGATGCTGGTTCACTTAACATTAAAATGACAAAACCTATGTTGAAGAAATATTCAACAAGGGAAACAAGTGTAGGATTTCTCCCGTTTCTAATTGCTTTATTTGCTGGTTTAAGTGCGGTGGGAGCATTGACTGGTGGTATTTCAGCAGCGGTAAAAACAGCTAACGAAAGGAAGGCACAACTGAAAGCTCAAAAATAATTGGAAAGACTTAACAAGGAGTTGGAGAAACAAATTAGTGGAAGTGGTGTTATTGTAGATTTTGCTCTAAAACTTGAAAGTCTACCTGATAAAGCTAGATTGTCAGTTGGAGATATGCTTTACTCTAGTGCTCAAGCGGGTGTTAAACTAACTAAACGGGGTAATGGATTGTATCTTTCTCATAAATAAATGGATAAATGGTTTAAACAATTTGGAAAGAATCAACATCAAATATAGAACTAGCTCAGTATTGTAAAAAACTAAAAATTGATAATGTGATTATTTGTATGAGAGATGAATTAACAAAGTTGGCCAAGAATACAAATAATATTATTATGAATTTTGACACACAGAATGGTTCTCATTGGGTTTGTATTCATAATAGTCAGGATAAATATTATTTTGATAGTTATGGTATGCCACCACCTTTTGAAGTAATACAATTCTTACAGAATGGTGTTTATCAAACATTTCAAGTTCAAGAAATTAATTCTAAATGTTGTGGTCAATTATGTTTATATGTATTATTTCAACTCAACAATAATGAAAATTTTTATGATGTCATTTTTAATCTAAAATAAATGACTTATGTTGGAAAAGATGGTTCTATCTTTGGAGAATCCTCTCAGGATATTGATTTATCAAATTATTATACAAAGGCACAGGCTGAACGACAAAAATATAGTATAAGTAAAAATATTAACATGAAGAATACTTATAAATTAATCAATTATCCAAACCCTTCAGATGTGAATGACTTAATTAGATTCAGTGATTTATCACAATATATATCTTTAAATAAAACAGCACGTTTTGATAAACAAGTAAAATTTACAACCACAACACGTGGTTATACTGACCATATACCTTTCCTCATTCAATTTAACTATCTGCTTACAATTGAATTTTACAAAGAAGGACATATAGTTAATAAGCGAATTAATAAATGGGGGTATGATATGCCTGATTTAGGGTATAATTGGTTTTTTTTCAATAAACTTAGAAGACTTAGATGATTTTAATCAGTCTCTTAAAGAAGAATATTATCTGCTTGGTGAGGACAAGGAGTTATATGGAAGTACAATTAGTAAACAACAAATACATGATTTTAAGATTAAAAAAATATATGATAGTATAGCGATGGTTAGCATGACAAAGAAGGAAGGTAATGAGATAAGGATAGAAAGCCGAGGAATACAAACCGATTTGGTAGTGGGAAGATGGGGTGGTATTACCTGTCATAATATTAATCTCACATATATTTCTGGTACATAAATGACAGGAAGAAGACTACAAGAGAATTATAATTTTTGTATTCAGGGATACCGACAAGAAAAGGGTGCTCGGTATTACATACCTTATGATTTGGAGCATATACATGGAAATTTTGTCGTAAAAAACTGGCCTTATACTGATATTGTTAAACCCACAAATAGAGACTTGATTAAAATATGAAATAAAAATGAACTTCTCAAAGTTATGAAATATAAAACTCCTTTAGAAATCATCAACAAATCTTATTGGTATCCTATTATGAGAAAAATAATTATCGATACAAGAATATCTCAAAATCCAGATGAGTATATGTATAATATTCTTTGCGGCTCAAACTCAAGGGTAGCTAGGGATGAGGAAGGAGTTGAGGAGAAGGAGGAAGGAGTTGAAGAAGAGAAGGAGGAAAGGGAGAAAAAGGAGTAGAAGGAGAAGGAGGAGAGGGACAAAAAGGAGGAGGAGATGGAGAAAAAGGAGAAGGAGGAGATGGAGAAAAAGGAGAAGGAGGAGAGGGAGAAAAAGGAGGAGGAGGAGAGGGAGAGGGAGAAAAAGGAGAAGGAGGAGAGGAAGAAAAAGGAGAAGGAGGAGAGGGAGAAAAAGGAGAAGGAGGAGAGGGAGAAAAAGGAGAAGGAGGAGAGGGAGAAAAAGGAGGAGGAGGAGAGGGAGAAAAAGGAGGAGGAGAGGGAGAAAAAGGAGAAGGAGGAGAGCGAGAAAAAGGAGAAGGAGGAGAGGGAGAAAAAGGAGAAGGAGGAGAGGGAGAAAAAGGAGAAGGAGGGGAGGGAGAAAAGGGAGAATGAGGAGAGGGAGAAAAAGGAGAAGGAGGAGAATAGAGAAAAAGGAGAAGGTGGAGAGGGAGAAAAAGGAGAAGGAGGAGAGGGAGAAAAAGGAGAAGGAGGAAAGTGAGAAGGAGGAGAGTGAGAAGGAGGAGAGTGAGAAGGAGGAGAGGGAGGAGAGGGAGAAGGAGGAGAGGGAGGAAAGAGAGAAGGAGGAAAAATATGGAAAGATGGAAATCAGTGAGATTAATGAAAGATTGAAGGTATTACAGCAAATAAATCGATCTCAACGCACCGAAGAGGAAAATAAAGAATGAATGGCTCTTCGGAAGATATTGTATTTAAGAATAAGGACGTCAATGTCTTCACTTCCAGGGAGAAGATATACATGAAGAAGAGAAAGGTAATATCGTTGATGATGTTGGTGTTATTGACTTTAGTAAGTTTTATTTGTAAATAAATGGACGAGAGAGTGAAGACATTCCTAAGGATTCTTTATGTTTTAAAAATCAAGATTGAAATGTATATGTTGAAAACCAAAAAGGGTTTGGCACTATGTAGGACCTTTTCTCATAAATAAATATGAGTTATTGTCTCAAATGTAAAAAGAAAACTAAATCTAAAAATATCTCTTATGTTAAAGCTAAAAATAATAGAGTTTATCAAAAAGGAATATGTCAAGTGTGTGGCTCTAAAAAGTGCCAATTCATCTCTCCTAAAAGTGGAGGAGACATACAAAAGTTTCTTTCAGGAAGTAAATTTACAACAACTGGATTTCCTGGGGAACTACATCTACCTGGATATTCTTTCTGTGGACCTGGAACAAACCTGGATAAAAGATTAGATGAGGCTGACAATCCTAAACCTTGGTCTGAACCTATAAATAGGGTTGATGAAGTGTGTATGAAACATGATATTGCTTATGGGAATACCACTACATTGGATGAAAAACATGAAGCAGACAGAGAAATGTATAATTTGTCTTTAATACGAAATCCGACATTGAGAGAGAAAGTTGATAGGTTTATTGTGAAAAAAATGATAAGTGCTAAATTGAAGCTTGGTCTTGGTTATTCCTCAAAAAACTATGAGGCTCTAATGATGTCATCAAGACTGAGGAGCTTTTGGCTGAAGAATTACACAAACCTATAATCACCAAGTTTAAAAGAAGGAAGGTTTATTCCAAAGACACTGACGACATATGGCCCGCTGATTTAATTGAATTGAATGATGACAGAGGATACAGGTATTCTTTAACCGTTATTGATTTAAGGAGCAGATTTGCCGCCTGGGTTGTTCCTTTAAAAAATAAAAGGGGTGGTATTTTAATGTTAGCCTTTAAGCTAATATTTGACAGGGATAAAAGAAAACCAAAGAAACTGTGGACCGATGAGGGAACAGAGTTCTATCACAAAATATTTATGAAATTTCTAAAGGGGGAGGGTATTAAATTATACAGCACCGTTAATGAAGGAAAGGGAGTTGTTATTGAGCGTTTTAATCGTACTTTGAAAGAGAAATTATATAAAAAATTCACACAACTCGGTTCTCAAAAGTGGGTATATTTAATTCAAAATATTGTAGATAATTACAATCATACAGTTCATTCTTCAACAAAATCAAAACCGTCAGAATCATTTACAAAATTAGAATATGAAAAGGAGTTTAATTTGAGAAAACCGATTTTCAAAGTTGGTGATATTGTAAGAATATACAGATGGAAAAGTCATTTTGAGAAAGGTTATGCCAAAAAATGGACTGATGAATAATTTAAAATCGTTGATGTAATGGATGTAGTCCCTTGGACCTACAAATTATATGATGTGAATGGGGAAGAAATATTAGGGTCATTTTATTCACAGGAATTACAAAAAACAAAACTAATAAGCCATTAAACAACAACCATCCATACTTTCACGCACCCCACCCAGATTCGCTAATTTAATTAGTCGTAATATTTTAAAAAATTAAATAAATAAATAAAAATCATAAGCCACACCCACACAGACCACGCCCACACAGACCTAGCCCACACAGACCACACCCACACAGACCACACCCATCATCCCCCACCCTTCTGTGCACCCCCACCCTTGACCCTCCACCCCCCTCATCCCACCCCCACCTTCCCCACACACACAAGGGGAGGGGAGGGGTGGGATGAGGGGCGTGAAGGGTCTTTGGCAGGGGCGCACCTCCCCGTTCCCTTTTCCTTATTCTGTTTTTGTAATTAAGAATTAAATAATTGTCGACAAAACAAATATATATTTAAATTTTGAAAACATTAAAATCATTATATTATTAAATCTTCGCTTCCAGTCCGGTCTGGAGAGGATGCTGGCGTTACTTGTTCGCCGCTTCTCTGACTGGGTCATTGTAAATAGTCTGCTTTTCTGGTGGTCGTGGCAGCTTTTTGGCTGTTGGGTCTGCTCCCTGCTCGGTCCCGGCTCTTCTGCTCCTGGCTTCGCCTGCCCGGCTCTTCCACTGTTGCCTCAGGCCCGCTCCCGGACTGTCCTGTGCCTCGTCTGCCGCTCCGGCCTTTACTGTCTTGCTCGCCGCTTCTGGCATCCCGCTTCCATGGGCAAGGCCTGTTCTTCCTCCTCGACCTTGGCCTTGTCCTCGTCCCCTTCGCTCCTGCCTGACGTGGCTCTAAGGTACTCCGCTGCAAGGCTACTTCTGGTCAACACTTGCTCCACCCCATCATGCATCTCTGCAATCAAATACCACAGACTCCTGCGATGACCCAGATATATTCATAGAGGCTCTGGTCGTAAGTTTGTTTACTTACAAACAGGTCACTTCATTCCCGTACTCTGGTCGGCTCAGCGCACTCCCACTCATCGTCCCAGCGCACCTAGTCACACTAACGCACACGATCGCACCTACTGTCTGCAAACCCTGGCTAAATCACCTGAGTTTATCCCCACCGTACAAACCAACATGAAGCTCACTCTGTTCAATAGCCAGTCCCTCAACAACAAAAGCCTCATCCTGAACGACTACATTCTGGATAATAAACTGGACTTTCTCTGTCTCACTGAAACCTGGCAACAACCTCTGGACTACTTCTCACTCAACCTCCCTACATCCAATGGATATTCATACATCAATAAACCACGCTCGGAGGGCTGAGGTGGTGGAATTGCCGTAATACACCGACAGGACATCAAGACCAGCCTCATCTCCATCTCATCTGCTCCATCATTTGAACACCTGGCTTTTAAACTCTCTGTCACTCTTTTAAACTCTTTTAAACTACTGAAACTGCTCTCCTCAAAATCACCAACGACCTTCTCTTCTCCTCTGATGCCGGCAACCTCAACATTCTCATCCTCCCCGACCTCACTGCCCGCTTTGACACCATCAATCACACCATCCTCCTCACCCGACTTGAAACCACCTTAAACATTACCGGCACTGCCCTCTCTTGGATCAAATCATACCTCTCTGACAGACGCCAGTTCATCTCCATCAATAACTGCAAATCCCCCACTGCTCCCCTCCCCCAAGGTGCCTCCCAAGGTTCAGTTATTGGCCCCCTTCTTTTCATCCTGTACCTGTCCCCCCTTGGTCACTTAATCCGCGGTCATGGTCTCCAATTCCACTGCTTCGCCGATGACATCCAGCTTTTCATCTCCACCAAGTCCATCTCCACCGCCACCCACTCTATCCTGACAAACTGCATCACTGAAATAAAATCCTGGCTTCAAATCAACTTCCTCAAACTTAACTATGATAAATCTGAAATAATCATCATTGGCCCAAGAACGCTCACCAAATCCACCCATAACTTTGCCCTCAACATCGACGGTTTCCCAGTATCCACCTCCCCTCACATCCGGAATCTTGGCATCATCTTTGACCAAACCCTCTCCTTCGACAAATACACTAAACAGATCACAAAGACAGCCTTCTTTCACCTGAAAAACATCGCCCGTCTCCGTCCATCCCTATCCTCCATGGCTGCAGAAACCCTCATCCACGCCTTCATCACCTCCCGTCTGGACTACTGCAACAGCCTCCTCTATGGTTCACCCTCAATAATCACCAATAAACTCCAATACATTCAGAACTCTGCTGCCCATCTCCTCACCCATTCACGGACCCGTGACCACATCACCCCCATCCTTTATAAGCTTCACTGGCTCCCCATCCCCCAGAGAATCCAGTACAAAATCCTCCTCTTGACCTACAAAGCCCTCAATAACCTGGCCCCATCCTACCTGACTGACCTCCACTCCAGACACACTCCCACCCGCAACCTCCGCTCTGCTGGTACCAACCTCGTGACCCCCCCCCCATCCAGACCAAATTCAGATCCTGGGGGGACAGGGCCTTCTCCATCGCTGCTCCCACCCTCTGGAACTCACTACCTCACACCATCAGAGACTCCTCCCCACTCACCACATTCACAGCATCACTCAAGACCCACCTGTTCAACACTACTTTCAACATTTAACCCACAGCATTTAACCCCTGACTATCTCTTCTCCTTCTCCTTCCTTTTGCTTTGATTATTTACCTATTGATTTTTGTCTTTTTGCACTTGTTTTTTGTACTCTGTCAAAGTGCCTTTCGGCTTCATGAAAAGCGCTAAATAAAATAAATGTATTATTATTATTATTAAAACATTTTTCTTGAGGTATATATTCAGCTTCTTCCCAGCACAAGTCAAAGGCACCAGATGTCTCCAGGTTCTGAATCTCTTTCTGTTAAAGAAAAGAGGGTGGGTGAAGCAAGGAGAGGAAAATATGAATTATATATTTATGGTTGGATGCCCTTTCTGACGCCAACCCTGAATCACCTCTTACGATGTGCAGGGATACGGTGTACCTATTCTAAACGGTGTAACTATTCTAAGCGGTGTACCCCCCCCCCCCCCACACACACACACATACATACACACATACACACATACACACATACATACACACACATATACACACACATATACACACACACATACATACACACATACACACAAACATACACACAAACATACATACATACCTCTAAAAATGGAGTTTGGTGTCAAGACCGTCGAGATGAAAATTTAGGGTATCACAGGTTGGTACTAAATCAAAATAAACCCACTCATAGTCGTGGTCATCGATCTCTACAGGTGTTGTATTCTGTTTGAAAAAAGAAAGAAAAACATGCATCGTATTGACAACGAATAAATAAATGTCAGCTCCCGTTTATTGGTTCCCGTTTATTGGTGCCATTCAGAGAGATGAATAATGAATTACCAGGGTCAGACTTTGATGGTCGTTTTGGACAAGAGACAAAATTTTGTCTGTGTCTTCATTCAAACCCGTATTCAGTTCGTTGTACAACTCTTGAGGAACAACTTGATATTCAGCCAGGATATTCACAATATTTGAATTGCTGTAATAAAGAGAAAAAAAGAAATAATTAGTTGTATAATTAATCACATACAAAGCTCTCATTAAGTGTTTAATTCTGAATGAAACTTACCAATGTCCTGGTGAGTATTCTGACAAGGTCATCTTCGTTCACAATGTTAAAAATTGAATTCAACACAGCTTTATATAATGAAGAAAATGTATTTCGCGAAAATGAACTGCCTGTCAGCTTTTGGGAAAACTCAAGGCGTGTGGGTGAAAAACAGGAAACAAGACAATGGCAAGTTCTGGGAATTTATCCAAGTGTCATTTCTCAAAAGTGAGGAGATTTAAAGAAAAACATTGGAAGTCACGAACCTCATTGGAGGTCACGAACCTTCAAACATTGAAGATTGGAGGTCACGTCTCTTCAAAGCTGTCCATGTGCGCACGCTTTCGAAGTTAAGTAACTTTTCACAATTGTGTTTTTGTCGAAACTGTATCTTTCCTTCGGTGTGTGTAACTATTGGTGTGTCTTTAATAGTATTCTCGGTGTTGGTTTTTCATACCTATGTACAGAATCGTCGGTTAGTTCGTGTCGCGTATTCTGAGGCCTAGTGTAGTAGGCTAACGTGTCCGACCTTGGCTTGAGGCTTTGTTTTTATCTCAGCGGTTCTTCGATTGCGCTCTCAATTACTTTCGGTCTCTGTTTTTCCAGGTTTCACATTCGGTCTCTGTCTCTGTTTTCATCTCAACTCAAAAAAACTTTTTAAAAACTCCCTTCTCTGTTCTTATCCATTTCTTCGTTCTTATTTGTTCGTTCGTTCTTTGACCACGTTGTTCGTGATCACGTGATCACATCGTTACAAAATGTTTCAACTGTCCCCTGAAGAACTGTATTCTGTCACATACTATAACACCTTTTTCTTCTTCTTCTATAAAAGGATGTTTTCGACTTGCTCACCAAATCTATTCATTCCAAAAAAAAATTCCATCTCTTACAGTGCCTCTTTCATGCAGTCCCTGAACTCTCCAGCACTCCACCCATCCTTCAGCATCCTCAAACATATTTTTGACTCGAAGGTCTCAAGAAACTCATTTTGAAATAAATGTTCATTTCCCATTAATTGTACACTTTTCAAAATCCAATCTCACCCCTCCCCTCCAAATCTTCCCCATCACTCCTTCCCTCCAAAACTTCCCCATCACCCCTTCCCTCAAAAACTTCCCCATCACCCCTCCCCTTCAAAACTTCGCCATCACCCCTCCCCTCCAAATCTACCCCCTTGCCCCTCCCCTCCAAATCTTCCCCATCACCCATCTCTTTCAAATACTCCCCCTTGCCCCTCCCCTCCAAATCTTCCCCATCACCCATCCCTTTCAAATCTTCCCCCTTGCCCCTCCCCTCCAAATCTTCCCCATCACCCCTTCCCTCCAAAACTTCCCCATCACCCCTCCCCTCCAAAACTTCCCCATCACCCCTCCCCTCTAAATCTACCCCCTTGCCCTCCCCTCCAAATCATCCCCATCACCCATCTCTTTCAGATCTCCGCCCTTGCCCCTTCCCTCCTAAACTCCCCCCACACCCCTCCCCTCTTAGACTCTCCCTCACTCCTCCCCTCCTAGACTCCCCTTCACCCCTCCTCCTCAAAGTGTCCTCCCCGCTTCTTCCCACTTCCAACTTTCACCTTCATCTCCCTCAACCTTCTGCCTCACTCTTCCCCCTCCTCAAGTAACACCTCATTGCGCCTCACCCAATCACCATCAAACCTTTTGTCCACCCCATTCTTCCCTTTCTCACACACCTTCAACAGCTCTCCCTACCTCTTCCTCCTTTTCCACATCTTACCCTACCGCTCTCTGCCCCCCCCCCCCTCCGTTCTGTATCCGATGATCCCCCTTCCTCTTCTTTAACAGTATGGACCTCAAACATCCGGAGCCTTTGCTCAAACTTGACTGATCTCTCCATGCAGGTTGCTTCTGACAAACCAGATGCTTAACAGAAACTTTCCTCCTTCGTGATGTCTCTGATTCCTTGGTATCTCTCCCAGGTTACTTCCTCCTCTGGAATGATAGACCTGAGCCTCGTCCTGGAGGTGGGGTTGCTATCTTTATAAAAACACTCTCTTCCTCACTCGCCCTGCACTGCCCTCTCTCCACCTCACCCCCAGGAATACCTTTGGCTACGGCTTCCCCTTCGCTCCCACCTTTTGTTCATATGTGTGTTGTACCGCCCACCAAACAGTGATGACTCCATCTTCATCTCGCTGTCTGATAATATGGACCAACTTCTATCTACCCATCCCAACTCTCTCTTCCTCATTGTGCTGACTTCAATTGTCACCATGCCAGTTGGCTGGGTGTGGGTACCTCTCTCACCAGCCATGGCGCTTCAGCAAAGGACTTCTGTGACTCACTGGAACTGACACAATCTGTCAATTTCCCGACCTGGATCTCAGTCAATGGAGCATCTTCTCTTCTGGACTTGGTTATGACTAACGTCCCTGAAAATGTCTGCTGGTCTTCTGCTCCAATCGGCTCATCTGATCATGTGCTTGTTAAAGTGGACATCTCTCTGACCATTCTCGGAGAGCCTACTCAACATCGACGAGTCTGGCATTTCACTCAGGCCAACTGGCACGGTCTTCAAGCAGCCATCAATCATCTGGACTGGTCTCCCATCTCTACCGCCTCTGACATCAACTCATCCTGGGAATTCTTCCAAAGTAAATTGCTCTCTCTCATGCACAGATTCATCCCATCTCGTCTTCAGTTGTCATGCCCTTCCTCCCGTCCATGGTACACGGAATCTTGTGGTGTGGCTATTTCCCAGAAACAACTTGCTTTTGTCTCCTGGAAAGCAAAGCCAACGGAAGGAAATCTCATTTCCTTTCACAAAGCCCGAAACAAGTGTGTGTCCACCCTCAGGAGAGCCAGGAAACAATATCTCTCCATTCTCAGGACAGAACTCTCTTATCTGTCTCCCTCTTCCAAATCCTGGTGGCATCTGGTCAAATCTGATTCTGGTGTTTGTTCCCCCTCCATTCCCTCCCTCACCTCAAATGGCCACACGGCTGACTCCGCACATGAAAAAGCTGAATGCCTCAACTCTGTGTTTGCCTCTAAATCCTGTGTCCCAAACCCATCCCTCTTTGTACCCACCATACCCAGTCGTACCCAGCTGCTCCTGGACTCTGTGTCCTTTCCTCCTGACAAGGTGGAAAAGTTTCTGTCAACCCTCGACTCTAATTCTGCAACTGGACCTGATGGCATCAGCCCACGGGTCCTAAAATCCTGTTCTTCCACTCTTTCACTCCCTCTCTCTGTTCTCTTCACCCTCTCTTTTGCTCAACGTCATCTGCCATCTGCTTGGAAATCTGCCAACATCACCGCATTGCACAAAAAGGTGCAAAAACAGATCCCAGCAACGACAGACCAATCAGCCTTCTCCCAATTGTCAGCAAAGTCATGGAATTCATCATTGCTTCAGATATTAAATCTTTCCTCTTCTCCAATGGCTTCATCTCTGATCATCAATTTGGTTTCAGACCTGGTCACTCTACTCTGGACATGCTGCTTCTGCTTTCTCAACAATGGATGGAGGTCCTCAATGCCAAACAGGAAATTAGAGCTGTCTCCCTTGACATATCACGCGCCTTCGATACAGTCTGGCACCCTGCTCTGCTCACCAAACTCTCCTCTTTTGGTATCCATGGAAATCTCCACGCATGGCTGGCGGACTTCCTCTCTAGTCGTAGTCAACGTGTGGCCCTGAATGGGTTTCTCTCATCTCCTCTTCCTGTTCAGGCTGGAGTTCCCCAAGGCAGTGTTCTGGGCCCTGTGCTTTTTCTGGTCTTCATCAATGATCTCTCTTCCTCTCTTGAAAATCCTCCAAATCTCTTTGCTGATGACTCTACTCTCTGTCGCTCCATTCTTCATCCCTCAGATCGGCAGTCTGCAGCCTCCTCACTCTCTGCAGACCTGGACAAAATCACAGACTGGGCAAACAAGTGGAACATGTCTTTCAATCCTGACAAATCTCACACTCTTACGATGTCTCTCTGAAAAGACCGACTGGACAACCCTCCCATCCACTTTCTGAATGATCCTCTCCAAGAAGTTCTGTCACTCAAGCTTTTGGGTCTCACTATCTGCCATGATCTTTCCTGGGAAAACCACATTTCAAATCTGACCTCCAAAGCCAGTCACCGACTGGGCATCCTCCGTCGTGCGAAGTCCTTCCTTGGCACACCTGAGCTCCTCACCACATACAAGGCTTTCATCCGCAGCTCAATGGAATACTGCTCTCCCCTCTGGGCTGGTGCTCCTCCCTCACACCTAGCCCGTCTTCACGCTGTTGAAAGCAAAGCATTCAGAATCATTGGAATCTTATGCGATGAAGCTAACTTCAAGGGCCTCTCACTCACTCACCGCAGGCAGGTTGGTGGTTTTTCCCTCTTCTACCGACTCCTCTCTGGCCTTGCCACCCCCCCCCCCCCCCCAGCTCCCTCTGGGCTTGGTCCCGCAAATATTCTTACAGGTCGCACAAGATCTGCCTGCAACCCTCTTATGGTTAAACTGCCAAAATCAAGATTCTCTGTTCACCTTCACTCCTTCATTCCTCTTTTCTCCCACCTCTGGAACAAACTCCCTCACTCTCTTCAATCCCACTCCACCCTCCAGGTCTTTAAAACAGCTGTTCACCACCATCTCTTATCTTCCCCCATCCAAAACCTTGATCTTTTCTACCCCCGCTAATTTCACCCCAATTCCACTTTTTTGAAATACCAACTTCTGTCCTGGAAGTCCTTGGTGTCCTTGTGTTTTATACTTTTCCCACCCCCCACCCCCCTTCCCATGCCTCCTCCCCCCAAAACCCTCTCCCTCCCACACATCTCCTTGCTCTCAAATGTTGTGTGCTCTCAAGTGTTTGTGTGCTTCCCCTTCTCTCCCCATCTTGTCTTCCGCTCCCTCTTTTTGTATATTTTGTTTGTGAAGTAAATGTTAGCTCTTTCACGAGCCTCGATTCAGTATACAAAAAAAAAAAAAAAAAAAAAAAACGTTTGAGTATTGTAGCCTTCATTTAAAAATGGTAATATCTAAAAAGTTAATGTTAATGTTAAAAAAGTAAATGAAAAAATTAAATTATTTCCGACGCATAAACAAATATTTGTGGGATCATTGTTGGAGTGGTCTACTAGGTGTATTAAGAGGGTGAGAGGGAGCAAATATTTGTAGGATCATTATTTGAGTGGTCTAACGAACAACATGGAGGATAAGAGTAGGTGCTGTATCTAGTATGTCAAAAGGCGAAAAGGTTCGTAAAGAACAGGGTGGGAGAAATAGAGGTGTTTAGGGGAAATGAGGGTGAGAGGAAAATTAACATGTAAGTGAATGGAGAAATGGGTGGTGGTCCAGGAACAACATTTATACCCTACTCTCCACTCTATCATTGTGACCCAGATTTTTTGCATATGTTACCTACGAGTGGCCTTGATCAGTTGCACTGTTCCCACTGCAATTCCTGACGGACCTTTGATCATAAACTTGACAAAAACGGTGTTTTTTGATCAAAGGATGACAGTTTATTTTGGTGAGGAGTCCGTCTCAGCCCAGATGTTAATTTCTGACCGTCTCGGTGAATCCATTATTCTGAACCACCACTTGTGTTTGCATGCCTACCCGCCTACCAGCCTCCCCACCGGTGAATTGCTGATTAGGAAATCAGGTCATGGTGCCTGGTGAAGGCTAATTGACGGTGGTGTTTGTCGGATTATAGAGACCATTTTACATGTGTTTTGATGGCTTTGTAATGCATTTCCGTTGTCGGAGTCAGATAGTGCGATTTCCGGACTGGAGGGATAAAATGAATGGCGGAAATCTCTTCATTGGATGTTTTGGTAGGATAGCGAGATTTCCGGATTAAACGGGGTCAGACTAGAGTCCCTGTATAAAGAGAGTTGCGCCATGCGCTGACCCGAGATTTCTGGTCACGTGATTTCGTGGCGCCATTTTGTGTCTAACTTCACCGTGCGTGAACGTCAGCTTGGTACGGGAATGTTGTTTATTGCCAAACAAAATGACTGGTTGTTCTGCTTTTGGTTGTTCAAACCAATCTGGGAAATATAAGATGTATAGATTTCCAAGTGATAAAGTCAGAAGACAAATTTGGGAAGCGAAAGTCAGACGAAAGAGCTGGAAAGCGATCGACTCCTCGAGACTCTGCCAGGTAGGCCCACGCCGCTTGATGATCGATGTTCAAAAGCAATTCTATCTGCTCGGTTTTTTTTTGGTTGTCTGTCCGTTGAAAACCATTTTAAAGGGAAGTGATTTGTGTTTGTTTATAATCTTCAAGGAGCTGACCAAAAATGCATTTCCGTGGGAAGAACCCTGCTCAATTTTTTTCGGGTAGTCCTAGCGGACCACATATTGTCATTGATTGATGAAATGTCCCGGTACAGTGACATTGCCTGGTCTGCGGTTGGGTAGTCTGCGGGCAATGTCACTGTACTTTTTCAGTGGGAATTAATTTTGATTTTATAGGGGTGGGAAACCCATGGTCCGTTTTGTTTTCAGTTGTCTGTCCGTCCATTCAAAACTTATTCCGAGGCAAGTTATTTTTTTGGTTTTAAATCTTTAGCCTAATCGGCAATCATAAAAGCAATTTTAGGGGGGGACCTGCTCAATTTTTTTGCGGGTTGTGCAGCCATCCATACATCCAAAATTTGACGAGTTATTGTTTGCTTTGTAGTGCTCATGCGTCTTGTGGCATATTTGCTCAAATATTTCCCACCCCGGGATTTATGGCCAAATTGTAGTGATGGAAGATTTTGCACATTGGACAATCCCTATATATTTAACCTGGTGACAGCTATCGTTCCCAAAACATACAATATTTCTAGGTGATTAATGCAGTAAAACAGGTGTATTTGTGTACCCACATTTAAAATTGGATCAACTTTCAAAAGCTGTTATCCCTGTTTGATATCAATATACATGTGCCTGGCCATCTTCCTTGCCTGGCCAATATACATGTGCCTGGCCATGTGCCTGGCCAGCTAGCGATTTGCCTGTCCATCTTCTGGAAGATTGTCCATGTGATTTTCTGTTGTGGAAGTACTAGTACATGACAGCTCATTAAAATTAAACTGTGTTGTGTTAGAATAAAAATTTCAATAAATAAATACATCAAGGACACTCATTGAATGATTGCAGGAACATTTCGATGTGAATCAGTTTGAGAGGGGGCGAGCTGATGACAAAAAGAGGTTGAAGTGCTCTGCAGTTCCAACAATATTTAGCTACCGGAAACCCGTGAAGCTGCGCAACTCCCCCAAGAAGCGTGGACCGTCCAGAACTGAGACGACATCTACCAAACTTGTCCGACCACACCTACTCCACTCATGAACGTATTGACTCCTCAAATGAATCTCAATGTAAGAATTGTTTTATTTATTACAAAATCATGGCAGGACATGTTCAATCAATGACATATTTTAAACGATTACAAAATGACAGGCATGTGCTTGTCTATATTTGTATAGCTCTTTGAACTATAATTGTACGTTCAGATTATGATGACTATCTTCCTGTTGCCATTTTCTTTTTACATTATTCTAAATATTTTGCAAAATTAAATTGTAAAAAAATTGTGTTATATTTAACGTTAAGTATAAAATTCTCTTTCCCGATTACAACATTTATCTATAGAATACTGAGCAATTGTACATACCAATTTTCCAGTAGGCCATTAATTGTATATGTGCTCTTTTGTAGCTGAGAGTGAACCTATGGACACTGATACACAAGAGGGCCAATATACTAGTGATTCTATTGAAGAACGGCTGCTGAGATTGGAGGAGAAAAATAAAAAACTGAATGATCAATTGAGCAATACCACATACAGAATTTGTTTTAAGTGTGTTAAACTATATGTCGGCTGGAAGTCCTACACCGGAATTGCTCTCGGCACCCTTTAAAAAATATTGGATATGCCCACACTCCTTTCTAAAAGTTATTAAAATTCAGAGAACGACAGCATTGGTTTGTCTTACTTATAATGTTAGCTCTTATATGCAGTGTTGGCTTGTAATATGCATTGCCATACCACTTTTAATATCACCACACAGCTCTTTTTCATGGCAATAGCTGAGTTTTTGACGAAACAAATATCACCTGTATGTAATAATAAGACTAAATATGTGGAGTAAAATTTTTTTTAGCAGGTTTAGAATATATCACCCCATATCACGAATGTACATGTATATCTAATCCGACACACTTAGACACAAAATGGCGTCCAAATTTGAGTTGACACAACTCTCTATATACAGGGACTCTAGGTCAGACTAACGAGGGTTGAGTGTATACATTCCATGGCGTAACGTGTTCTCTGGACTCTCGAGATTGTTCTCAATTTCATTTCCCTGCAAAAGACCGATGCTGATTTGTACACAGGTGATGTCCATCCTGTAAATGTGGACGGTAGACAACACAACAAGGATTCATCCATCACAGAAGTTTCAAAATGTGCCTCTGCAAAGGAAGGTTCAGATGATATTCACATGACAAACGCAAGTGTTTCCGTTTTTGAAACTGGTGAGTGGAAACGTAAAAAATTAACAAGCGATATTTTGTGTTGAGTAAACACATAATTTTTTCCATGTGCTAAATATTTTACATTTTGATTTTGACAAAAAAAATAAAATGTTGTGTTCTTTGTTTCTGTAGAACAATCCAGAAGTAATGTGGGACCAATAAGGTACAGTCGCAGCTTGTCAGTGAGGAAGAAGAGTTTTTTGAAGAAACAATCACGAGATAAAGACTCACTTCCTATAAAATGCAAGTGCATGTCTGGGCCTCGCAACACCAAGACTAATGTAAAACTAAACGAACACAAAAAGGTTGTAGAAAGGCAAAAACGTTGTAAGTGTAATGTGTGCAGAATGCGTTTTGCTTCAACAAGTGACCTCAAAATACACATGAAGAATCACACTGGAAAACACCCCCACAAGTGCTCGATATGTGACAAAGGTTTCTTGATAAAAAGCGCTTTGAAATGACATATGAGGATCCATACAGGAGAGCGTCCTCACAAATGCTCGATATGTGATAAAGGTTTCTCTCTAAAAGGCAGTTTGAAATTACATATGATGATCCACACAGGACAGCGACCTCACAAATGCTCGATATGTGATAAAGGTTTCTCTCAAAAAGGCAATTTGAAATTACATATGATTATCCATACAGGACAGCGACCTCACAAATGCTCGATATGTGATAAAGGTTTCTCTCAAAAAGGCAATTTGAAATTACATATGAGGATCCATACAGGAGAGCAACCTCACAAATGCTCGAAATGTGACAAATGTTGCTCTCGAAAAGGCGATTCGAAATTACATATGAGGATCCATTCAGGAGAGCGACCGCACAAATGCTCGATATGTGACGACGGTTGCTCTCGAAAAGGCGATTTGAAATTACATATGAGGATCCATACAGGAGAGCGATCTCACAAATGCTCGATATGTGACCAAGGTTGCTCTCGAAAAGGTGATTTGAAATTACATATGAGGATCCATACAGGAGAGCGATCTCACAAATGCTCGATATGTGACCAAGGTTTTTCTCAAAAAGGCCATTTAAAATTACATATGATGATCCATGCAGGAGAGCTGAAAAATTGAAATACCAGGACATGAAAAATGAGGTTAAGAGGATTTCGAAATTGAATAAACTTGAAATTGTACCTGTGATTGTCGGAGAAACAGGGAATCCGGATGATCAAGAAACCTCCAACTGAAAACTTAAAAAGGAAAATTCTGCCTTGTAAGTGATCCTCAGCAGAAGGCAAGGTATTCGTTGAAACAGTAAGGAGAAATCTATTGTGAAAGAATACAGTCCTTTGGGCAAATGCATTGTCAGCACCACTCCTCAGAGTACCTTCTGTAACCCCTGACAACCAGCCAGCACTCCGAACCCCTGAGCAAAGCCATACGGCTGTGTATCACCAGAATGTCCACACCAATGACTGCAAATTGGAGTCAGAAGGCAAGAAGAATCTCAAAATTCAAACCCCATCTGTGTCCTCACACTAAGTTGGTCGAAAATTACAGCTTAAAAAAAATGTAATTTTTCTTCATTTGGTTCTCCATATTCTCAAAAAAGATAATTGTTTGAAAAATTGATGCCAAAAACTCAAATGGTAACAGAATGTAATCTCTCAATCTGATCTTGGATCTCATCGTGCTTCTTTCAGGGTCTTCCTCAGGTTGCCAATTTGTAATTCTTGTCTCTGTCCTTGCCATGTATCCAGTGAGGTCCATTTGAGTTTTTTGATTGTGACCAGTGTTGAGGAATTTTGTTTTCTATCTGTTTAGTTGTTTTTCTTGTCCCTTTTTGGTTATGTTTTGATCGAATCTTTCCAAGGAAGTTTGAACTATTTTTACTCGATCTTTACTGTAGTCCATGTTTCATTGCCATGTGTGATATGGGGAGAACACCCTTGATGTAAAATTGTTTTTCAGAAGAAGACTTCTGCCAATGTTTTTCATTAAACTTGAATATGTGAAGGGTTTCACAATAAAGAGATGTCCTCAAAGTCCAAATGCACTCTTTTTGTTATTGTGAATATGTATTGGCACATTATGATCAATTATCAGTCAGTGTAAAATTTGGAGTTGTCCACATCCCCAAGAGTTATTCACAAAACGAGTTGAAAGCCTTTAACAGCATTTTCCATCATCACATGACTGCACTTCATGCCATCACTGATTGCTGACAAGCAGCTCAGTTACATAGGCCCTTATGTGGAAGGCCACACAGCTGGTTGCCACCACATTTTTCTCAACATCAATTGTAATGCATTGTTAATGGAGGGAATACCTTTAAACACAGACTTCCAAAGAAGAGTATTGGGGAACAAACCCCTGCGGCCCGCACCCCCAAAGGTTGAGATTCAAGTCGATGTGGCCACCGGCTGGACCAAGCAGTAATAATTATTCCTTCTGACACCAATTCCAAAAACAGATCCTTGCAACTACAGACCAATCAGCCTGCTCCCAATCATCAGCAAGGTCATGGCATCCAACATCACTTCTGATATTAATTCCTTCCTCTTCTCCAATGGCTTGATCTGAGATCATCAATATGGATTCAAACCTTGTCATTCTACTCTGGACATCCTGCTTCGGCTGTCTCAACAATGGATGGATGTCCTCGCCTCCAGACAGGAAATCAGGGCCGTCTACCTTGACATATCTCATGCCTTTGATACGGTCTGGGACCCCACGCTGCTGACCAAACTCTCCTCTAAGGGTAACCAATAAAATCTCCACACAGGGCCCATGGATTTTCTCATGTAATATTCAACGTTTTCAATTTTCAACGTTTCAAATTTCAATTCAACGTTTCAACAATTTCAAAAATGGAATTCTCTCATCTTCTCTTCCTGAACAGCCTGGAGGTCCTCAAGGCAGTGTTCTTGGCCCTGTGCTTTTTCTGGTCTTCATCAATGATCTTTATGAATCTCTGGAAAATTGTTATATTTTTGCTGATGACTCCACCCTCCGCCGGTGGAGTCATCCATCTCTCATCCCTCAGATCGAAAGTTCCTGGCAAAAAGCAGCCTCTTAACTCTCTGCAGACTTGGATAAAATTACAAGCTGATCAAACACGTGGAACATGTCTTTCAATCCTGATAAATCTTACACTCTCACCTTGTCTCTGAAAAGACCATCTGAAAAACCCTCACATCCACTTTCTCAACATTCCTCTTTGAAGAAGTTCTGTCACTCAAGATTTTTGGTCTCACTATAATAATGCCGTGCTCTTTCCTGGGAAGGTCACATGTCACCAACTGGGCATCCTCCATTGTGCGAAGTCGTTCCTTGGCACTGCTGAACTGCTCACCACCAACAAAGCTTTCATCCGCACTTTGATGGAGTGTGGCTCTCTCCTCTGGGCTGGTGCTCCTGCCTCGTACCTAGTGCGGCTTCCCTCTGTAGAAACCAAGGCTTTTAGGATTGTTGGTAGCTCCCGCGATGAAGACGATTATGAGTGCCTCTCACTCTCTCACCACAGGCAGGTTGGCAGTCACTTTCCCTTCTATAGACTCCTCTCTGACCTTGCACCCCCTGCTCTGTCTGTGGTCTCTCCCAAATATTCCTGCAGGATGCACAAGGTCTGCCAGTAAACCTCTTCTGTTGAAACTGCCACAAGCAAAGACTCTCTCCTTTCCATCACTCTTTCATTCCTCTTTTTCCATCTCTGGAATGAATTCCCACACTCTCCTCAGGCCTTTAAAACAGGTGTTCACCTCAATCTCATATCTTCCCCCATCCAAAACCTTGATTTTATTCTACCCCCGTTAATCCACCTTAAATCCACCTCCTTCAAATTCTGATTTGTTTCTTGAATAAAAACTTCCCAGCTGTGTCCATATTGTTTATCCCATGCACCCCACTCCAGCCCTCTCTTTCAGAGATCTCCCAATGTCCATATTCCTTACTGTTGTTGTACTTCCCTCTCTCCCCCCTGTTGTGCCCCACTCCCCTTTTCATATGTTCCATGCGGTAGCTCTCATAGGGGCCTAGACTAGGTGCACAAAAAATGTTTCACTGTTGTCTCCCTTTCTGGCCAGTACTGTTCTTGGTCAGTTTCTCACAGTGTGGGTGTTTTGGCTGCAAATGGATAAGAACGAACATAAGGCATATTTGTTGGTCTGCCAGGAAGAATTTGAGTGTGGCATTGGCCTGTACACATGGAAACTGGGCCCTCCTCGATTCTGCACAGTCTGGTTGACTGTATATATTTGTGATGGGGTCAGTTCCAGAAACAAAAAATGAATGACTGCAGTCGCACTGCAATATCGTCAGACATGGCCTTGTTCTTAACCATCATCTCCGAAATGACGTCAAAACCAATTATTGGTTCTGTTATCTTGGAGCCAGTCGCTGCTTGCTTTGCTTAATTGGGAACCAGTATCCCAAAGGTCCTGTACCTCAATCCCATTCAGTTTACAGTGTGTTATGAGATAACCGCAGTCGTACACTGATGAATATTGACATTATTTAACCCAAACAATGGACGAGTTGGTTAAATCATGCATCAGTTCAACATTAAAGTGAATAATCGTATAAATAAAAACGGGACTGTGGGTCTTGAAGCTTCCTGGATCAGGAGCAAGTCACTCAAACACCATAGAATTTCTCATGCCTTGATTTTTTTTTTAATGTCGTGAACAAACTTTGGTACATTATGGGTGATGAAGGTTGTAGTCAAGTTTCATGTATCACGGGACATCACGGGTGATGAAGGTTGTAGTCAAGTTTCATCAAAATTGTGGGTGTAGTTTTGAAGAAGAAAGTAAATACCTATTGTGGGTCGGAGCAAACCTCCCCCCCTCCCCCCAGTTGGCAACCCCAATGAGCGCAGATTTTTATGCTGTCAACATATCCACCTTTATTCGGTATCATATATGCAGCTTGTGGTCAGGTTGGTCTAAATCGTGTGTTTGGTTCAAGTAATAATGACTGAAGTGTTTGTGGACTCACTCACTCACTCACTCACTCATTCACTGACTCAATGACTCACTCACACACTCGCTCATGAAATCACTGACTCACTCACTGACTGACTCAACTCACTCACTGACTGACTCACACTCATTCACTGACTGATGAGCTCACTGACTCATTGACTCAAACTGACTCCCTGACTGACCCCTCACTGACTCACTCACAAACTGACTCACTGACTGACTCACTGCCACACACTCACTCACTGACAAACGGACTCACCCAATGACTGCCTGACTCACTCTCTCCCTCAATGACTGACTCACTCACTGACTCTCACACACATGCACTAACTGTCTGACTCACTGACACACTGACTCACTCACTCCCTCCCTCACTCTCCAGCCAGCATGTACAGCTGGGGCCCAGCTGGGAAATCGGTGGTTTCGATGGGATCATGTGGGCTTGTGTTCTGTGTGCAATTTTTTAATTGGGTTCCACATGGGTCTCATTTGGGCTGCCGATGTCATTCTTCAACGAGAACGACACAATTTGACGTCATATCCCACTTTGCAAAGCTGTATGGAGTCATGGGTTTTCATCGGTTCGGTGAGCTGGACTGGGCCAAGCCAATGTTCGTTTCAGAAGTTTAAAAAAAATGGCAGCCAGCAGCTGGCAGCCAACGTGTTATCGAGACCAGTAATATTGTGTGAATCTCATCTGTATATATGAAAGCGAAATGTCCGTTTGTTTGTTTTTTCATTTGTGAACCTCCTCCTCTGAGCTCCCAAGGTTAATCAGCATGACACTTTATAGGATAACATCTTTTAACACCCTGCACATAAATTGGGGTTTTAAAACAGTTATTTTCTCACAATTAATAATTTGAAACCATCCGAGCTGCCACTTGTCGCCATGATCTCGGAGGGTCGATCTACATATTCAAATCTTTATATAAATCCTCTTTTTTTATCGATTTCAACACGGATATTGTAACCTTCAATGAGATTCTGACGGAACTTTTCTCCACCAAGTATCAGCCGGAGCTTTGCAGAGATATCTCACTGCAAGTGGAAGCTGGTCCACTTGGAAGCTGGAAGCCTTCTTCCTTGGTTTCTTTCAATCCTGTAAATAGTAATAAATAATAATCGTATTTCCAACCTTTTTGTCTCCTTCTTCTTCTTCTTCACATCCGCGTCGTCTTTGTCTTTTCCCAATTGAACATCTGTGACACGATTTGGCCAACGTTTCAGGATCGGGTCTAGTCATTGTAAAAACGGTTCGGGCTGCGGCGCCATCGCTCGGCAAATTAACATTTTATCCGCGGTCCGTAACAATTGGTGCCTGGGAGTGAGATTCGGACCTGGAGCGCGAATAGCGCGCTCAAAATTACAGGTGGCCCAAAATTTAGTTTTATTTAACATCTTAAATTTGAAAATCGTGCCATGGCTGGTCAAGGTGATCCGATGCCGGTGGGGGAAATAGAAGAGGGGTTAGGGGTAACCCAGGACCAGAGGGATTAATGGAGGAGAATAATGAGGAGGAGGTTTCAGGCGTGCAAAATGGCGCCCTCGCGCACGTGGTTGGAGAGTCCCAAAATGGCGGCGGCGCGGAGGGCGAGCCCGCGGTGGCGGCTGGGGACGCTGGGCAAACCAGGTTTGACCTCAGATTATTCTTGACCCAACTGAATGCAAAAATGGATAGGATGGGAAGCCAAATCGGGGGGCTCGATGGAAAAATCGGGGGGCTAGACAACAAATTTGGGGGTTTAGACAATAAATTTGAGGGGTTAGACAACGGGATAGAAGGGGTGAAAAATGGGTTAACGAGGGTGGAAAATAGAATAGCTGCCCAGGAGAATCAGATAGAGGGTGTGAAAAATGGGTTAAGGGGGTTAGAAAACACAATGGACGACAAATTGCAGGAAGTAGGGGAGCAATCCGCCCGGGAAATCAAACGGATGGGGAACCAGATAGAGGAGGTGAAAGTCAGGTTAGAAGGTAAATTGGATGCTCAGAGGGATGAATTAGAACAAATGAGGGCGGCATCTACTGAAGAGATGGGAGAAATGAAGGGGGAAATAAGACGAGGTGTAAGCGAGGAGGTCTCGGGGGTACGCGAGGAGGTAAAGCGAGGTGAGAAGTGTATGGAGAAGGAGGGGAGGAATAATACGGCTAGGTTACAGGGGGGCATAGAGGACCTGACGCATGAGGTGGAACAGCTGACGGTGGGACAGACGGAGTTAGTGGAACAGGTACAAAAGAACACTGCAGTACTAGGAGGGTTAAAGGCGACACAAAAAGAACTAAAAAACGACTTGATAGCGACGAAAAGGGAATGTCAGATGGTACGTGAGGGACTGACAATGAGGTTGGACGAGGTGACGGAGGCAATGGAGACAAAGGACCGGGAGGTGAGGACGCACATAGAGATGGTAAAGGTGGCCTTAGAGGACGAAATTGAGGAGACGCCCCGGGAAATAAAAGAGGTGAAGCAAAAATTAGAGGATGTGGAAGAGGGGGTGAGTGAAATTAAGAAGAGACGGAGGGAAACTAAGAGGGAGATAAAGGCGGAGGTGATGGAATATGTACAAGGTCGGTGCTCAAATCGTGATGGTATGCTCGCTAACCAGATAAAGAGTTTGCAGGTGGCGAAGGAGGTGCGGAGACGAGGTGCCGAGGTGGCGATATACGTGGAAATGTATATGATGTGAGGGGAGCTTCAGTCGGCTTGGGGGTTGGTGTGGACCCGGGTGTTCGTGAGAGGCTGCGGGTGAAGTGTGCGACAGGTACGGAGTGCGAAAGAGGAGGTGTGCGAGAATGTCCGACCATGGGGTGTGTGAGGAAAAAGTGCGTGCCGAGGAGTGAGTGTGCTGTCGAGAGTGAGTTGGTCGTAGCGCGTGTGCGAGGGGGCACATGGAAGCGTGGGATGGGGAGTGTTACAGAGGATGTAACGAGAGAATGCACACTTGTGGTGAGTGTTACGGAGGGTGTAACGGGAGAGGGTGCGCAGGAGGATGCGTGAACAGGTGCATAACAGAGGAGTGTATGGGTACAGAGTGCGCTGTCAAGAGTAAGGGTGAATGCGTGACCGAGTGTGGAGGTGAGAGTAGTGAGAGTGACGTGGAGTGTGAGTTGGTTGTGGCAGGTGAGAGGATGCACACCTGGAATGGTAGAGCGTGTATGGGAATGCACACTGGAACTGGTCGTGAGGCACGTGGTTGGGTGTACAGAGGAAAGCACACCTGTGGTTGTCACCGAGGAGGTGACCGAGGAGGGAGCGCGAAGAGGTGTGTTGGTGAGGTGTGCGAATGACGAGTGTGTGCAAAGGTGTGCGGTGGTCAGGTGTATCACCAAGTCTGTGAGCGGAGTGAGTGTACCTGTGTGTATAAGAGAGGGTGCAATGACAAGTAGCATGGAGACGGCTGGATGTGTGAGCAAGGGACGGGCTGCAGGGTGTGAGCATGCAAGTGGAGCATCGACGCTAACCGGGTTAGCGGTTAGAGCGACGTATAGCCGAATCGGGCCCTCAGTGCATGCCGGGCAGCTTTGCGTGCCGCGGGGATCCGCGGGGATTGTGACCGCGGCGGTTTCGAAAGACCCGCCATGCGGGATCCATGCCGGGCCGCTCTTTGAATGGCCGCGTCCGTGCTCCGCTAGGCGGAATGGGCGGCCCGGTAGGCAGGGTCGTCATGGCGACCCCCTTTTGTTGAGGCGTTCCGGCAGGGCGAAATCGGGCCATTGGATGGCTCCGTGCCGAGATGGTGCGTGGGATCTCGGCCCGGGTAAGCCCCCGTCCCTGCACCGAATGCCGGACGTATCGAACCGCCGGCACCAAGCAACCCACATTCATTGCTCGGCTGTGCGAAGCCGGGCTGTAGAAGTGAATTGGCGCACCGAGAGGCTCAAGTGAGTAGACGTGTGATGAGGATAGTTTTGGACCCGAAATTAGAAAAACAAAATTTGATGATTGGCAAAGGATTGGCAGAGTGATGATTGGCAGATGATTGGTAGTGATTGGCAAATTTTTGATTGGCTGGAATTTGGTGTGCAAAATTGGTAGTGAGAGATGCCCGATGTGGTGGGATGGCAACTTTGCCATCTCTCACAGCGGGGGCAAAGGAGCAATAGTCTTCTGGGGTTTGGCAGTGAAAACTAGCCCGGGAGGGTTAGGATATAGTGTGTAGGGACCTAGAGAAGATGACCTTAGGAAACAGTAAGATTAGGTAGTGACAATGATACCTGTAGTGGGGACGCAGGTAGATTAGTTTGGATGATAAGGACGTGGTATGTGCTTAGTTTAAAGGGAAGACGGGGAGCACTAAGTTAGCAGGGCAACAGGTAGTGCAGATGATGCCGTGTGTGTGGTTAAAAGGTGTGATTGCACAGGTGTGCAACTGGACAGGTGTATGGAGCAGTGTGTGAGTGAGTGATTGTGATGGTGAGTTGTGCTGACCGAATGGTCCAGGAAGGAAGGAGGGTGCAGGTGGCACCAGGTGTGATTGCACAGGTGTGCAACAACAGGTGAATGGATAACAGGTGTATGGAATAAATGGTCTGGAGTATATGGAGTATTGGAATGGATGGTCGTTGATTGAGTATGGGGGAAACTGTGGAGTGGAGTGGATGGTGGATGGTGCGAAGGTGCGAATGGGGGAAGGATGGACCCCATCACGAATACCCGAGGAGGGTAGTGTAAGAGTTAGGTAGAGGGTACACGTAAATTGTGGTTGGATATTGGCATCTGTGGTGCGTGTGGAAGAATGGTACTTGGATGGGTGCATTAGTGTTGTGGAAATGGCTGGGCGTGGAGCCTGTTAGTGTGTGTAGTTGGTTGACACTCCGCCACTGTTAGGATGTCGGCCAGGTGAGGCCGCAGGTGGGCTCTGGGAGCCGGTAGTTGTTGTGGATGGGGCCCGAGGATCCGGAGGACGGACCCGGGTAGCCCAGTGCCAGAGGCACCAAGGGGTGACAGAGCCAGGAGGGGCCTTCCCCAATTACATAGGTTCGGGTAAGGAGCTAGATAAGCTCGGGTGGCAACTGCAGTGGTGGAGGTGTGCAGGTGGGTAGGCCTGCTAGGAGAGCTACACGCCCCAGTCCTGAAATTGTGCAAGGGCACAGGGAGTTGCATCGGGGGAGTGAGACCCCAAATTGAGGAAGCACCACAGTTTGGTCAATGGGAATTTGGTTCTTAATAGCGCATTGAGTAAGATGGCCAATGGTTTGGCAGGGAAAGACCCCAGGTAGTGTAAAGTGTGTTAATGTCATTTAGAGGATAGTTAGGATTAGGAATCTCCTTGCACCATCTACATCCACTCACCTGGGATGACGTACCTCCACACCATGCCATGGTTGTTTTTATTATTTTTGGTGCAAATGTTTGGATTGTGAGACGCATCATGACATGGGTGTGACATTGTGCTGATGTTCCATCTCTTCCTCCTTATGAGGATTGATGATGAATTGGGTGATGGCAAATTTTGGTTAGAGGAATTGTGGGGACGAATTTGGTATAGGGGAAATATGGGGAAGATGTGACGGTAGTGACGAATTGGTAAATGTGTAGATTTTGTACATATGGGGTAAGGGCAAGGGTAGAGTAGGTGACAGGGGGGGTGACGTACGGTAGGGACGAGCTTTTCTCCGCTCCGTCTCCATACGCACCTCGCCTTGCATTGCCTTTATTGATGTGTACCCTTGTGACCTTACCCCTCGCTCATCTGTCTTTTACCCCCTTGTCTCCCACATGAGGACTTTGCGCCACTGGGCGCCGACGGGAGCGTGCGAGAGTCCGCCATTGAGCGCCCGAACCTCTCGCAACCACAGCTGTCTACATCGATGCACCACCTTATCGGCCACATGTCTGTGGCTGAGCACCACTTATGGACCCCTTGGGTTGGGGCATGGCCCCTCTGCTGGAAGCGGCCATGAAGGCCCGAGATCTTGCTGGCGGACCTTGGCCACAGAGCACCGATGCCCCACAGGTGAACCATACATAGTCGGCCTCCTGTGGGCCATAAATAAAAGAAATGGACACGTTGGGTGCATTATATTTTAATCCAAATAGGCCGCCAGCAAAGAAGATGACAACACCTGGAAGATAGCAATAGCCAGCAGAGGGAGCCGAAGAGCAAGACACCACCAAGGGTTTGTTGGTTTTATTTTTATTGAACTGTGGTGACTGTGCACCGATTGGTGCTTGATGGTGTATTGATGCGTTGTTTGGGGTGCTTCATGGTGCATCGATGCAGGGCAGACTGTCTCTCCCCCCAAAAGAACAATCACAGGTCCTGGGTTAGTGTTGTAAATAAAAGCAGAGTCATTGTAAATAATGCGCCCCCCACCGTAAATGTATAGTTTGAACACAATCCGCGATTTGGTCAGCTGTGGGCGTGAGTCTGTTAGGTAGGGTGCAATGGAGCAGCGGGACATATTTATTCATGTTTTAAAACTGTCACACAGGGTCAGGTTAAATGTAGAGGGAACTACACCTACGTGCCACACTAAAAGTAAAGGTAAGAGGCCCAGGACATGCCTAAGAGGAGGAGTGTGCAGTGTTGTGGATATGAGGATTGTGTTTTTTTTGATTGTTTTATTCTGGACCCTCCTGCCTCCAGTCTGTGTATAAAGGTCAAAGGTCGTTCCGTAGTTATTTCATAAGCACCCACGTAGCCAATAATAGATTTCCTCCTTGTTGACAGTTATTTCCTTATTCTGTGTAGTAGGCTAAGGATTTGTTTTCCATTAATTGACACTCCATTGCACCAAATTCAAATAGATAGATCCCCTTCATTTTCAATTAATAAAGCCGCAATTGCCAACTGCATTCACCGCGACTCCATTAGCCACGAGGTAGGCTCAGAGAAGAAGGGGGAGGAGCTGCCGAATCCTGGGCGTGCCCGCCCATCATCATCAAGGGTGGAGCCAGAGGGCCGTGCCGACCAATCAGGGCCAAGGCGAGCTCACCGATGGGCGTGTCCTAGAGGCCGGCGGCTTGATTTGCCCGTGGCGTTATAAAAAGCGCGCGCGGAAGCCGCAGACAGAGGCGTGGGGTAAGCCTTTGACACAAGTGCACAGGAGTGATGAAAAGGAGTCCTGAGCAAGCACACGACGTCCCCACAGCAGCAGTTTGAACCACCGGAGCTTGAACCACAGCAGCTTTGAACCATCGCAGCTTTGACCGCCGAAGCTTGAGCGTTGACGACAGGTTGCTGTTGAGGAAGGGTGGCGGCTGCTCCCTCCCGGCCCGGCCGTCCTCTGGTCCGAGCTGAACCTTCCTCCCGGTCCAGCCAATCATTCCTGCCTCCATTCCCCATTTGTGTGATCCGTCTTCATTTGTTCTGTCCTGGGTTAAGTAAGACTGAATAGGTCAGCTAAGTTTCACTGTGTCCTTCTGGTCCGTCCCTCTGTCTGTAAATTATTTTATTATCCTTCCTTCCTTCTTCCTTGGTTTCTTTCAATCCTGTAAATAGTAATAAATAATAATCGTATTTCCAACCTTTTTGTCTCCTTCTTCTTCACATACACGTCGTCTTTGTCTTTTCCCAATTGAACATCTGTGACACGATTTGGCCAACGTTTCAGGATCGGGTCTAGTCATTGTAAAAATGGTTCGGGCCGCGGCGCCATCCGCTCGGCAAATTAACATCTTATCCGCGGTCCATAACAATATAATACAATTATTTTGTGATACACAGAAATCGAAATTGAAACCAAAACCCATAACTTGTATTCTCAGTGATAATACGGATGATATACCTTCACCCTAAGATTTAGATAAATAAAAAAAGAACCTCGTTATCTTTGATGATTGTGTTAATGAGAGAAACCAAACAGTAATGGATAGCTACTATACAAGCGGGAGACATTCTTCTTGTAATTGTATTTAACTTAGTCAGTCATATTTTCAACTCCCTTGGCGATCAATAAAAAACAATGCTAATACTTTTATTTTCTTTAAGTTGAATTCAATTTTTCAAATGAAAATTATACAAATATTTTTGGAGAGATAATTGTTCCACATTATGTAAAAAGAAGGAATTTGAAAATTATATGAAACACACGATTAGAAAATATAAATATATTGTTGTGAAACAAGATGAGATACTAACTGATATTTTACACACATAAATGACGACTATTATTATTAATCTTGTGGGTAAATCTGCTTCAGGAAAGAACTTTCATAAATCTAAACTCTTGAATAGCAAAAATGAAAAGATTGTAAGTTTTTTTTTTTAAACACCCTACGATTCATTTTGTAGGTACTACAACCAGAGCAATGCGACCAGGAGAAGTAGAAGGGAAAGATTATTACTACATTTCAATGGAGGAACATTTGCGATTGAGGAACGAAGGTCAAATATTTGAGGAGGTCTCTCTTGGTTCTACAAAATATTCACATTGTAAGAGTGAGTTAAAGTAAAATATAACGGTCTTGGGATTTTAGAAACTAATCCTGAAGGAATGAGACAAATTATTAAACATTTGCATGGTGATGGAGTTAAGATTTTATCATTCGGTTTTGATATTGATGAGGAGACTCAACGCAAACGTATGAAAAGCAGAGATATTAGTGAAGAAGAAATAACAACTCGTATTAATACCAACAAAGAATTTGATGAAATATTTAAAGAAAAGGATTTATTTCAACACATTTACTAGAATGACGAAGAAAAGGAAAATTTTCCCATTGACCTTTACAATTCATTAAATGATATTTTTCAATAAATAAATACAGAAAATGAATACCGAAGAAAGAGCAAGAAAGTTTAAAGAACATCAATAGTTGGTTTCAAATGTTGTAAAGCAACAGGAAGAGATAAAGAAGAAACGGAGACAGAAACTAACTGGTGAAGAAGCCTTTGAAAGAAAACAAGAGAAATTTTTAAAACCACTTTTAAAAACTCAACAAACGATTTCACCTACATTTCCCACGGTAGAATTTACTCCAAAAAAACTTCAAATGCTCAAAGATTTTAGTCAAATGACAGAGCAAGAACTTGGAGAATTAGAATATGATGATGAGGGATTATTTCGGAAACTTGAGGAGATAAAGCAACCCCCTAATTATGTTGTGGAAGCTCTTCAAAACAATGAATATTCGGCGGGTTCAAAAACCAGAGCAGGTCTCATTCCAACAGAAGAACCAGCACAGTTCCATCTTGTGAAAGAAAGGTTATTGATATTTAATGATAAATTGGTGTTCTTAAGTTCTGCTCAACAAAAGGTTGAATTAACTCCAAGATTCTAGTCAGGTTCACTATGTTAACAAATATAATTTCGTTCAAAATTTTGGGAGATTAGCAAACCTGTACATTTTTGGAATCATCAGAGCATGGAGAATCCGAAAATCAATGTTGGCATTTGCACAGACACCTGCATGGCCGCCATTTTGGATATTCAAATGGCCGCCATAAAATACATATTTTGCGCTATCTCGGCTTCTAGTCAACCTAGAAACTTAATTAAATATGCTAATCCTATGTTTTCTGGGTTAAGGAATCCAATAAAGGCCTCAAAATAGTGCTCAGGATTATAGAAAAGCAACAAACAAAGGTAATTGAAAACCATTGTCTTTATATTTGTGATATAACTGTATTACATAATACATGATATTGCAAGTCCTTTGAAGTTATAGGTATGGGTTTATAAAGCAAGAAAGCAGCCTTGTTAGTATCAGATTGAACTATAAGTCCTATACATAGGATCTACTAGGTCTACACCGTTCAGGAATATGCTTTTACAGATCTTCATCACTGTCCTGAGGGTCATTTTCGCAAAGGTGTCTATGCAAATGCAAACATTTATTTTTGGATTCCTCATGCTCTGAGTATTCCAGAAATGTATAGTTTTGCTAATCTACCAAAATTTTGAACGAAAAAACATAGTGAACCTGACTATTCCTGTTTCTTCTAACAAACTCCGGATTCAGCGGTTCAAAATATTTTGAGGAACCACTTGATATGGAAAGAGAGGAAGATAGAGAGTATATTGAGTTGCTAAATGCACTTGATTATGGAGTTTCTGTTGCTGGTAAAAGTAAAAAGAATGAGAAGGAGAAATATATTATTGATGCTTTAAGTAAGCTTGGTTCGGGTGTTAGTTTTCTTCCAAATGACCCATCACAATTAGTTAATAGGCTATTATTGTTGTTAGGTAGTAAGAAGGTTGGAAACAACAATTGTTTTAATGAAACATCCGCCATTTTAGAACAGTTGATGAATGTGAAAATAATGAATAAATATCAACACAAATATATTTTATTCGATATTAAATAAGATGAGAAGCACAATTCTTAGTTTTAATTTCACAATGAGTGATTACACAGCATCATTCCCTTACCCACCACAACTTGACCCCACAAAAGAATATGAGGCATCTTTATTGTCGATGGAAACTTATAATACCTTGTTTAATATCACAGAGAAAAACAACAAGTTTAGTTATAATCCAGGAAGTGGATATAAAACGATAACCGTTTCACCCGGAGCTTATGAGATTTCTCAAATATCTTCTGAAGTCTCTCGCCTTATGAAAGAACAAGCTGATGAACCAAAAAATATGGTAATCGATATTCAAAAACACACTTCAAAATCAACTATTAAACTTAAAAATAATTATAAAGTTTATTTCATGATTGAAAAATCGTTTGGAGAGCTATTGGGTTTCTCTTCAAAAAAGATTGAAACTAACGGGACGTTTTACAGTGATAATGTCATTCAAATATCCTCCGGTATAAATTCAGTAATAATTCATTGTGACTTCATTGATGGTGCTTATAACAATGGAATAAGAACAAATACAATATTTTCATTCAGCGCATACTCAACCCCTATTGGTTATAAATTTAATATGGAACCAAAAAATCTTGTCTATTTACCTGTGTCAGGAAAAACCATATACAGAGTAAATTTTAGGATAACTGATCAAGACAATTGTATGATATCCTTTAATGATGAAATTATATCCATCAGAATTCACCTACGTGAAGTTTTTCAATAAATAAATAATGGTTATTGTGAGGAAACACGAGTTGGGAAAATATTAAATAATTACAGGGGATGGGATGTTCCTTTCACCATACTATAAGGGTGAAGGTATGTTTCTTGGTGGAGGATACTATAAACCAAAGAGCCAACGGGGTGTGGGACATCAATTTAGAAATAAAGGGGATGGGATAATTGATACTCTAATGGTTATTGGTTCAGCCATCCTTAAACATTAAGACCTAATTGGTTCAACTGCTTCTGCGGTGGGCTCAGTTGCGGGTGCTATAAAGAGTATAAAAGATGTTCAAAAGGAGTCTCATAAATTACAAGCAATCAAAGAAATTAAAAAAAGTAAAACTCAACAATCTTCACAAGAATGACAAAAAATCATTAAAATACTTGGGTCAGGGTTTCAACGATTTTATTGCTATATAAATACAAGTATGGAAGCGATTGATAGTATCTATGATTTGGATGATACGAATATCATTTCAAACTCCACTAAAAAGGAAGACTATTTTAATGTAAATGCTATAACAGGAACAGACTGGAATTCAAACGGAACAAAAAGTTTTGAAATAAATAATCAACAAACTTACTTGAATCTATCTGATAGTTTCTTTCTGTGTAAATTTTAATTCACTAAGGCTGTGAATAATACTAATGCTGCACTCGTAAATGATTTCTTCTGGAAAATGTTTGATAGTGTCTGCCTGTATATTGGAACACAAGAGGTTGAAGCGGTTCATTATGTCTCTGCTACATCTGAAATTATGAAATTTACGCTATATTCGTTTAGTGATAGAATGGGTAAGGGAGCTGTTGAAAGTTTTATTCCTGATATGTAAACGGGAATAAATGCTGACCCTGGTTATAGTCAAAGGAAGGCAATGTATAATGATGAAACAAAACCAGAGAATAGTTTTACCGTAGCAGTACCTCTCAAAGGTATATTTGGATTTTGTGATTATGATAAAGTTTTGTATGGGCTTAAAATTAGATTTCAACTACAAAGGAATGATAATGTAAATAGGTTGCTTTTTGGGGCCGAAAATGCTTTTGGAGACGATAATAAATTTGTTATTAATGATTTGTGTTAGTATATTCGTGAATATACTCGGAATCTTAAAACGGAAGAGATGTTAAATAAAAGACTTAACTCAAAGGCCCCGCTAAATGTATCATACCTCAAAAGAAGAGGTCAACACGTTAAACTGGAACACACTACCTACACTTGGAATTTAGGTGTTCTTCAAGGAAAGCCGCGATACCTATGGCTCATTTTTTAAAAACCAGATGGAGAGGAGGGTACTGATAAGAATAATGCGCTGAGTGATAATGCTAAGGTGAAACAACTTCGGGTTTCTCTTGATGGTACATTTTATCCGTGAGATAGATTGGAAATTGATTGGGAAATAAATGATTATTCGGAAACCTTCAAGTCTTCCCAAAAGGTGTGTGAAAGCAATGGTAATAATGAGCCTATTTTGGATATGGTTGCGTTTCAAAAACTTTATACAATCTATGCAATTGACCTGAGTTCTCAAAAGGAAACTATGAAGTCTAATAGAGTGGATACTTCTCTATACATTGAAAGAGGAGAGAATGAAGAACTTGATGCTTATTGTTTGCTTTTGGAGGAAACAGAATTACTGATTAATACAAATAATGGTGTTATGATTAATATCACGAAGATTTTTTATCATAAATAAATGAGTCGGAAAGAACCGCTATATATTAATCAAATCAATCTTAATAAATTTACATCTTGTATTCAAAATCAAAAGCCTTGTATTATTAATGTTAATACAATTCAAAGAAATGGAGCAGTAAGAATCGATGTTTTACTCACAAGAGAGCAGGTGAAAACATGAAATGATGTTGGATCACTTAAAATTAAAATGACAAAACCTATGTTAAAGAAATATTCAACAAGAGAAACGAGTGGAGGATTTCTCCCATTCCTAATTCCTTTATTTGCTGGTTTTATGTGCGGCGGGAGCATTGACTGGTGGTATTTCAGCAGCGGTAAAAACTGCTAACGAAAGGAAGGCACAACTAAAAGCTGAAAAAGAATTTAAAGACATAACAAGGAGTTGGAGAAACAAATTTGTGGAAGTGGTGTAATTGTAGATTTTGCTCAAAAACTTGAAAGCATACCTGATAAAGCTAGATTGTTGGTTGGAGATATGCTTTCCTCTTTCGCTCAAGCGGGTGTTAAACTAACTAAACGGGGTAATAGATTGTATCTTTCTCATAAATAAATGGATAAATGGTTTAAACAATTTGGAAAGAATACAACATCAAATATAGAACTTGCTAAGTATTGTAAAAAACAAAAAATTGAAAATGTGGTAATCTGTATGACAGATGAATTAACAAAGTTGTCCAAGAATACAAAGAATATTATTATGAATTTAGACCCACAGAATGGTTCTCATTGGGTTTGTATTCATAATAGTCAGGATAAATGTTATTTTGATTGTTGTGGTATGCCACCACCTGTTGAAGTAATACAATTCTTACAGAATGGTGTTTATCAAACATTTCAAGTTCAAGAAATTAATTCTAAATGTTGTGGTCAATTATGTTTATATGTATTACTGTATTTCAACTCAACAATAATGAAAATTTTGATGATGTCATTTAAAATCTAATATAAATGACTTATGTCGGAAAAGATGGTTCTATCTTTGGAGAATCCCCTCTGGATATTGATTTATCAAATCATTATACAAAGGCACAGGCTGAACGACAAAAATATAATATAACAAAAAATATTAATATGAAAAATACTTATAAATTAATCAATTATCCAAACCATACAGATGTGAATGACTTAATGAGATTAAGTGATTTATCACAATATATAACATAAAATAAAACAGCACGTTTTGTGAAACAAGTAAAATTTACAACCACAACACCTGGTTATACTGATCATACACCTTTCCTCATTCAATTTGACTATCTGCTCACAATTGAATTTTATAAAGAAGGGCACATAGTTAATATGTGAATTAATAAATGGGAGTAGGAGATAAATGTTGTTCCTGGACCACACCTCATTTCTCCATTGACTTACATGTTAATTTTCCTCTCTCCCTCATTTTTCCTAAACACCTCTATTTCTCTCACCCTCATTTTCCCATTCACTCACATGTTAATTTTCCTCTCACCCCATTGACTTACATGTCAATTTTTCTCTCACCCTCATTTCCCCATAACACCTCTATTTCTCCCACCCTGTTTTTTACGAACCTTTTAGCCTTTTGACATACTCTTATCCTCAATGTTGTTCATTAGACCACTCAAACAATGATCCTACGAATATTTGCTCCCTCTCACTCTCTTAATATCAATGATCCCGAGTAGACCACTCAAACAATGATCCTACAAATATTTGTTTATGCATAGGAAATAATTTAATTCTCTTACCACTACCATCACCATCTAATATATTAACAAAGTATATGTTTGAGTTTGGTTCTTTATCAAGATATTTTAACTGAGCTAAGATAAAATGGTAAACCTCCCAAAATGTTCTTGTTTGAGCACCTCCAGTGCCACACACTTTTTGGTCGGCTCTGCCCACTTTTTCGTAAGCCCCGCCCACTTTTTGCTAATCTCCGCCCAATTTTGGCTAAGCCCCACCCACTTTTTAGTAAGCCCCGCCCATTTGGTTAAACCCCGTCCACTTTATAAACTGCAGCATTGTATCATTTTCAGTTAAGACATTACATCATTTTCAGGGGATTTCCATCACATCATTGCCAGTTAAGACATGCCCAAGTTTGCCCAGGGAATTTCCACAGGAAACGACACACCCAGCCCTTCTTATAAAAGGCACCGACCACACAGGCTTTTTTAAACACGCTTTCTGCTTCACTTGAGAATGGACTACTATCATGCTGAAATGGAATGGGATAATTTTGAAATTCCTTGGAGTCCTGCTACCTGTGTGGAGCTCAACCTTCAGATTGATGAACTGGACTCGAACCTCTTATCAATGGAGGTAAGTTTATTTAATCTTTTATTTAATTATTTATTTTAATTTTTTTATTATTTTTTTATTATTTTTTAGATAAGACTCGTGTAAGAGTTAGCAAAGTTTATTTTAATATTCATAGAGCTTGATTTATACAAATAAAAATATTGTATTAAATTAATACATTGTTATTTTCTTTCACAGGAAATTGTATCTGAGATATGAAATGAAAATACTGCTTTTAACACAACTTGGAATGAAGTTTTTTTTGGTTTGAAGACATTTTGAACAGCCAAGACCCACAGAACGAGTTCTACCTTTGACCCAGCCAAATAGTTATACCTTGGAGATCCACAAAATCCTGAAAAAGAGTTCTACCATGATGATACTTATTGTGAGTTATCAAAACAAAACCCACTGAACAAGTTCTACCTTGATGAGCCAGAATACAAGTTATACAATGGAGACCCACAAAATTATGAAAATTGGGAAATGGGAGTTCTCCCTGATGGTCCGCAGTTATACTATGTGAGACACATCACAGAAACCCTAAAAAATTGGGAAAGGAGAATTCTCCCTGATGGTCTGCAGTTATACTATGTGAGACACATCACAGAAACCCCAAAAAATTGGGAAAGGAAAGTTCTCCCTGATGGTCCGCATTTATACTATGTGAGACACATCACAGAAACCCTAATAAATTGGGAAATGGGAGTTCTCCCTGATGGTCTGCAGTTATACTATGTGAGACACATCACAGAAACCCTAAAAAATTGGGAAAGGAGAGTTCTCCCTGATGGTCCGCAGTTATACTATGTGAGACACATCACAGAAACCCTAAAAAATTGGGCAAGGAGAGTTCTCCCTGATGGTCCGCAGTTATACTATGTGAGACACATCACAGAAACCCTAAAAAATTGGGAAATAGGAGTACGCCCTGATGGTCTGCAGTTATACTATGTGAGACACACCACAGAAACCCTACAAAATTGGGAAAGGAGAGTTCTACATGATGGTCCGCAGTTATACTATGTGAGACACATCACAGAAACCCTAAAAAATTGGGCAAGGAGAGTTCTCCCTGATGGTCCGCTGTTATACTATGTGAGACACATCACATAAACCCTAAAAAATTGGGAAATGGGAGTTCTCCCTGATGGTCCGCAGTTATACTATGTGAAACACATCACAGAAACCCTAAAAAATTGGGAAATGGGAGTTCTCCCTGATGGTCCGCAGTTATACTATGTGAGACTTATCACTGAAACCCCCAATATTTCTGAAAATTGTGGTTCTACCTTGGAGACTTGGAAAGATGGTTATATTTTTGGAGACTCGGAATGGGGGTTTTGTTTTGATGACTCGGAATGTGATACCTATCTTGGAGGCTCAACAGGAATGTGGTTATACCTTGGGAACTTGGAAAGTTGGTTTTATATTGGAGACTCTACCTGTGGGGTCCATCTTGGAGACTCTTTGGATTCTAAAGCAATGAACAATGTTCTTTGTTTAATGATGTTTGATTTAAGCAATATCAAGAAAGTTCGAGGAAGAAAATGCTGGAAAATTCTTTCTTCTCATTTCTACTTCTTAAAACTTAAAAGCCTTGAAAGACAGAATTGGAAGAAGAGGAAAAAAAAAAAGAAATACATATTTTAAAAAAGAAAAGAAAAAAGATTATGTTAGGATTAGGATTTTGAATGTGAGGGTTAGGGTTGATGTTGGGTTGGGTTGAGTTTGGGTTAGGGATGGGGTTGGGTTAGGGATGTGGTTGTGTTCGGGTGGGATTTTGAATGAGAGGGTTAGGGATGGGGTTGGGTTAGGGATGGGGTTTGGGTTGGTTTAGGGTTGGGTTGGGGATGGGTTGGGTAAGGAAATGTTTAGGGTTGGGATTTTGAATGTGAGGGTTAGGAATGGGGTTGGGTTAGGGGTGGGATTTTGAATGTGAGGGTTAGGGATGGGGTTGGGTTAGGGATGGGGTTGGGTTAGGGATGGGGTTGGGTTAGGGATGGGGTTGGGTTAGGGATGGGGTTGGGTTAGGGATGGTGTTAGGTTGGGGATGGGGTTGGGTTGGGGATGGGGTTGGGTTAGGGTTGGGATGGGGTTGGGTTAGGGATGGGGTTGGGTTAGGGATGGGGTTGGGTTAGGGATGGGGTTGGGTTAGGGATGGTGTTAGGTTGGGGATGGGGTTGGGTTGGGGATGGGGTTGGGTTAGGGATGGGGTTGGGTTAGGGTTTGTATATTATTATGACTCACACACACACACACACACACACACACACACACACACACACACACACACACACACACACACACACACACACACACAGACACACACACACACAAAAGTTAAGCCCCAACTGAAAAGTTGAGGGATTCTGTGTTTGGGGTTCACAGATCTCAAGAACGTATCCCCATTACACACAGACACAAAAGTTAAGCTCCAACTGAAAAGTTGAGGGATTCTGTGTTTGGGGTTCACAGATCTCAAAGAACGTATCCCCATTACACACACACACACACACACACACACACACACACACACACACACACACACACACACACACACACACACACACACACACACACACACAAGTTAAGCCCCAACTGAAAAGTTGAGGGCTTCTGTGTTTGGGGTTCACAGATCTCAAGAACGTATCCCCATAACATTTTATTATTTATTTATTATTTTTAATACCACACCCTGGTGTATTGTTTTCAAGGGTATTATCTGCTTACTTGTGTTTTTGTAATTCTTGTGAGTAAAATGAACCCAAGATTTCTTCTCCATTTAAATCATAAAATTTGTAGGTCCAAGGGACTGTATCCATTACATCAACGATTTTAAATAATTCATTAGTCCATTTTTTTGTATAACCTTTCTCAAAATGGCTTTTCCATCTGTATATTCTTACAATATCACCAACTTTGAACTTTGGTTTTCTCAAATTGATCTCCTTTTCATATTCTAATTTTGTAAATGATTCTGACGGTTTTGATTTTGTTGATGAATGAACTGTATGATTGTAATTATCTACAATATTTTGAATTAAATATACCCACTGTTGAGAACCGAGTTGTGTGAATTTTTATATATACTCTCTTTCAAAGTACGATTAAAACGCTCAATAACAAATGCTTTTCCTTCATTAACACACACAGCCCCAACAGGACCTCCATTGAGGATGGAGGTCCTCAATGCCAAATGGCCACATGGCTGACTCCGCGCGTGTAATGGATACAGCAAAGTCATGGAATCCATCATTGCTTCAGATATTAAATCTTTCCTCTTCTCCATTGGCTTGATCTCTGATCATCAATTTGGTTTCAGACCTGGTCACTCTACTCTGGACATCCTGCTTCTGCTTTCTCAACAATGGATGGAGGTCCTCAACACCAAACAGGAAATTAGAGCTGTCTCCCTTGACATTTCACGTGCCTTCGATACGGTCTGGCACCCTGCTCTGCTCTCCAAACTCTCCTCCTTTGGTATCCATGGAAATCTCTATGCATGGCTGGCGGACTTCCTCTCTGGTCGTAGTCAACGTGTGGCCCTGAATGGGTTTCTCTCATCTCCTCTTCCTGTTCAGGCTGGAGTTCCCCAAGGTAGTGTTCTGGGCCCTGTGCTTTTTCTGGTCTTCATCAATGATCTCTCTGACTCTCTTGAAAATCCTCTCTATCTCTTTGCTGACGACTGTACTCTCTGTCGCTCCATTCCTCATCCCTCAGATCGGCAGTCTGCAGCCTCCTCACTCTCTGCAGACCTGGACAAAATCACAGACTGGTCAAACAAGTGGAACATGTCTTTCAATCCTGACAAATCTCACACTCTTACAATGTCTCTCCGAAAGGACCGACTGGACAACCCTCCCATCTACTTTCTCAACAATCCTCTCCAAGAATTTCTGTCGCTCAAGCTTTTGGGTCTCACTATCTGCCATGATCTTTCCTGGGAAAACCACATTTCAAATCTGGCCTCCAAAGCCAGTCGCCGACTGGGCATCCTCCGTCGTGCAAAGTCCTTCCTTGGCACACCTGAGCTCCTCACCACATACAAGGCTTTCATCTGCAGCTCAATGGAATACTGCTCTCCCCTCTGGGCTGGTGCTCCTGCCTCACACCGAGCTCGTCTTCACGCTGTTGAAACCAAAGCATTCAGAATCATTGGAATCTCCCGCGATGAAGCTAACTCCAAGGGCCTCTCACTCACTCACCGCAGGCAGGTTGGTGGTCTTTCCATCTTCTACCGACTCCACTCTGGCCTTGCCCCCCCCCCCCTGCTCTCTCTGGGCTCTGTCCCGCAAATATTCCTACAGGTCGCACAAGATCTGCCTGCAACCCTCTTATGGTCAAACTGCCAAAATCAAGACTCTCTGCTCACCTTCCCTCCTTCATTCCTCTCTTCTCCCGCCTCTGGAACAAACTCCCTCTCTCTCTTCAATCCCACTCCACCCTCCAGGTCTTTAAAACTGCTGTTCACCACCATCTCTTATCTTCCCCCATCCAAAACCTTAATCTTTTCTACCCCCGCTAATTTCACCCCAATTCCACTTTTTTGAAATACCAACTTCTGTCCTGGAAGTCCTTGGTGTCCTTGTGTTTTATACTTCTCCCTCCACCCCCCCCCCTTCCCACGCCTCCTCCCCCCAAGCCCTGTCCCTTCCACACATCTCCCTGCTCTCAAATGTTGTGTTTGTGTGCTTCCCCTTCTCTCCCCATCTTGTTTTCCGCTCCCTCTTTTTGTGTGTTTTGTTTGTCTGGTTGATTTGTTTGTGAAGTAAATGTTAGCTCTTTCACGAGCCTCGATTCAGTATACAAAAAAAAACAACAAGATGCTGTATAATTTAATACCCTCCCCCTTAAGAAATTTCATAAATATTTTGTGATAGAACTCTGTTCCCTCATCAGTCCATAACTTCTTTGGTTTTCTTTTATCCCTATCAAATATTAGCTTAAAGGCTAACATTAAAGTATCACCCCTTTTATTTTTTAAAGGAACAACCCAGGCAAATCTACTCAATTCAATAACGGTTAAAGCATACCTGTATCCCCTGTCATTATTCAATTCAATTAAATCAGCGGACCATATGTGGTCAGTGTCTTTGGAATAAACCTTCCTTCTTTTAAACTTGGTGATTATAGGTTTGTGTAATTCTTCAGCCAAAAGCTCCTCAGTCTTGATGACATCATTAGAGCCTAATAGTTTTTTGAGGAATAACCAAGACCAAGTTTCAATTTAGCACTTATAAATTTTTTCACAATAAGCCTATCAACTTTCTCTCTCAACGTTGGATTTTGTATCGAAGACAAATTATCCAACATTTCTCTGTCGGCTTTATGTTTTTCATCCAATGTAGTGGTATTCCCATAAGCAATATCATGCTTCATACACACTTCATCAACCCTATTTATAGGTTTAGACCAAGGTTTAGGATTGGCAGCCTCATCTAATCTTTTATCCAGGTTTGTTCCAGGACCACAGAAAGAATATCCAGGTAGATGTAGTTCCCCAGGAATTCCAGTTGTTGTAAATTTACTTCCTGACAGAAACTTTTGTATGTCTCCTCCACTTTTAGGAGAGACGAATTGGCACTTTTTAGAGCCACACACTTGACATATTCCTTTTTGATAAACTCTATTATTTTTAGCTTTAACATAAGATATATTTTTAGATTTAGTTTTCTTTTGACATTTGGGACAATAACTCATATTTATTTATGAGAAAAAGTCCGACAGAGTATCAAAACCTTTTTGGTTTTCAACATATACATTTCGATCTTTATTTTTAAAACAAAAAGAATCCTTCGGAACACCTTCACTCTCTCCTCCATTTCTTTACAAATAAAACTAACGAAAGTCAATAACACCAACATCATCGACCACATAATCTTTTCCTTCTTCTTCTTTATCACCACTTTCTCGTTTAAATATCCTCCCTGAAAGTGAAGACATTGACGTCGTTATTCTTGAAAACAATATCTTCCTAAGAGTCATTAATTCTTTATTTTCCTCTTCGGAATTTGGGACAATTGAGATTGAGATTGAGATTTATTTATTTGAGATTGAGATTGAGATTGAGATTGAGATTTGAGATTTATTTATTGCCATAACACCTTCAATCTTTCATTAATCTCAGGAATGGTCATCTTTTTATATTTTTCCTCCGTCTCTCTTTCCTCCCTCTCCTCCTTCTCCTTTTTCTCCCTTTCCTCCCTCTCCTTTTTCTCTCTTTCTTCCCTCTTTTCCTTCTCTCTTTTGTCCCTGTCCTCCCTGTCCTCCTTCTCCTTTTTCTCTCTTTCCTCCCTCTCCTCCTTCTCCTTTTTCTCCCTTTCTTCCCTTTCCTCCTTCTCCTTCTCCTCAACTCCTTCCTCATCCCTTGCTACCATTGAGTTTGAGCCCCAAAGAATATTATACATATACTCATCTGGATTTTGAGATATTCTTGTATCTATAATTATTTTTCTCATAATAGGATACCAATAAGATTTGTTGACGATTTCTAAAAGAGTTTTATATTTCATAACTTTGAGAAGTTCATTTTTATTTAATATTTTAAACAAGTCTCCATTTGTGGGTTTAGCAATATCAGTATAAGGCCAGTTTCTAATGACAAAATTTCCATGTATATGCTCCAAATCATAAGGTATGTAATAGTGAGCACCCTTTTCTTGTAGGTATCCCTGAATACAAAAATTATAATTCTCTTGTAGTCTTCTTCCTGCCATTTATGTATCAGAAATATATGTGAGATTAATATTATGACAGGTAATACCACCCCATCTTCCCACTACCAAATCGGTTTGTATTCCTCGGCTTTCTATCCTGATCTCATTACCTTCCTTCTTTGTCATGCTAACCATCGCTATACTATCATATATTTTTCTTTTCTTAAAATCATGTATTTGTTGTTTACTAATTGTACTTCCACATAACTCCTTATCTTCACGAAGCGGATAATATTCTTCTTTACGAGACTGATTAAAATCATGTAGGTCTTCTAAGTTTATTGAAAAAAACCAATTATACCCTAAATCAGGCATATCATACCCCCATTTATTAATTCGCATATTAACTATATGCCCTTCTTTATTAAATTAAATTGTAAGCAGATAGTTAAATTGAATGAGGAAAGGTGTATGGTCAGTATAAACAGGTGTTGTGGTTGTAAATTTTACTTGTTTTACAAAACGTGGTTTTATTTAAAGATATATATTGTGATAAATCACTGAATCTAATTAAGTCATTCGCATCTGTAGGGTTTGGATAATTGATTAATTTATAAGTATTCTTCATGTTAACATTTTTACTTATACTATATTTTTGTCGTTCAGCCTGTGCCTTTGTATAATAATTTGATAAATCAATATCCTGAGAGGATTCTCCAAAGTTAGAACCATCTTTTCCGACATGTCATTTATATTAGATTAAAAATGACATCATAAAAATTTTCATTATTGTTGACTTGAAATAATACAAATAAACATAATTGGCCACAACATTTAGAATTAATTTCTTGAACTTGAAATGTTTGATAAACACCATTCTGTAAGAATTGTATTACTTCAAAAGGTGGTGGCATACCATAACTGTCAACATAATATTTATCCTGACTATTATGAATACAAAACCCAATGAGAACCATTCTGTGTGTCTAAATTCAAAATAATATTCTTTGTAATCTTGGACAACTTTGTTAATTTATCTCTCATACAACTAACCACATTATCAATTTTTTGTTTTTTACAATATATAGTAAGTTCTACATTTGACGTTGTATTCTTTCCAAATTGTTTAAACCATTTATCCATTTATTTATGAGAAAGATATAACCCATTACCCCTTTTAGTTAGTTCAACACCCGCTTGAGCGATAGAGGAAAGCATATCTCCAACTAGCAATCTGGCTTTATCAGGTAGACTTTCACGTTTTTGAGCAAAATCCACAATTACACCACTTCCACAAATTTGTTTCTCCAACTCCTTGTTATGTCTTTCCAATTCTTTTTGAGCTTTTAGTTGTGCCTTGCTTTCGTTAGCTATTTTTACCGCTGCTGAAATACCACCAGTCAATGCTCCCGCCGCACTTAAACCAGCAAATAAAGGAATTAGAAACGGGAGAAATCCTACTCTTGTTTCCCTTGTTGAATATTTATTCAACATAGGTTTTGTCATTTTAATGTTAAGTGAACCAGCATCATTTATTGTTTTTACCTGCTCTCTTGTGAGTAAAACATCAATTCTTACTGCTCCTTTTCTTTGAATTGTATTGACATTAATAATACAAGGCTTTTGATTTTGAATACAGGATGTTAATTTATTAAGATTGATTTGATTAACATATACCGGTTCTTTTCTACTCATTTATTTATGAGAAAAAAACCTATGTGATATTAATCATAACACCATTATCTGTATTAATCTGTAATTCTGTTTCCTCCAAAAGCAAACAATAAGCATTAACTTCTTCATTCTCTCCTCTTTCAATGTATAGAGAAGTATCCACTCTATTAGACTTTATAGTTTCCTTTTGAGAACTCAGGTCAATTGCATAGATTGTATAAAGTTTTTGAAATGCAACCATATCCAAAATAGGGTCATTATTACCGTTGCTTTCACACACCTTTTGGTAAGACTTGTCGGCTTCCGCATAATCATTTTTTTCCCAATCAGTTTCCAATCTATCTCGCGGATAAAATGTGCCATCAAGAGAAACCCGAAGTTGTTTCACCATAGCATTGTCACTCAGCGCATTATTCTTATCAGTACCGTCCTCTCCATCTGGTTTTTAAAAAAATGAGCCATAGGTATCGCGGCTTTCCTTGAAGAAGAAGAACATGCTTGCCTTGAACCAAATTCCATGTGTAGGTAGTGTGCTCCAGTTTAACGTGTTGACATCTTCTTTTAAGGTATGATACATTTAGCGGTTTCTTTGAGTTAAGTCTTCTATTCAACATCTCTTCCGTTTTAAGATTAGGAGTATATTCACTGATATACCAACACAAATCATTAATAACAAATTTATTATTGTCTCCAAAAGCATTTTCGGCCCCAAAAAGCAACCTATTTACATTATCATTCCTTTGTAGTTGAAATCGAATTTTAAGCCCATACAAAACATTATCATAATCACAAAATCCAAATATACCTTTAAGAGGTACTGCTATGGTAAAACTATTCTCTGCTTTTGCATCATCATTATACATTGCCTTCCTTTGACTATAACCAGGGTCTGCATTTGTACCCGTTGACATATCAGGAATAAAACCTTCAACAGCTCTCTTACCTATTCTATCACTAAACGAATATAGTGTAAATTTCATCATTTCAGATGCAGCAGAGACATAATCAACCGCTTCAACCTCTTGTGTTCCAATATACAGGTGAACACTATCAAACATTTTCCAGAAGAAATCATTTACGAGTGTAGCATTAGTATTATTAGCAGCCTTAGTGAATTTAAATTTACACAGCAAGAAACTATCAGCTATATTCAAATAAGTTTGTTGATTATTTATTTCAAAACTTTTTGTTCTGTTTCAATTCCAGTCTGTTCCTGATATAGCATTTACCTTAAAATAGTCTTCCTTTTTAGTGGAGTTTGAAATGATAATCGTATCATCCAAATCATTGATACGATCAATCGCTTCCATACTTGTATTTATATAGCATTAAAATCGTTGAAACCCTGACCCAAGTATTTTAATGATTTTTTGTCGTTCTTGTGAAGATAGTTGAGTTTTACCTTTTTTAATTTCTTTGATTGCTTGTAATTTATGAGACTCCTTTTGAGCATCTTTTATACTCTTTATAGCACCTGCAACTGAGCCCACGGCAGAAGCAGTTGAACCAATTAGGTCTTTATGTTTAAGAATGGTTGAACCAATACCCATAAGAGTATCAATTATCCCATCTCCTTTTTGTCTAAATTGATGTCCCACACCCCGTTGTCTCATTGGTTTATCGTATCCTCTACCAAGAAACATACCTTCACCCTTATACAGACTTGGCATTTAATTTGGAATATTTTTTTGTGGGGGTGAACTTACTTTTCAAGATGACTTAGAGCCAAAAGTTCATTGGAATTATGTTGAAATTATTCTAGATTTTGTTGATGTGACCTTTAAAAGAAACAAAAACCACATTTGTCATTTCAAAGCAAATAAATTGATCCTTGAAAGTGATGTAAACTGATATCGAACTCAATTCACGGACAGTACTGTGTTAAACTGCTGTACGTTTTCCAGAAGTATCTCTTTATTTTGCACATTAGCCAAAAAAAAATTCAACAAAAACAAAAGCTAAATTATGACTGGGATTGCCGACAGGAAAATTACAGTTCAGTACTTCGTGTAACCCCCACGAGCATTCAGGAGAGCACGTACACGTCAAGGCGCTGTTCACGAGATTTGCCAAGGTTTGGACAGGAATCGCTTGCCATGCATTGACAATAGTCTGCTGCAATTCATGCACAGAGGCAGGCTGCTGGTCCAAGGTGTCAATTTGATGCGTTAATTCTGCCCACAAGTTCTCTATCGGATTCATATCCAGGGACATGGCAGGCCACTCCATATGCTCTACACCACGGTCAGCAAGAAAGTGTTGGATCATTCGAGCATGATGAAGCCGTGCATTGTCATCTTGGAAGACGAAGTTTCCTCGAAAGGCTGCACGAGCAAATGGAAGCAATGGTTCTTCCAGAATGACCCTGTACTTGAACTGGTTCAGGTTTCCATTCAGAACAACCAGGTCAGTTTTGCCCCCTGCATGAAAAGCAGCCCAAAACGGTCACCCCACCACCTCCAGCTTGGACTCTTGGCACTGTACAATCTTCCTTGTGGGCTTCATGCACTTGTCTGCGCACTTGGATGCGGCCATCTTGACGAGAGACCAGAAATCTAGACTCGTCACTGAAGGTCACGTGATTCCAGTGTCGTGGCTGCCATTGACAGTGCTCTCTGGCCCACTGCAATCGGCGCTGGCTGTGTTGACTGGTCAGGCGTGGCTTTCTCAGGGGACGCCTGGCACGATAGCCTGCTTGAACCAGTCGTTGGTTGACTAGCCTTCTGGATACAGGCACATTTGTCAGTTGCTGCCACTCAGCCCTAAGCCGATTAGCTGACTTGGTACGGCCATTGCAGACTAACCGGTGCAGCTGGCGATCATCTCTCCTTGTGGTTCTGCATGGACGTCCTGGCCTCGGTATTGGAGTAGGGACACCCCTGTGAGCATTTCGTTTCAGGATCTTTGACACCTGACCTTGAGTGATGCCATACTGCCGAGCAATAGCACGCTGTTTCATGCCAGAATTTTGTAAAGCCACCACTCCATGACAAACAGCATTGTCAAGTTGACGGACCATCTCCAGAGGAAGCGGCAATAACTTTTGTCGACGTGCAGCAGTTGTTTTCCACTAATACAGAACGCAGCAACCCTTATATACCCGATTGTGAAGCCAATCGTCAAATGTACCTGTCCTTACATTTTGTCACGCCACCTGTGATATAATCCTGTTGTTGACTTCTTGCTGCGAAAGACAATCAGTGACATGGTTCTTTCAACAAAGACATCACCGAAGGGTAAAAGAAACTCACCAGATTGAAAACTGAGTTCAGAAAGTGAACCCAAGTCAAGAAAAAAAAAATTCCATATTAAATGCCAAGTCTGTAGTATGGTGAAAGGAACATCCCCACCCCTGTAATTATTTTATATTTTCCCAACTCGTGTTTTCTCACAATAACCATTATTTATTTATTGAAAAACTTCACGTAGGTGAATTCTGATGGATATAATTTCATCATTAAAGGATATCATACGATTATCTTGGTCGGTTATCCTAAAATTTACTCTGTATATGGTTTTTCCTGACACAGGCAAATAGACAAGATTTTTTGGTTCCATATTAAATTTATAACCAATCGGGGTTGAGTATGCGCTGAATGAAACTATTGTATTTGTTCTTATTCCATCGTTATAAGCACCATCAATCAAATCACAATGAATTAATACTGAATTTATACCGGAGGATATTTGAATGATTATCATTGTAAAACGTCCCGTTGGTTTCAATCTTTTTTGAAGAGAAACCCAATAGCTCTCTAAACGATTTTTCAATTGTGAAATCAACTTTATAATTATTTTTAAGTTTAATAATTGATTTTGAAGTGTGTTTTTGAATATCTATTGCCATATTTTTTGCTTCATCACCTTGATCTTTCATAAGGCGAGAGACCTCAGAAGATATTTGAGAAATCTCGAAAGCTCCGGGTGAAACGGTTATAGTTTTATATCCACTTCCTGGATTATAGCTAAACTTGTTGTTTTTCTCTGTGATATTAAACAAGGTATTACAAGTTTCCATTGACAAAAAAGAAGCCTCATATTCTTTTGTGGAGTTAAGTTGTAGTGGGCAAGGGAATGAAGCTGTGTAATCACTCGTTGTGAAATCAAAACTAAGAATTGTTCTTCTCATCTTATTTAATATCTAATAAAATATCTTTGTATTGACATTTATTAATTATTTTCATGTTCATCAACTGATCTAAAATGGCTGAGGCTTCATTAAAACAATTGTTGTTTCCAGCCTTCTTACTCCCGAACAACAATAATAGCCTATTAACTAATTGTGATGGGTCATTTGGAAGAAAACTAACACCTGAACCAAGCTTACTTGAAGCATCAATATATGTTTCTCCTTCTCATTATTCTTGCTTTTACCAACAACAGAAACTCTATAATCAAGTGAGTTTAGTAAATCAATATATACCCGATCTTCCGCATTTTCCATATCAAGCGGTTCCTCAAAATATTTTGAACCGCTGAATCCAGAGTTTGTTAGAAGAAACATGAATCTTGGAGTTAATTCAACATTTGATTGAGAAGAACTTAAGAACACCAATTTATCATTAAATATCAATAACTTTTCATTCACAAGATGGAACTGTGCTGGTTCTTCTGTTGGAATGAGACCTGCTCTGGTTTTTGAACCTGCCGAATATTCATTGTTTTGAAGAGCTTCCACAACATAATTAGGGGGTTGATTTACCTCCTCAAGTTTCCGAAATAATCCCTCATCATCATATTCTAATTCTCCAAATTCTTGCTCTGTCATTTGACGAAAATCTTTGATCATTTGAAGTTTTTTCGGAGTAAATTCTACCGTGGGAACTGTAGGTGAAGTCGTTTGTTGAGTTTTTTAATGTGGTTTAAAAAATTACTCTTGTTTTCTATCAAAGGCTTCTTCACCAGTTAGTTTCTGTCTCCGTTTCTTCTTTATCTCTTCCTGTTGGTTTACAACTTTTGAAACCAACTCTTGATGTTCTTTAAACTTTCTTGCTCTTTCTTCGGTAAACATCTTCTGTATTTATTTATTGAAAAATATCATTTAATGAATTGTAAAGGTCAATGGGAAAATTTTCCTTTTCTTCATCATTATAGTAAATGTGTTGAAATAAATCCTTTTCTTTAAATATTTCATCAAATTCTTTATTGGTATTAATACGAGTTGTTATTTCTTCTTCACTAATACTGGTGTCTCTGATTTTCATACGTTTGCTTTGAGTCTCCTCATCGATATTAAAACCGAATGATAAAATCTTAACTCCATCACCACGCAAATGTTTAATAATTTGTCTCATTCCTTCAGGATGAGTTTCTAAAATCCCAAGACCGTTATATTTTACTTTATTTAACTCACTCTTACAATGTGAATATTTTGTAGAACGAAGAGAGACCTCCTCAAATATTTGACCTTCGTTCCTCAATCGCAAATGTTCCTCCATTGAAATGTAGTAATAATCTTTCCCTTCTACTTCTCCTGGTCGCATTGCTCTGGTTGTAGTACCTACAAAACGAATCATAGGGTGTTTTAAAATTTTTAAAATAATCTTTTCATTTTTAATGTTCAAGAGTTTAGATTTATGAAAGTTCTTTCCTGAAGCAGATTTACCCACAAGATTAATAAAAAATAGTTGTCATTTATGTGTGTAAAATATCAGTTAGTATCTCATCTTGTTTCACAACAATATATTTATATTTTCCAATCGTGTGTTTCATATAATTTTCAAATTCTTTTTTACTACATAACGTAGAGCAATTATCTCTCCAAAAATTATTTACATCTATTGAATTCAAATAAAATAAAATAAAAGTATTAGCATTGTTTCTTATTGAGTGCTGAGGGAGTTGAAAATATGTCTGACTAAGATAAATACAATTACAAGAAGAATGTCTCCCTCTTGTATAGTACCTATCCATTACTGTTTGGTTTCTCTCATTAACACAATCATCAAAGATAACGAGGTTCTTTTTTGATTTATCTTAATCTTGGGGTGAAGGTATATCATCCGTATTATCACTGAGAATACAAGTTATGGGTTTTGGTTTCGATTTTGATTTCTGTGTGTCACAAAATAATTGTATTATATCATCAATATTAAAATCATTTAGTTTGTTTTGAAGTTTAAATAAACCGATAATGTCTTCCTTTTTAAGACCCGCATTAAAACCCTGTGAGAGTAGTTGATACTCAGGTTGAAAACTTGACTTTGTAAAAATTATTAAATTATCATAATCTAAAAAATTAGGGCTGAGGAGCATCTTTAAAAGTAAACAGGTTTTTCCACATCCGCTTGAACCAACTATTAGACATCTCAATGAATTTGGAATATTTTTATGGTTATTAAATTTTATCTTATTTTCCCAAATGGGTAAAAAATCATTCATTTATGTATTTGGAAAACAAGTCATCTAACTTTTTTTGAGTTATTTTAGAAACTCTATATTTTATCCTGAGTTCAGGTTTAGTTTCAAAATAATTCATTATTTTATTTATATCGTATGTTAACATTTCCATGAAAATTATTTTGAATAATAAATATCATTAAACCCTTATACATTTCCCCAATACAAATAGTCTCTTCCCTTGAAAGAAATGGTGTATTATCATCATAATGCTTAACATTCATTTCTCTTATTAATCTTGTAAATTAATTCATTTTTGGTTCTAATTTAAAAGAGTTATATATATTTATATTTTTTTTATTATCATTAATTAAAATTAAATCACAGAAAATACATTGTTTTTATGAACCATCATCATTAAGCCCTATTCTATCACAACAGCGGCAGATTTCTAAATTATCATATGGAAAGTCTGGAAATTCTAAATCTCCTTCTATCATATTTAAACAGTAAATTTTTACTTTAACTAAACGCAAGTTTTTTAAACTTATAAATACAATGTTTCAAAACACAAAAGACAAATTTCAATCAATCTCTACTTCGGTGAAAGATATAGAAAAATATGTCGAAGATGTTATATTGAACAAAGATAAATATGGAAATTTTTGGGTAAAACCAGTTATGGAAAATAACATGAGTCCCTCTATTTCATTTAAAGGAAGAGCTCTAACTATACCTGGAAAGACATCCATTAAAGTAAATCTAACAAAGTTTCTCCTCTACTCCTGGCAATTTATTCAAAGCATGAAAAAGTGATCGATCACGATACTTTGAAAATGAATGATAAGACTATTACTAATACTCGTGGAGAAATTTGTATTTACCTTAAAAATCCAAAGGTTGTAGATATAAGTAAAATGAATGATGTTAATATTTCTGGTGAAATGTCATTTCGTTCTGTGATAGTTAGAGATTATTTAAAGATAACTTTTGATATTAAAAATGTGGAGATTTAATCAGTTAATGAAGGAAAGTATATTGGAATAGATGGAAAGGTTTTTTCTGCGAATTAAATATGAGTCATTACAGCAGTGAAGATTTTACTATTTCATTGAACTCAGATGATAGTGATGATAGTATTTCATTGAATTCAGATGATAGTTATGATACTAATAGTTTGTGCTCAAATGATAGTTATGAGAGTTGCTTTATTGATGACTCCAAGTATGATTCTGTGTATTCATGTGGTAGGTATGACTCAGATGATTCTGAGTGAAAAAGTGTTTTAGATTAAGCACAGCGATATATATAAAACGGAGCTGTAAAGCTCAAAAGTGTTTTATTTTAAGCACAGCGATATATATAAAATAGAGCTGTAAAGCTCAAAAGTGTTTTATTTTAAGCACAGCGATATATATAAAACACCACGTTTTCTCATGCTATAAATATGGTTTATTGTGATACTTGCGAGAAGGAAGTAAAATATTATAAACAACATATGCTCACCGCAAAACATACACACAACATTCTTCACAAACTTTCCCCTCTTCCACCTCAAACAAAATATTGTAAGGTCTGTAAAACAACCCCCTCAAGAAGGGGTTTAAAGCCCATCTTAAAACAAACAAACACTTGTCAAAATTGTTTACTATTAAGAACACTGATGGTGCTTTCAAAAATCATATCAGAATACACATATTTGACTTTCATCCTCCTGACCCCAACTCAATTGTTGAGGCTGTGGATATCATCAAACCCTCTGTGAAAGATTATATTGAAAAGACTCTTCTTGAGTTGAAATCAATCAAGTTCTATATGGGTATTAAAATGAAAATCTCAAAAGATGACCCATCCATTGGTGATTATTACACTGATACAGCTTACATGAGAACAGGCACACACTTTATAACAACATACAATCAGGTTAATCCCGTTTATGATGAACTGATCCAGCAAGAACAAGAACCTGAGCATACTATTACTGGAAGTGGTTTCAATGTAGATGGGATACTATTTATTGACATTCATATTCTTAAATCAGATCCTCGAAACGCTTCTTCTTACATTGATTTACCAAGTGTTATCAAAAATAGAAAAGCAGTTATCAATATCAAAAAGTAAAGACAATAAATGTTTTCTCTGGTCTATTCTTGCACATCTACATCCACAAGATAGTCATGTTGAAAGAGTATCTCATTATAAAAAATATGAGAATACGTTGAATTCAAAATATCTAAATTTTCCAATGACTTTAAATGATATTCCTAAATTTGAAAAGATGAATAATTTATCAGTTAATGTTTATGGTCTGACGGAAACAAACAACATTCAGATTTTAAAGCTTTCTGAAAATTATAATCAAACTCATAAGTAGGGTATTTATGTTGTTCTTAGCTCACCTCTCATTTTCCCCATTGACTTACATGTTAATTTTCCTCTCACCCTCATGTTTTTCATTTACCCAAAAAACCCCTATTTCTCCACCCTCATTTCCCCCATTGACTTACATGTTAAATTTTTTTCTCTTTTTTCTTTTTTCCCCTCACGCCGGGTCTTTTATGAGCCTTTTGGCCATTTACCCCATTTTCAAAAACACCCTTTTTCTCTCACCCTGTTCTTTACGAACCCATCCTTTTAGAGAATAGTAAATAGGAAGAATAGTAAATAGGAAGAATAGTTAATTTTCGAACCTATCCTTAATGTTGTTCATTAGACCTTCTCCCCCTATGAACCTGCGATCTTTCTGACCTTATGAACCTGCCATCCTTCTGGCCTTATAGACCTATGATCCTTCTGGCCTTATAGACCTATGATCCTTCTGGCCTTATAGACCTATGATCCTTCTGGCCTTATAGACCTATGATCCTTCTATCATTAATGTAATAGTAAAAGCCCCTATAGTCATATATTTAATTGCTTATGGCCATAAGGGAGACTATCAATTCCATTTTCTAAAATAAACCTCTTATCATTCACCTATATATAATATCTCTCCACTCTTTCATACATCCTATAAATATCTTTTCTTTCCCATCTTTTTTTTACCTCCAATCCTCTTATTCCATCTCCATCTAGAATATTTACAAACAAAACCCCAGGATTATTATTCTTTTTCTGAGCTTCTATAAAATGATAAGTCTCTCTAAGACTTCTTGTTTGTGATCCTCCCCTCCCACATATCATTTTCAAATGATAATAAACTTATTCTACCAATTATTTGAAAGCCATCAAAGTTTTCTGTCCACTCATAATTTAAAGCTGATCCATGACCCAACTCACCAGTTTTTAAATTTAATCTCATATATGTTTTACGAACATCTTGTTTCATTATTATTTTAAACTGTTTTAACTGGTATTTTTCACATTCATTATGTTTTCCATTTATATACCAAGGCTGGGACAACCTCCACTCTTTAGTCTGGTTGATACTTGGTTCAATATATGGTTCCAATATATGTATATCAATAAAATATATTTCATCTATAACCCATTCACAACCCCTAAGAGTTCTTAGTGTTTCTTGTTGAATAAGTTCATAGTAGGCATCAGAAACATTGAAATTATTAAGAGATGTTCTAAAGTATGTTATCTGTTCAATCTTCTCTCCGCTTTCAATATCTGCCTTTGATACTTTCATCTTAACTCGAAGAAAAAACTGAATTGATAAACCCATGATAGTTTTAACAAATCTTTTCATTGATGGTTTAGTGATCTCTATAGCAGTATCTAATGAACTTGGACGAGGATCTTTAAATTCAAATTGTCGAACCCTAATATTACGTTTTAAATAGTTATCTCGATTTTTTATTTCAAAGAAGGTTGAAAGATGTTCATCTGTTTTTAGATGAGCTTGAGAACCTCTCTCTAATACTAGTGTAATTGAATACATTTTAATCAGTCTTTTATATATATATATATATATATATATATATATATATATATATATATATATATATATATATATATATATATATATATACAACTTTACTTAAATATAACTTCGCTGTAATTCTTGTGAGTAAAATGAACCCAAGATTTCTTCCCCATTCATATCAAATAATTTGTAGGTCCAAGGGACTATATCAATAACAGCAACGATTTTAAATAATTCATTAGTCCACCTCTTTGTATAACCTTTCTCAAAATGACTTTTCCATCTATATATTCTTACAATATGACCGACTCTGAACTTGGGTTTTCTCAAATTAATCTCCTTTTCATATTCTAATTTTGTAGTATTTTTCCTTTCCGACGGTTTTGATGTTGTGGATGAATGAACTGTATTATTGTAATTATCTACAATATCCTGAATTAAATATACCCACTGTTGAGAACCAAGTTGTGTGAATTTTTATATATAATTTCTCCTTCAAAGTACGATTAAAATGCTCAACTACAACTGCCTTTCCTTCATTAAAGGTGCTGTATAATTTAATACCATTCTCTTCAAGAAATTTCATAAATATGCTGTTATAGAACTCTGTTCTCTCATTGGTCCATAACTTCTTTGGTTTCCTTTTATCCCTATCAAATATTCGCTTAAAGGCTAACATTAAAGTATTACCTCTTTTATTTTTTAAAGGAACAACCCAGGCAAATCTACTCCTCAAATCAGTAACGGTAAAGCATACTTGCATCCCTTATCATTATTCAATTCAATTAAATCAGCGGACCACATGCAGTCAGTGTCTTTGGAATAAACCTTCCTTCTTTTAAACTTTGTTATCAAAGGTTTATGTAATTCTTCAGCCAAAAGCTCCTCAGTCGTGATGACATCATTGGAGTCTAATCGTTTTTTGAGGAATACCCAAGGCCAAGTTTCAATTTAGCACCTATCATTTTTTTCACAATAAACCTGTCAACTTTCTCTCTCAATGTAGGATTTCGTATCAAAGACAAATTATACAACATTTCTCTGTCCACTTCATGCTTTTCACCCAATGTAGTGGTATCTCCATAAGCAATATCATGTTTCATACACACTTCATCAACCTTATTTTTTGGTTTAGACCAAGGTTTAGGATTGTTAGCCTCATCTAATCTTTTATCCAAGTTTGTTCCAGGGCCACAGAAAGAATACCCTTGTAGATCTAGTTCCCCATGAATTCCTGTTGTTGTAAATTTACTTCCTGACAGAAACTTTTGTATGTCTCCTCCACTTTTTGGAGAGATGAATTGGCACTTTCTAGAGCCACACAGGGTACATATTCCTTTTTGATAAACTCTATTATTTTTAGCTTTATCATAAAAGATATTTTTAGATTTAGTTTTCTTTTTACACTTCACACAATAACTCATATTTATTTATGAGAAAAAGTCCGGCATAGTTCCAAAACATTTTTGATTTTCAATATTAAAACATAAAGAAACCTTAGGAATTCCTTCACTCTCTTCTCCATTTATTTACAAATAAAACTAACTAAAGTTAATCATCAATCTCTTCTTTTTCCTCTCGCTTAGATCTCCTCTCTGAAATTGAACTCATCTCAGCCATTTTTAAAATCAATATCTCCAAAAGAGCTGTTAATTCTTTTTGTGCCTCTTCGGTGCATTGAGATGAATTTATTTGCCATAATACATTCGCTCTTTTATTAAGCTCAGGAATGGTCATCTTTTTATATTCTTCCACCCTCTCTCTTCCCTCCCATTTTCTCCCTTTCCTCCTTCTCATTCTCCTTTTTCTCTCTTTCCTCCCTTGACATTGAACTCAACTCAGCCATTTTTGAAACCAATATCTTAGTAAGAGACGTTAATTCTTTATTTTCCTCTTCGGTGCGTTGAGTTTGATTTATTTGCTCTAATACACTCAATCTTTTACCAATCTCAGGAATGGTCATCTTTTTATATTTTCCCTCCTTCTCCCTTTCCTCCTTCTCCTTTTTCTCCTTCTCCTCCTTCTCCTTTTCCTCCTTCTCCTTTTTCTCCCTTTCCTCCTTCTCCTCAACTCCTTCCTCATCCCGAGCTACCCTTGGGTTTGAATCCCAAAGAATATTATACATATACTCATCTGGATTTTGATATATTCTTGTATCTGTAATTATTTTTTTCATAATAGGATACCAATAAGATTTGTTGACGGTTTCTAAAAGAGTTTTATATTTCATAACTTCGAGAAGTTCTTTTTTATTTCATATTTTAAACAAGTCTCTATTTGTGGGTTTAACAATATCAGTAAAAGGCCAGTTTTTAATAACAAAATTTCCATGTGTATGTTCCAATTCATACGGTATGTAATACCGGGCACCCTTTTCTTGTAGGTATCCCTGAATACAAAAATTATAAATCTCTTGAAGTCTTCTTCCTGCCATTTACGTACTAGAAGTATATGTGAGATTAATATTATGACAGGTAATACCACCCCATCTTCCCACTACCAAATCAGTTTGTATTTCTCGGCTTTCTATCCTTATCTCATTACCTTCCTTCTTTGACAAGCTAACCATCGCTATACTATCATATATTTTTCTTTTCTTAAAATTATGTGTTTGTTGGGAACTAATTGTACTTCCAGATAAATCCTTATCCTCACCAAGCAGATAATATTCCTCTTTACAAGACTGTTTCAAATCATGTCGGTCTTCTACGTTTATTGAAAAAGACCAATTATACCCTAAATCAGGCATATCATATCCCCATTTATTAATTCGCATATGAACTATATGTCCTTCTTTATAAAATTCAATTGTAAGCAGATAGTTAAATTGAATGAGGAAAGGTGTATGGTCAGTATAACCAGGTGTTGTGGTTGTAAATTTTACTTGTTTAACAAAACGTGCTTTTTTCTTTTGGAAGTGTGATAAATCACTGAATCTAATGAAGTCATTTGCAGCTGTAGGGTTTGCATAATTGATTAATTTATAAGTATTCTTCATATTAATATTTTTACTTATACTATATTTTTGTCGTTCAGCCTGAGCCTTTGTATAATAATTTGATAAATCAATATCCTGAGAGGATTCTCCAAAGATAGAACCATCTTTTCCTACATAAGTCATTTATATTAGAATTAAAAATGATGTCATAAAAATTTTCAGGCGGTCGTCTGTTGAGTTGAAATAATACATATAAACATAATTGTCCACAACATTTAGAATTAATTTCTTGAACTTGAAATGTTTGATAAACACCATTCTGTAAGAATTGTATTACTTCAACAGGTGGTGGCATACCATAACTATCAAAATAATATTTATCCTGACTATTATAAATACAAACCCAATGTGAACCATTCTGTGTGTCTAAATTCATAATAATATTCTTTGTATTCTGAGGCAACTTTGTTAATTCATCTCTCATACAGATGACAGCATCAATTTTTAGTTTTTTACATTACTTGGCAAGTTCAATATTTGACGTTGTATTCTCTCCAAATAGTTTGAACCATTTTTCCATTTATTTATGAGAAAGATATAACCCATTACCCCTTTTAGTTAATTTAACACCTGCTTGAGCGATAGAGGAAAGCATATCAGCAACCAACAATCTGGCTTTATTAGGTAAACCTTCAAGTTTTTGAGCAAAATCCACAATTACACCACTTCCACTAAGGCTATGCTCCAACGCCTTGTTATGTCTTTCCAATTCTTTTTGAGCTTTTAGTTGTGCCTTCCTATCGTGAGCGGCTTTTACCGCTGCTGAAATACCACCCGTCGCCGCTCCCGCTGCACCTACAGCACCGGCAATTAAGAGGATTAGTGATAGAAGTGGAAGAAATCCTCCACTCGTTTTCTGTATTGAATATTTCTTTAACATAGGTTTTGTCATTTTGATTTTTTTTTTTTTTTTTTTTTTTTTTTTTGTATACAAGATCGAGGCTCGTGAAAGAGCGAACATTAATCACACAGAAAGACAAACCGACACATAAAACATAACATAGGGAGCGGTAGACAAGATGGGGAGAGAGGGGGAAAGGACACAAACACAACATTTGAGAGCAGGGACCGAGAGACATGGAGACATCGAGAGATCTGAGAGAGGGTGAGGGCTTTGGGGGGGGGGGCGTGGGAAGGGGGCAGTGGGAGAGGTACAAAACATATGGATACTGCCTGGACTTCCAGGAAAGAAGTTGGAATTTCAAACAAGGTGGATCTGGGGTGAATTAGCGGGGGTAGAAAAGATCAAGGTTTTGGATGGGGGAAGATAAGAGATGGTGGTGAACAGCTGTTTTAAAGACCTGGAGGGAGGAGTGGGATTGAAGGGAGTGAGGGAGTTTGTTCCAGAGGCGGGAGAAAAGAGGAATGAAAGAGTGAAGGTGAGCGGAGAGCCGAGATTTCGGCAGTTTAACCATCAGAGGGTTGCTGGCAGATCTTGTGCGACCTGTAGGAATATTTGGGGGACAGAGCACAGAGAGAGCTGGGGGTGCAAGGCCGGAGAGGAGTCGGTAGAAGACAGAAAGACCACCTACCTGCCTGCGGTGAGTGAGTGAAAGGCCCTCAGAGATAGCTTCATCGCGGGAGATTCCAATAATTCTGAAAGCTTTGGTTTCAACAGCGTGAAGCCGAGCTAGGTGTGAGGCAGGAGCACCGGCCCATAGGGGAGAACAGTATTCCATTGAGCTGCGGATGAAAGCCTTGTATGTGGTGAGGAGCTCAGGTGTGCCGAGGAAGGACTTCGCACGACGGAGGATGCCCAGTCGGCGACTGGCTTTGGATTTTAAGTGAACCAGTATCATTTAGTGTTTTTACTTGAGTGTGTGAGTAAAACATCAATTCTCACTGCTCCTTTTCTTTGAATTGTATTAACATTAATAATACAAGGCTTTTGATTTTGAATACAAGATGCAAATTTATTAAGATTGATTTGATTAACATATACCGATTCTTTCCTAATCATTTATTTATGAGAAAAATCCTATGTTATATTAATCATAACACCATTATCTGTATTCATCTGTAATTCTGTTTCTTCCAAAAGCAAACAAAAAGCATTAACCTCTTCATTCTCTCCTCTTTCAATGTATAGAGAAGTATCCACTCTATTGGACTTTATAGTTTCCTTTTGAGAACTCAAGTCAATTGCGTAGATTGTATATAAACCTTTAAATGCAACCATATCCAAAATAGGTTCATTATTACCGTTGCTTTCACACAGCCTTTGGTAAGACTTGTAGGCTTCAGCATAATCATTTTTTCCCCAATCAATTTCCAATCTATCCGAGGGTAAAATGTTCCATCAAGAGAAACCCGAAGTTGTTTCACCTTAGCGTTATGGCAGAGCGCATTATTTTTATCAGTACCACCCTCTCCATTTGTTTTTTAAAAAATGAGCCAGAGGTATCGTGGCTTTCCTTGAAGAACACCCAAATTCCAAGTGTAGGTAGTGTGTTCCAGTTTAACGTGTTGACATCTTCTTTTAAGGTATGATACATTTAGCGGTTTCTTTGAGTTAAGTCTTCTATTCAACATCTCTTCCGTTTTAAGATTAGGAGTATATTCACTGATATACAAACACAAATCATTAATAACAAATTTATTATTAGCACCAAGAGCATTAGCAACCCCAAAAAGCACCCTATTTGCATTAACATTCCTTTGTAGTTGAAATCTAATTTTAAGCCCATACAAAACTTTATCATAATCACAAAATCCAAATGTACCTTTAAGGGGAACTGCTACGGTAAAACTATTCTCTGTTTTTGAATCATCATTATACTTAGACTTCCTTTGACTATAACCAGGGTCTGTGTTTGTACCCGTTGACATATCAGGAATAAAACCTTCAACAGTTCCCTTACCCATTCTATCACTAAGCGAATATTTTGTAAATTTCATCATTTTACCTGTAGCAGAGACATAATCAATCGCTTCAACCTCTTGTGTTCCAATATACAGACGGACACTATCAAACATTTTCCAGAAGAAATCATTTACGAGTGTAGCATTAGTATTATTCGGGGCCTTTGTGAATTTAAATTTACACAGCAAGAAACTATCAGCTAAATTCAAGTAAGTTTGTTGATTATTTATTTCAAAACTTTTTGTCCCGTTTGAATTCCCGTCTGTTCCTGTTATAGTGTTGACTTTAAAATAGTCCTCCTTTTTAGTGGAGTTTGAAATGATAATCGTATCATCCAAATCATAGATACTATCAATCGCTTCCATACTTGTAGTTATATAGCATTAAAATTGATGAAACCCTGACCCAAGTATTTTAATGAGTTTTTGTCGTGCACGTCCTAATCTTGGTTTTTTACCTTTTTTAATTTCTTTATTTGCTTGTAATTTCTGAGACTCCTTTTGAGCTTTTGATATAGCACCGGCTACATTTGCCACAGCAGAAGCAGTTGAACCAATTAGATCTTTATGTTTAAGGATGGTTGAACCAATACCCATTAGAGTATCAATTATCCCATCTCCTTTATTTCTAAATTGATTTCCCACACCCCGTTGTTTCTTTGGTATATAATATCCTCTCCCAAGAAACATACCTTTACCCTTTAAAGGAATATTATAAGGAGAAAGGAACATCCCCTCCCCTGTTATTACTTTATATTTTCCCAACTCGTGTTTTCTTACAATAACCATTATTTATTTGTCAAAAAAACTTCACGAAGGTGAATTCTGATGGATATAATTTCATCATTAAAGGAGATCATATGATTATCTTGGTCGGTTATCCTAAAATTTACTCTGTATATGGTTTTTCCTGACACGGGTAAATAGACAAGATTTTTTGGTTCCATATTAAATTTATAACCAATCGGAGTTGAGTAAGCGCTGAATGAAAATATTGTATTTGTTCTTATTCCATCGTTATAAGCACCATCAATCAAATCACAATGAATTAATACTGAATTTATACCAGAGGATATTTGAATGACATTATCACTGTACCACGTTCCGTTAGTTTCAATCTTTTTTGAAGAGAAACCCAATAGCTCTCTAAACGAATTTTCAATCATGAAATCAACTTTATAATTATTTTAAAGTTTAATCGTTGATTTTGAAGTGTGTTTTTGAATATCTATGACAATATTTTTTGGTTCACCACCTTCTGCTTTCATAAGGCGAGAGACTTCAGAAGATATTTGAGAAATCTCGTAAGTGCCGGGTGAAACTGTTTTAGTTTTATAGCCACTTCCAGAATTATAACTAAACTTGTTGTTTTTCTCTGTTATATTAAACAAGGTATTATAAGTTTCCATCGACAATAAAGATGCCTCATATGAGGTAAGGGGGTCAAGTTGTTGTGGGTAAGGGAATGAAGCTGTGTAATCACTTGTTGTGAAATTAAAATGAAGAATTGTGCTTCTCATCTTATTTAATATCTAATAAAATATCCTTGTATTGACATTTATTAATTATTTTCATATTCATCAACTGATCTAAAATGGCTGAGGTTTCATTAAAACAATTGTTGTTTCCAGCTTTCTTACTACCTAACAGCAATAATAGCCTATTAACTAATTGTGATGGGTCATTTGGAAGAAAGCTTACACCTGAACCACTTAATTTAATACTTAAAGCATTAATAATATGTTTCTCCTTCTCATTCTTACTTCTTTTACCAGCAACAGAAACTCCATAATCAAGTGAGTTTAGTAAATCAATATATACCCTATCTTCAGCATTATTCATATCAAGTGGTTCCGTAAAATGTGCTGAATTAGTATCAAGACCTTTTGTTCCTCGGCTTCCATCTTTTGTTAGAAGAAACATTAATCTTAGAGTTAATTTAACATTTGGTTGGGTAGAACTTAAGAATATCAATTCATCATTATGTATCAATACCTTTTCTTTCACAAGATGGAACAGTGCTGGTTCTTCTGTTGGAATGAGACCTGCTCTGGTTTTTGAATTCGTTGAATATTCATTGTTTTGAAGAGCTTCCAGAATATAATTAGGGGGTTGATTTACCTCCTCAAGTTTCCGAAATAATCCTTCATCATCATATCCTAATGCTCCAAGTTCTTGCTCCGTCATTTGACTAAAATCTTTGAGCATTTGAAGTTTTTGGGGAGTAAATTCTACTGAGGGAACTGTGGGAACTGTGGGAACTGTAGGGTATTGAGTTTTTTTAAGTGGTTTAAAAAATTTCTCTTGTTTTCTTTCCAAGGCTTCTTCACCAGTTAGTTTTTGTACCCGTTTCTTCTTTATCTCTTCCTGTTGTTTAACAACTTTTGAAACCAACTCTTGATGTTCTTTAAACTTTCTAGCTCTTTCTTCGGCATTCATTTAGTGTATAAAAAATATCATGTAGTATCTTATCTTGTTTCACAACATTATATTTATATTGTCCAATCGTGTGTTTCATGTGAGCCTCAAATTCGTCTTTAGTACATAACATAGAGCAATTATCTCTCCAAAAATTATTTACATCTATTGAATTTAACTTAAATAAAATAAAAGTATTGGCATTGTTTCTTATTGAGCACCGAGGGAGTTGAAAATATGATTGACTAAGATAAATACAATTACAAGATGAATGTCTCCCTCTTGTATAGTAGCTATCCATTACTGTTTGGTTTCTCTCATTTACACAATCATCAAAGATAATGAGGTTCTTTTTTGATTTATCTAAATCTTGAGGTGAAGGTATATCATCCGTATTATCACTGAGAATACAAGTTATGGGTATGGACCTTGCAACCTCTGTGTATGACAAAATCATTGTATTATATCTTCAATATCATAATCTTTTAGTTTGACTTGAAGTTTAAATAAACCGATAATGTCTTCCTTTTTAAGACCTGCATTGAAGCCCTGTGAGAGTAGTTGATACTCGGGTTGAAAACTTGACTTTGTAAAAATTATTAAATTATCATAATCTAAAAATTTTGGTTTGAGGAGCATCTTTAAAAGTAAACAGGCTTTTCCACATCCGCTTGATCCGACTATTAAACATCTCAATGAACTTGGAATGTTTTTATGGTTATTAAATTTTATCTTATTTTCCTAAACGGGTAAAAAAAATCATCCATTTATATATTCGGAAAACAAGTAATCTAACTTTTCGCGAGTTATTTTAGAAACTCTATATTTTATCCTGAGTTCAGGTTTAATTTCAAAATAATCCATGATTTTATTTATATCGTATCTTGGGTTAACATTTCCATTAAAATTATTTTGAATAAAAAATATCATTAAACCCTTATACATTTCCTCAATACAAATAGTCTCTTCCTTTGTAAAAATGGTGTATTATCATCATAATGCTTAACATTCATCCCTCTTATTAAACTTGTAAAGTACTTCATTTTTGGTTCTAATTTAAAAGAGTTATATTTTTTTATATATTTTTTATTATCATTAATTAGAGGATAATGACAGAAAATACATTGACCATGTACTTCTGACTCTGTATTTAATCTCCTTCTATCACAAGCCGGACAGATTTTTAAATTATCATATGGTGAGTCTGGAAATTCTAAATATCCTTCAGAATTTATCATATTTAAACAGTCCCATTGTACTTAAACGAAACGTAAGTTTTTTAACTAATAAATACAATGTTTCAAAACACAAAAGACAAATTTCAATCAATTTCACTTGAGGTGAAAGATATAGAAAAATATGTCAAAGATGTTGAATTGAACAAAGATAAATATGGAAATTTTTGGATTAAACCAGTTATGGAGGATTACATGAGCCCCTCTATTTCATTTAAAGGAAGAGCTATGTTAATTAATAACTCCATTAAAGTAAATCTAACAAAAGTTTCTCCTCTACTCCTGGCAATTTATTCGAAGCTTGAAAAAGTGATCGACCGCAATACTTTGAAAAAGAATGATAAGACCATCAATAATACTTGTGGAGACATTTGTATTTACTTTAATAATCCAAAGGGTGTAGATCTAAATGAAATGAATGATGTTAATATTTCTGGTGAAATGTCATTTCGTTCTATGATAGTTAGAGATTATTTAAAGATAACTTTTGATATAAAAAATGTAGAGATTGAATCCGTCAATGAAAGAAAGTATATTGGTATAGATGGGAAGGTTTTTTCTGCTAATTAAATATGAGTCAATATAGTATTTCATTGAACTCGGACGAGGTTTCAATGGACTCGGATGATAGTATTTCAATGGACTCAGATGATAGTATTTCAATGGCCTCGGATGATAGTGATAGTAGTATTTCAATAGACTCAGATGAAAGTATTTCAATGGCCTCGGATGATAGTGATAGTAGTATTTCAATGGACTCGGATGATAGTGTTGCGGATATGAGGATTGTATTTTTTTTATTGTGTGCTTTATTATTATTATTGCTTGATTCTGGCCCCTCCTGCCTCCAGTCTGTTGTATAAATGTCAAAGGGCGCCTCGGTAGTTAATTCCATAAAGCATACATTGAAGGACACTATAATACCCTTGTTCAGTAGCTTATATCTTTATTATGTGTTTTAGATTAAGGCTTTGTCTTCCATTAAAATGACACTCCATTGCACCAAGTGAAAAAGATAGATTCCCTTCATTCCCATTCCCAAAGCCGCCATTGAACATGTGCTCGGGTTGGGGAAGAAAGGCGTGCCCGCCCGTCGTCATCAAGGGCGGAGCCAGAGGGTCGCGCGACCAACCATGGCCGAGGTGAGCACACCGATGGGCGTGTCCTGAAGGCCGGCGGCTTAATCGCCGGAGGCGTTATAAAAGCGCACGCGCAAGAAGTGCGCGAAGCTGCATAGAGAGGTCCCTGACAAGAGAGGTCCATGACAAAGAGAGGTCCATGACAAAGAGAGGTCCATGACAAAGAGAGGTCCATGACAAAGAGAGGTCCATGACAAAGAGAGGTCCATGACAAGAGTGGCGGTTGCATCCACAGCAGCTTGAGCCACCGAAACTGCATCCACAGAGCTTGAGCCACCGAAACTGCAGCCACAGCAGCTTGGGGCCTGGACGGCAGTTTGGAGCAGGGCCGTGAAGGAATGGCGGCTGCCCAACACGCCGATCGTGCTGCAGGACCCGTTGGACTTCCCTCTCCCTCCAGCCACCTCCTGCCATTCCTATCATCATCCCCCGTGTAAGTGTGTTCGTAGTCTGTCTTTTGTCTTGTCTCTGGGAATAAGTTAAGCCTGTTAGATAAGCTAGTATTTTCACTGTGTCTCTAAAATCTTCTGTATATTATTTTCTTATCTTTCCTTCTCCTTGGTTATTTTGAGCCTGTAAATAGTAAATAAATTTAGTAGTATTGCCAACCTTTTTTCGTCTTCTTCTTCCTTTTCTTCACATCCGTCGTTTTTGTCTTTTCCATATTGAATATCTGTGGCGCGAACCAGCCAACGTTCGGGAAGGGTTAATCGGGGTAACTATTAGGTCGCGATGCCATCAGCTCGGCAAACCAACATCCTTAACCGCGGACCATAACAATTGGTGTCAGGAGTGGGATTCGGACCTGGGACTAAATTTATTTAGCCCAAATTTTGGAACACCAATTGTACAATTGGCAGTAACAATTGGTGTCGGGAGCGGGGTCGGACCCGAAGCGCGCTTAACGCGCTCAAAATTACGAGCTGCTGGAAATTATTTTGTTTTTAAAGAAAAACCCGAATTTTGAAATCGCGCCATGGCTGGTCAAGGCGACGGGATGTCGGTGGGAGAGATAGACGGGGTAGAATCGACCCAGGACCTGGCGGAAATGTATGTGGAGGAGAACATTGGCAATGTGGTTGAGGAGGTTTCAGGCGCGCAAAATGGCGCTCTCGCGCACGAGGTTTCAGGCGATCAAAATGGTGCCTCGCACATGGCTACGGCGCCCGTGACCGTAGCAGTGCCGCCGTTGGATTCGAAGCTTTTGATGCTACAAATCGGGGCCCTGATGGACAAAATGAGGGACGATATGAGGGCTAATAGTCAGCAAATAGGGAAACAAATGGGACAAATGGGGCACCGGATGGATGCTCAGGGTGAGCGTTTGGAGGGCCAAATGGGAGCAATGAGGGATGGAGTGAGGGCTGATAGTGAGCGATTAGAGGGCCAAATGGGGGCAATGAGGGATGAAGCGAGGGATACCGGTGAGGGATTAGACAATAAATTTGAGGGATTAGACAAGAAATTTGAGGGGTTAGACAATGGGATAGAAGGGGTGAAACATGGGTTAACGGGGGTGGAAAATAGAATGGCTGCCCAGGAGAATCAGATAGAGGGGGTGAAAAAGGGTTAATGGGGTTAGAAAATAGGATGGAAGGCAAATTGCGGGAAATAGGGGAGCAATCCGCCCGAGAAATTAAACAAATGGGAGAGCAGATAGAGGAGGTGAAAATCGGGGTAGAAACCAAACTGGATGCTCAGAGGGATGAATTGGGACAGATGAGGGTGGCATCTACAAACGAGAGGGAGGAGATGAAGGAGAAGATACGACGAGGTGTAAGTGAGGAGGTCTCGGGGGTACGCGAGGTGGTAAAGCGAGGTGAAAAGCGTATGGAGAAAGAGGTGAGGAATAATACGGCGAGGTTACAAGGGGGAATAGAGGGTCTGACGAGAGGAGTAGAACAGCTGATGGTGGAACAAAAGGAATTCGTGGACCAAGTGGAAAAGAACACTGCAATAATCGGGGGGTTAAAAGTGACACAAAAGGACATTAAAAATGAATTAATAGCGACACAGAAGGAATGTCAGATGGTACATGAGGGGTTGACAAAGAAGTTGGAAGAGGTGACAGAAGTAATGGAGACGAAGGACCGAGAGGTGAGCACGCACATAGAAACGGTTAAAGTGGCGTAAGAGGAAGAGATAGAGGGGGCGCACCGGGAGATGAAGGAGGTAAAGGAAAAATTAGAGGAGGTGGAAGAAGGGGTGAGTGAAATTAAGAAGAGACGGAGGGAAACTAAAAAGGATATAAGGGAGGAAGTGATGGAGTATGTGCAAGGTCTGTGTTCAAATCATGATGATGTGCTCGCTAACCAAATAAAGAGTTTGCAGGTGGCAGAAGAGGTGCGACGACGAGGTACCGAGGTGAGTGGCGATATACGAGGAAATGTATATGATGTGAGGGGAGCTTCAGTTGGCTTGGGGGTTGATTTAGACCCGGGTGTTCGTGAGGGACCAATAGTGAGGTGTATGACTGGTCCGGAGTGTGTGGAAAGAGGAGGTGTGCAAGGAGGTCTGGCTATGGGGAGTGAGCGGGGTGCTGGTAAGCAAGGATGTGCAGGTATGGAGTGGGTAGCGGGTTGTGGAAGGGTGACCCAGGCATCGACACCAAGGGGCGTAGTGTTTGGAGGGACGGGGGATGCGCGGGAGCCCCCCGGGAATAGCGCACTGTGGGAGCCCAAACAGTTTGGTCCCGCGTTGATCCCGCCAGGAGTGACGCGCGGGGTCCGGCCTTCGGGCGCCCACAAGGTACTATTCGCGCCATATGATGGCAAGAGTGATCTGAGGGTGTACCTGGCGCAGTTTGAGTACGTGTGCCGAGGCAATGGTTGGAGTCCGGACGAAGGTGGAGTACACCTGGTAGGGGCGCTGCGCGGTGCGGCGGCGGAGGTGCTGACAGCTTTACCACCGGGTGCTCTCACCCTGTCAGCTCTCCATGCGGCTTTAATTAACCGTTTCGGTTTCGAGCAGCAAAGCGAGCTTGTTAAAGCTCAACTTGCGCAGCGTAAACGCAAGCCCCAGGAGACCATCGGGGAACTTGCTCACGATATTCGCCATGCGGTAGGGATTGCACACGCGGACATGGCAGCGAGTTCCCAGGAAAGCCTGGCGCTGGATCACTTTATTCAGGCCTTTCCGGATCTGGAGCTCCGACAACAGCGCGCCATGTGGCGCCCGCAGATCATGAGTCAGGCGGCCGATGCTGCAGCCCGTTGGGAAGCAGCGAGGCCCCTGGCCCAGGGAGGCGAGCGCCACGCAGTGGCGGTACGTCAGGTAGGGCCCGTAATGGGGGTCGCCCCCCCAGTGGGCCGGCCCCCGACGTGGGCCCTGACCTGGAGAGCATGGTTCGGAGGCTGGTGGATCGGCGTCTAGCAGGACCTGGACCATGGCAGGCGGCTCCAGTGATGGCACCCGGTAGTCCCCGACAGAGTACCCCAATTCGGACATACAGGGGGGGGGGGAATTTGGAATACCGGAGGCAAGCACCTTACCAGGTGAGGTGCTATAATTGTGCTCGGATGGGTCACCGTGCGTGGGAGTGTCAAGCTCTGCGCCGGGATGTTCCCCGTCAGCCGATGCCCTCAACTCCGCCCAGTATCGATTGGCCTAGCCGACCACAGACACCCCCTCGCCAGGGCCAGGGAAACTAGAACGTGCCAGGCATGCAGGGCGGTGTTCGGCAGTAGGGGATGGAGAGAAGCCCTCGTTGACGCGACAGGTCATTCATTGTGGCCAAATTGGAACAGGTAGTTTGACAATTCGGTGCAAAATTGCCGGCGTGGGGGTAGACGCCGTTGTGGACACGGGAGCCAGCAACACGATCATCAGCCCCGTGATCTTAATTCGAGTGCAGATGGCTGGGGTAAAATCCAGCGTCTAGAAAATCATAGTTTGCAGTTGGCTACCAGGGTAATGGCCCCGATCATAGGGGTGGTTTTGTAACCCTTAAGTTGGGGTTGGTAAAAAGAGAGATAGAGGTTTGGGTGGCGGAGGTGTGTGACCCATGCTTAATAGGGTTGGATTTGTTGACTACCAGCGGTTGTAAAATCGACTTGAGCCAGGGGATCCTGCAATGGGGAATGGAAGAGCTACCATTGGAGGGGGTGAGAACGGCCGAGAGGGTGGAGCTGGAGGCTCCTGAGGCCGTGACCATCCCTCCGGGCGCCAAGGCCATAGAGCCGGCCCGATGGTCAGCTCGCCCGACATGGCAGGAGTCCTGCGGCCTGGTCGAACCGGTGGCAGCACGATCCATACCTGGTTTAATTGTGGGCCGCACCCTCGTAAAAACGGACGGGCCGGTGGTGGCCGTCCAAGTAATTAACATTAGTACAGAACCACGCACTATAGTAAGGGGCACGAAGATAGCTGGCTGCATCCCAGTTAGAGAAGTCGCGTCAGTGAGGGGCGAGAACGTCCAGCCGAGCCGGCACCAGGGGGAGCCTTCAATAAATACTAGGAATTGGCCCGATCCCATTTGCGAGATGGTAAATCGTAGTAGCGTAGAGTTGGGAGATACCCAGAGGGAGGCCTTACACAAACTGGTTGGGTCCCATTTGGACCACTTCTCCTTGTCCACCGAGGATATTGGACGTACGGGCCTGGTGAAACATCAGATCCACACCGGTGAGGCCCGGCCTATTTGTCAGGCCGCCCGACGGCTCCCTTGAAGCAAGAGGGCGGAAGCTGATGAGCAGGTTGAAAAGATGCTCGACGCAGGCATGATCGAGCCCTCGGGAAGTCCTTGGATGTCACCTGTTGTGCTGGTCAAAAAGAAAGATGGGACCACGCGGTTCTGCATGGACTATCACCAGCTAAACAACGTGACACTCAAGGACTCATATCCCCTGCCAAGGATTGATGACACCCTCGATGCCATTGCGGGCTCAAATTGGTTCACAACTTTGGACCTCAAGAGTGGGCATTGGCAGGTGGAGATGGATCAGACAGGGAAGGAGAAAACGGCATTTTCCACAGGCAACGGGCTGTATCAGTTCACTGTGATGCCGTTTTGTTTGTGTAACGCCCCCGCCACCTTTGAGAGATTGATGGAACATGTACTAGGCGGCATGCCATGGCAATCATGCCTGGTATACCTGGATGACGTCCTAGTACATGCCAAAACCTTCCCCCAAGTATTAGCTAATTTGGACGAGGTGTTCGGGTGCCTCAGACAGGCAGGGTTAAAGCTGAACCCGAGTAAGTGCACTTTGTTTGCAAGAGAGGTGGCCTATCTAGGTCACGTGATCGTCCGCGAGGAGGGAAAAACGGACCCAGACAAAATTAAAGCGGTAGAGGAGTGGCCCGCACCACGTACCATCAAGGAGGTGTGGGGATTTTTGGGAATCTGCTCCTACTACCGGCGCTTTGTGGCGAAATTTGCGGAGTTGGCCCGTCCCCTCCACCGGCTTACGGAGAAGGGGACGCGATTTAATTGGACAAGGGAGTGCCACGAGGCCTTCCTAAAATTGAAGGGGTGTTTAACATCCGCACCCCTTCTAGCTTACCCCACTAGTAACGGGACATTTACCCTGGACACGGATGCGAGCCAGGAAGGATTGGGTGCAGTTTTGTCTCAGACACAGGAGGGCGTGGAGAGAGTGATTGGTTACTATAGTCGGGCCTTAAGTAGGCCCGAGCGAAATTATTGTGTCACTCGCAAAGAGTTATTGGCTATGCTGGCTGCCATGAACCACGGGCGAAATTTTCGGTTCGAACTGACCATTCCTCCCTGCAATGGCTCCTTCGGTTCAAGGAACCGGAGGGCCAAATTGCAAGGTGGTTGGAAAAGTTGCAGCAGTATGATTTCAATGTGACCCATTGGGCCGGGAAGGCCCATGGTAATGCGGACGCACTCTCTCGGCGTCCTTGTTTGGGGGAAAACTGCAAATTTTGTGCGAGACACGAGGAGAGGGAGCAATTGGGCGATTCTGCCCCGATTCTCGTCGTCCGGGCAACCAGGGTGCGAGGGCCAATTTTGCCACTAACCGCGGACGAGGAATTTGGAGTGTTGGCTTGGAGCACGGCCCAGCAGGAGGATCCTGTTCTGGGGCCGGTGTTCCAATGGGTCAAATTGGGGCAACGACCAAAGGGGGAAGAGGTCACCCCCATCGGGGCGCAAACAAAGGCGTATTGGGCTCAGTGGCAGACCCTGGAGTTGAAAGGCAACATCTTATATTGCAAGTGGGTGGAGGTTCCCTCTGAAAGAACTTCCTGCCTGGTGATAGTCCCTGACAAATTTAAGAACGTCATATGGCAACAGGTGCATGGTACCCGCTCCGGCGGCCATTTGGGCAGGACAAAGACAATATCTCGGGTCCGCCGGAGGTTCTATTGGGTGAATATGGGGCGCGACATACAGGACTGGTGTCGGAGATGCGACGCCTGTTCTGCCAAAAAGGGACCAGCACGGAGGATGAGGGCCCCCCTTCAATTACATCAGGTGGGGGCCCCCCTTGAGTGAGTGGCTATAGATATTCTAGGACCGCTGCCCCGCACCCGCCAAGGTAATAGGTTAATCCTCGTTGTAATGGACTATTTCACCAAGTGGCCGGAGGCCTACGCCCTCCACAACCAAGAAGCCGGGGTTGTGGCGCAGGCCTTCGTAGAAGGATTTGTATGTCGGCACGGGATTCCACAGGAGCTGCACACCGATCAGGGTCGAAATTTTGAAAGTCAATTGCTAAAAGATGTGTGCAGACTCCTGTCAATTCGGAAAACCAGGACCACGCCCTTGCGGCCACAATCTGACGGGATGGTGGAAAGGTTCAATCGAACATTGATCCAACAACTGGCATTGTTCACCACCACCCGTCAGGATGACTGGGATGAACATCTCCCGTACCTGTTAATGGCCTACCGAACTAGCCAGCACGGGGCCACCGCATGCAGTCCAGCGTTGCTTATGTATGGGCGGGAGTTACGGGCTCCCGCCGACTTGCTATGCGGTCCAGTGCCAGACACCACGGATACACCACTGAGGGAGGGTTATGCACGTCACCTGGAGGAAGGCATGGAGCGGGTCCATGCCTTCGCCCGCCGCCAGCTCCATCTGGCGGGGGCCAAGATGAAGCGCAGGTACGACGACCGGAGCCAGGGGAGTCAGTACGCTCCGGGGATGAAGATTTGGTTCTTTAATCCCCGGAGGCAGAAGGGTAGGTGCCCAAAACTCACCTCCCCCTGGCAAGGCCCAGGAGTCGTCCTGTCGCAAATCTGTGACGTGGTCATTAAGATCAAAATGGGGCCACGGGCCCCCCCTCGGATCGTCCATGCTGATCGGATAAGACCTTATGCCGGCGAGCAGGCACCCTCATGTATCGCCTCGGCTCTAGATGCCGAGGCAGGACCCAGTACCTCTTGCGACGGGGGCTCGTAGCGTCAGAGGACTGGGGGGATGGTAGTTGGAAATGCCCCGATGTGGTGGGATGGCAACTTTGCCATCTCTCACAACGGGGGCAAAGGAGCACTAGGTTATGGGGTTTGGCAGTGAAAACTAGCCCGGGAGGGTTAGGATATCGTGTGTAGGGACCTAGAGATGACCTTAGGTAACGTTAAGGTTAGGTAGTGACAATGATACCTGTAGTGGGGACGCAGGTAGGTTAGTGTGGATGATAATGACGTGGTATGTGCTTAGTTTAAAGGGAAGACGGGGAGCACTAAGTTAGCAGGGCAACAGGTAGTTTAGATGATGCCGTGTGAGTGTTGGAAGTGTATTCAGAAGAGTATTGTGAAAAGTGTGTAAGGAACAGGTGTGATTGCACAGGTGTGCAACTGGACAGGTGAATGGAGCAGTGTATGAGTGAGTGATGGTGATGAGTGTTGTGCTGACCAAATGGTCCAGGAAGGAAGGAGGGTGCAGGTGGCACCAGGTATGATTGCACAGGTGTGCAACTACAGGTGAATGGAGAATGGTTGTGTGAAATACATGGAATGTGGATTACATGGTATGGAATATATGGAATATTGGAATGGATGGTCGTGGAGTGAGTATGATGGAAATTGTGGAGTTTGAGAAGCACCACAGTTTGGTCAATGGGAATTGGTTTTTAGAACCCATAGTGTAAGTTGGCCAATGGATTGGCAGGGAAAGACCCCGGGTAGTGTAAAGGGTGTTAAAGTCATTTAGAGGATAGTTATAATTGAAGTCTCCTCGCACCATCTGCATCCGCTCACCTGGGATGACGTACCTCCACACCATGCCATGTTTTTATTATTTTTATTGTGCAAATGTTTGGAATGTGAGACGCATCATGACGTGGGTGTGACATTGTGCTTTGTGTTCCATCTCTTCCTCCTTATGAGGATTGATGATGAATTGGGTGATGGCAAATTTTGGCTAGAGGGATGTGGTGACGAATTTGGTATAAGGGAAATATGGGGAAGATGTGACAGTAGTGACGAATTTGTAAGGTGTAGATTTTGTACATATGGGGTAAGGGCAAGGGTAGTGTAGGTGACAAGGGGGGGTGACGTACTGTAGGGAGGAGCTTTTCTCACTTCGCTCTCCGTACGCACTTCGCCTTGCATTGCCTTATTGATGTGTACCCTTGTGACCTTACCCCTCGCTCATCTGTCTTCCCCCCTTTGTCTCCCACATGAGGACCTGAGCGCCACTGGGCGCTGAGGGGAGCGTGCGTGAGTCCGCCATTGTGCACCCGGAACTCCCAGAACCAGCTGTCTGCATCGATGCACCACATTATGGACCACATGTCTGTGGCCGAGCACCACTTATGGACCCCATGGGTTGGGGCATGGCCCCTCTGCTGGAACCGGCCATGAAGGCCCGAAATCTTGCTGGCGGACCTTGATCACAGGGCACCGATGCCCCACAGGTGAACCACACTAGTCGGCCCTGTGGGCCTTAAATAAAATAAATAAAAATGGACACGTTGGGTGCACTTTTATTTTCACAAATAGGCCGCCAGCAAAGAAAAGACAACCTCAGGAAGAACAAAAAGTAATAGCCAGCAGAGGGAGCCGAAGAGCAAGAGACCACCTGCAGGGTTAGGGGTTGTTGATTTATTTTTATTGATGAACAGTGATGACTGTGCACCGATTGGTGCTTGAGGGTGTGTTGGTGCGTTTTGGTTGCTTTCATGGTGCATTGATGCAGAGCAGACTGTCTCCCCCCCCCCAGAAAGAACAATCACAGGTCCTGGGTTACGTTTTGTAAATAAAGTAGCATCAATTGTAAATAATGCTCCCCACCGTCAGTGTATAGTTTGAAGACCATTCCGCAATTCGGTTAACTGTGGGCGTGAGTCTGTTAGGCAGGGTGCAATGGAGCAGCGGGACATATTTATTTATGTTTTAAAACTGTCGCACTCAGGGTCAGGTTAAAAGTAGAGGGAACAACACCTACGTGTCACACTAAATTAAAGTTGTAGGCCCAGGACGTGCCTAAGAGGAGGAGGGTGCAGTGTTGCGGATATGAGGATTGTATTTTTTTATTGTGTGCTTTATTATTATTATTGCTTGATTCTGGCCCCTCCTGCCTCCAGTCTGTTGTATAAAGGTCAAAGGGCGTCCCGGTAGTTAATTCCATAAAGCATACATTGAAGGACACTATAATACCCTTGTTCAGTAGCTTATATCTTTATTATGTGTTTTAGATTAAGGCTTTGTCTTCCATTAAAATGACACTCCATTGCACCAAGTGAAAAAGATAGATTCCCTTCAATCCCATTCCCAAAGCCGCCATTGAACATGTGCTCGGGTTGGGGAAGAAAGGCGTGCCCGCCCGTCGTCATCAAGGGCGGAGCCAGAGGGTCGCGCAACCAACCATGGCCGAGGTGAGCACACCGATGGGTGTGTCGTGAAGGCCGGCGGCTTAATCGCCGGAGCCGTTATAAAAGCGCGTGCGCAAGAAGTGCGTGAATCTCCGTAGAGAGGTCCCTGACAAGAGAGGTCCATGACAAAGAGAGGTCCATGACAAAGAGAGGTCCATGACAAAGAGAGGTCCATGACAAAGAGAGGTCCATGACAAAGAGAGGTCCATGACAAGAGTGGCGGTTGCATCCACAGCAGCTTGAGCCACCGAAACTGCATCCACAGCAGCTTGAGCCACCGAAACTGCAGCCACAGCAGCTTGGGGCCTGGACGGCAGTTTGGAGCTGGGCCGCGAAGGAACGGCGGCTGCCCAACGCGCCGATCGTGCTGCAGGACCCGTTGGGCCTCCCTCCTGCTCCAGCCACCTCCTGCCATTCCTATCATCATCCCCCGTGTAAGTGTGTTCGTAGTCTGTCTTTTGTCTTGTCTCTGGGAATAAGTTAAGCCTGTTAGATAAGCTAGTATTTTCACTGTGTCTCTAAAATCTTCTGTATATTATTTTCTTATCTTTCCTTCTCCTTGGTTATTTTGAGCCTGTAAATAGTAAATAAATTTAGTAGTATTGCCAACCTTTTTTCGTCTTCTTCTTCCGTTTCTTCACATCCGTCGTTTTTGTCTTTTCCATATTGAATATCTGTGGCGCGATCCAGCCAACATTCGGGAAGGGTTAATCGGGGTAACTGTTAGGTCGCGGTGCCATCCGCTGGGCAAACCAACATCCTTAACCATGGACCGTAACAATAGTATTTCAATGGACTCGGATTATAGTATTGATTCTGATATGGATTGAGAGATGTAAAGGCGTTTTAGTTTAAGTAAAGTTATAGATATAAAACAAGCCAAAAAGGCGTTTTAGTTTAAGTAAAGTTATATATATATAAAACACCCCGTTTTCTCACACTATAAATATGGTCTATTGTTATACTTGCGAGAAGGAAGTAAAATATTATGAAGAACATATTCTCACCGCAAAACATACATACAACATTCTTAACAAACTTTCCCCTCTTCCACCTAAAACAAAATATTGTAAGGACTGTAAAAGAGATATCCTCAAGAATGGGTTTAAAGCCCATTTCAAAACAAACAAACACTTGTCAAAATTGTTTACTATTAGGAATGCTGATGGTGCTTTCAAAGGACGTATCAGGATTCGAATCTTTGACTTTGAACCTCCCGGCCCCAACTCAATTGTTGAGGCTGTGGAAATCATCAAACCCTCTGTGAAAGATCTTATTGAAAAGACTCTTATTGAGTTGAAACCAATCAAGTTCTATATGGGTATTAAAATGAAATGCTCAAAACTTGATCCATTCACTGGTGATTATGACAATGAAAGAATTTACATGAGAACTAAGAACCGCTTTATATCTTCATACAATGATTTTAAAACATTGGGAGTCAATGATAAACTTATCCTGCAAGAGCAAAAAGTTGATCATTGTATAACTGGAAGTGGTTGGAATTTAAATGAGATACTATTTATTGACATTCATATTCTTAAATTAGACCCTCTAAAAGCTTCTTCTTATATTGATTTACCTAATGGTATCAAAAAAAGAAAAGCAGTTATCAATATCAAAAATGAAGAAAATAAATGTTTTCTATGGTCGTGCTTGGCCCATCTTTATCCTACTAAGGTAAATTCTGAAAGAGTATCAAAATATATAAAATATGAGAATACATTGAACACGAAAGATCTAAAGTTTCCCATGGCTTTAAATGATATTCCTAAATTTGAAAAGTTGAATAATTTATCAGTTAATGTTTATGGCCTAATAGAAACAAACAACATTCAGGTTTTAAAGCTTTCTGGGAGTTGCAAACAAACTCATATTAATCTTTATATTTTAATTCAGAGGAAAATTCACATTATGCATACATCAAAGATATTGCGAAGTTAATAAAAGCACAAGTATGTTCCAGGACAAATAAAATATTTGTTTGTACGTGCTGTCTTAACTTTTTCCATTCACAAGAAAGATTAGATAATCACTCAGGGTATTTGGAGAACATAAATCAACAGTAATCAATATGCCGAAAGAAGGCTCAAAGATCACATTCAAAGATCAAAATAGAACGATGAAACATCTATTTGTTATATACGCTGATTTTGAAAGTATTTTAGAAAAAAATGATACTGTTTCTCCAAACCCAAAAGAACCATACACAAATAAATATCAAAAACATACTCCTTGTGGTTTTTCTTATTATATCAAATCATCCGTTGGTCATGAATATACAAGTTGGAGATGTATAGAGGCTCAAATACCCCAGAGGAGTTTGTTTACCGATTAGAAAAAGACTGTGTTCGATAAAGCAAGATAATGGGAGAAACCAATAAACCAATGTCCTTGACGAGTGAAGAGAAAAGGAAATTTAGGGAAAACAATGACTGCCATATTTGTGAGGAGGAAATTGGTCCCAGTCTAAAGGTTAGAGATCATTGCCATCTCACTGGTTCCTATAGAGGTCCGGCTCATCAAAGTTGTAATATTAATTATAAACTTCCCTCTTTTATTCCTGTCTTTCTTCATAACAATGCTAATTATGATACTCATCTTTTTATCAAGGAACTCACAAAGACTTCTGGAAGTATCTCAGCAATTCCAAACACAGACCAAAAATACATTTCATTCTCAAAAACAATCTTTACAAAAACAGGATTTGACATTAAAAAAAATAAAAATACTTATGATATAACTAATATTAGATTTTTAGACATTTAAATTCATGGCAAGTCCATTGAAAAAATTGGATGAAAATCTTAGAGGTTCCTTGTCTTTCCGAATATTTTCCTGACAATGATTTACTTACAAAAAAGGGAATTTATCCCTATGACTATATGGATTCATTTGAGAGATTTAATGAAACACAACTTCCTTCAAAAGAAAATTTCTACAACAAATTAGACATTAAACATTTAAAAGAAAAAAACTTATACACATGCACAAAACGTTTGGGAAAAGTATTACATCAAGAATCTTGGTGAGTATCACGATTTGTATCTCAAAACTGATGTGCTTTTGTTAGCTGATGTGTTTGAGGCTTTCAGAACAATCTGTCATTCAAAATATAGATTGGATCCTGCTAACTATTGCACTGCTCCTGGATTGGCTTGGAGTGCGATGTTAAAAATGACAAAACAAGCTTTGGATTTGATAACCGATGTCGATAAGCTCCTGATGATTGAAAAGTCAAAAAGAGGTGGAATTTCACAAGTATGCTCGAGCAGATATGCAAAAGCTAATAATACATATCTTCCGAATTATGACCCAACGAAAAAGAGTTCTTACTTGATGCACAATGACGCGAATAGCTTGTATGGTTGGGCAATGAGCCAGTCTCTTCCTTATGGTGGTTTAGAGTGGGTAGATGAAAAGGACTATTATGATGTTTTGATGAATCTATGTATCTCTACACAAGCTGAATTAGATGAAGAAAATGTTGGTTATTATTTTGAAGTTGATTTGAAATATCCTGAAGAACTTCATAATAAACATAAAGATCTCCCATTTGCTTGTCATAAGGAAAGTCCAAAGAAGGAGTGGTTTAGTCATTATCAACAATCATTTAATATAAAAGGTTCCTCAACAGAGAAACTTCTTACTACACTTTATGATAAGAAAAATTATGTTCTTCACCAAAGAAACCTAAGACAATGTTTATCAGAAGGTCTCAGAGTAGAGAAGATACATAGGATTCTCAAGTTCAATCAGAGTCATTGGTTAAAAAAGTATATTGATTTTAACACAAAATGTAGGAATAATTCAAAGAATGAACTTGAAAAGAATTCTTTTAAACTTATGATCTGTTCGGTATTTGGCAAGACGATGGAGAATGTTAGAAAGAGACAAAATATCAGACTATCAACATCATGGACACAAGCATCAAAATTAATCAACAGACCAAGCTTCTCGAGAGAAGACGTTTTTACAGAAAACTTTAGTGCGATACATATGATGAGAGAAAGCGTTGAGATGGACAAACCTATTTACATTGGTACCTCAATACTTTGATGTATGATTACCTTTACAATAACTTAAAAAAGAAATATAAAAATGATGTTAGTCTTCTTTACATGGATACTGATAGTTTCCTTTTGAAGATTAACACTGATGATATTTATTCTGATATGAAAGAAGACATTGATACTTATGACACTAGTAATTACAATAAAAAAAGCTTTTTCTACTCAGATAAAAATAAGAAGGTTGGAAAGTTTAAAGATGAATTGAAAGGAAATGTCATGAGTGAATTTGTGGGATTGAGGTCCAAGGCATATGCATATAAATACATTGTGTATAATGTTAAAAAGATTGATAAGGAGTTAAAATGTGAAGAAAATACAGGTAAGAAATTGAAGGGTATCAAAAAGAGTAATAAAACAAACTACAAATTTTAAAAATTATTATGATTGTTTAACAAAAAAGAAAGAAGAGTTTAGAAAGATAAATGGAATAAGAAGTTATAAACATCAATTATATTCAGAAGAGATTAATAAGAAAGCATTGGGGGCTTTTGATGATGAGAGGTTTATTTTAGAAAATGGAATTGATAGTCTCCTTTATGGCCATAAGCAATTAAATATATGACTATAGGGGCTTTTACTATTACATTAATGATAGAAGGATCATAGGTCTACAAGGCCAGAAGGATCATAGGTCTATAAGGCCAGAAGGATCATAGGTCTATAAGGCCAGAAGGATCGCAGGTTCATAAGGTCAGAAGGATCGCAGGTTCATAAGGGGAGAAGGTCTAATGAACAACATTAAGGATAGGTTCGAAAATTAACTATTCTTCCTATTTACTATTCTTCCTATTAACTATTCTCTAAAAGGTTGGGTTCATAAAGAACAGGGTGAGAGAAAAAGGGTGTTTTTGAAAATGGGGTAAATGGCCAAAAGGCTCATAAAAGACCCGACGTGAGGGGAAAAAAGAAAAAAGAGAAAAAAAATTAACATGTAAGTCCATGGGGAAATGAGGGTGGAGAAATAGGGGTTTTTTGGGTAAATGAAAAACATGAGGGTGAGAGGAAAATTAACATGTAAGTCAATGGGGAAAATGAGAGGTGAGCTAGGAAGCACATAAATACCCTACTCTCATATTAATCTTCTATATTTTAATTCAGAGGAAAATTCACATTATACATCCATCAAAGATATTACAAAATTAATAAAACCACAAGTATGTAAAAGAACAAATAAAATATATATTTGTATGCGTTGTCTTAACTTCTTCCATACACAAGAAAGATTAGATAAACATTCAAATTATTGTGGTGAACATAAATCAACGGTAATCAATATGCCTAAAGAAGGCTCAAAGATCTCATTCAAAGATGAAAAGAAAACAATAAAACATCCATTTGTTATATATGCTGATTTTGAAAATATTCTTGAAAAAATTGATACTGCTTCTCCAGATCCAAAAGAATCATACACAAATAAATATCAAAAACATACTCCTTGTGGTTTTTGTTATAATATCAAATCATCCATTGGTGATGAATATAACAAGTTGGAGGTGTATAGAGGCTCAAATACCCCAGAGGAGTTTGTGAAACGACTTGAAAAAGACTGTGTCCGATTAACCAAGATAATGAGAGAAACCAATAAACCAATGTCCTTGATGAGTGAAGAGAAAAGGGAATTTAGAAAAAACAATGTCTGTCATATTTGTGAGGAGAAAATTGGTGAAGGCCTAAAGGTTAGAGATCATTGTCATCTCACTGGTAAATATAGAGGTCCAGCTCATCAAAGTTGTAATATTAATTATAAACTCCCCTCTTTCATTCCTGTCTTTCTTCATAACAATGCTAATTATGACACTCATCTATTTATCAAGGAACTCTCAAAGGCTTCTGGAAGTATCTCAGCAATTCCAAACACAGATCAGAAATGCATTTCATTCACAAAAACAATTCATACATCTCCTATAACTCAGATCAGATTTCTTGATACATTTAAATTCATGACAAGTCCATTGGCTAACTTGGTTCAAAATCTAAAAGAGTTTCCATGTCTTTCAGAGTATTTTTCAGACAAAGATTTACTAACACAAAAGGGAATTTATCCCTATGACTATATGGGCTCATTTGAGAGATTCAATGAAACACAACTTCCTTCAAAAGAAAATTTCCACAATAAATTAAATAATAGACATATATCTGATAAAAATTATGTACACGCACAAAATGTTTGGGAAAAATATAACATCAAGAATCTTGGTGAGTATCACGATTTGTATCTCAAAACTGATGTGCTTTTGTTGGCTGATGTGTTTGAGGCTTTCAGAACAATCTGCCATTCTGGATATGGATTGGATCCTGCTCATTATTACACTACTCCTGAATTGGCTTGGAGTGCGATGTTGAAAATGACAAAACAAGCTTTGGATTTGATAACCAATGTTGATATGCTTTTGATGATTGAAAAGGCAAAAAGAGGTGGAATTTCACAAGTATGCTCGAGCAGATACGCAAAAGCAAATAACAAATATCTTCCGAATTATGATTCAACGAAAGAGAGTTCTTACTTGATGTACTATGACGTGAACAACCTGTATGGCTGGGCAATGTCTCAGGCTCTTCCTTATTGAAAACTTAGATGGGTAAAGGAAAAATACTACAAAAAGGTTTTATAAGATGTATGTATCTCTACACAAAAAGAATTGGATGATTCAAAGGTCGGTTATTATTTTGAGGTCTATTTTAAATATCCCGAAGAACTCCATAACCTACACAAAGATCTCCCGTTTGCTTGTGAAAAGGAAATTCCAAAGAAGGAGTGGTTAAGTGATTATCAACAATCATTAATGTAAAGGGTAAAGCATCAGAGAAGCTTCTAACAACACTATACAACAAGAAAAATTATGTGCTCCATCAAAGAAATTTGAGACAATGTCTTTCAAAGGGTCTCCGTGTTGAAAAGATACATAGGATTCTCAAGTTTAATCAGTCATTGGTTGAAAGAGTACATTGATTTTAACACACAACGCAGGATTGAATCAAAGAATGATTTTGAGAAAGACTTTTATAAGTTGATGAATAACGCTGTATTTGGAAAAACGATGGAGATTGTTAGAAAGAGACAAAACATTCATGTATCAACATCATGGAAACAAGCATCAAAATGAATCAACAGACCAAGCTTCTCGAGAGTGGAAGTTTTTACGGAAAACTTTTGTGCGATACATTAGATGAGAGAAAGCGTTGAGATGGACAAACCTATTTACATTGGTACCTCAATACTTGATTTATCAAAGTCCTTGATGTATGATTACTTTTACAATAACTTGAGGAAGAAATATCAAAATGATGTTAATCTAGTTTATATGGATACACATAGTTTTATTTTGAAAATTAATACTGATGATGTTTATTCAGACATGAAAAAGGACATTAATATCTATGATACGAGTAATTACAGTCCAGAGAGTGAGTTGTTCTCTTCTAAAAATAAAAAGGTGATTGGAAAGTTCAGGGATGAATTAGGAGGATATGTTATGAGTGAATTTGTGGGATGGAGGTCAAAGGCCTATGCTTATAAATACATTGTGAATAACGTTGAAAAGACTGATAAGAAGTTAAAAGGTGCAAAGAAAAATGTTATTAAAGAAACAATAAACTTTAAGGATTATTATAACTGTTTATCAACAAGGAAAGAAGAGTTTAGAAAGATTAATGGAATAAGAAGTTACAAACATCTATATATATAAAACACAGTTTGTGTGTGTGTGTGTGTGTGTGTGTGTGTGTGTGTGTGTGTGTGTGTGTGTGTGTGTGTGTGTGTGTGTGTGTGTGTGTGTGTGTGTGTGTAATGTTACTGATAGACTCCTAAACGGAGAGGCTCACGTACTTGATATTTGGCACAGACATGACCATTGAACCTGGTAAGAACATGGCCGACCGAAAAATTTATTTCATAATATTTTAAAACCATATTTTTACCTCAGCGCATTTCAGCGAGGCATATTATGCACAGAATCTGACCGGTCGCAGAGCAGCACGCTGATTCGCTCAGAGCGATCACATGATGTTCCCTGCCGCCATTAACTCAGTTACGCGTTCGCACATATTTCAGAGCGAAAAGCAATTGCCTTTTTTCACATTTAAGCGACGAACATTGCCATTCACACTACATAGGTTTTTTACCCTTTCATCTTTAGATTCATATTTTTTGCCATAACATAGCGCATTATGGCTCTCTCGAGCTCGAGTTAGCCAATCACCTGGGAGCATGAGGCCACGTTGGCCACGCCCACGACAGGACGCAGAGTTGCAATCGATCGCTCAGAGCGATCACGTGATGTTCCTTCCCGCGCGACTATATATATATATATCACTCAGATCCCTCACAATCGACCACCACCACCTCCTCCTGCAATACTAAATATCACTCAGATCCCTCACAATCGACCACCACCACCTCCTCCTACAATACTAAGTATCATCCAGATCCCTTGGAATCGACCACCACCTCCTCCTACAATACTATATATCACTCAGATCCCTTGGAATCGACCACCACCTCCTCCTACAATACTATATATCACCCAGATCCCTTGGAATCGACCACCACCACCCCCTCCTACAATACTATATATCACTCAGATCCCTCACAATCGACCACCACCCCCTCCTACAATACTAAATATCACCCAGATCCCTTGGAATCGACCACCACCTCCTCCTACAATACTAAATATCACCCAGATCCCTTGGAATCGACCACCACCTCCTCCTACAATACTAAATATCACCCAGATCCCTTGGAATCGACCACCACCCCCTCCTACAAAACTAAATATCACCCAGATCCCTTGGAATCGACCACCACCTCCTCCTGCAATACTAAATATCACCCAGATCCCTTGGAATCGACCACCACCTCCTCCTACAATACTATATATCACTCAGATCCCTTGGAATCGACCACCACCTCCTCCTGCAATACTAAATATCACCCAGATCCCTTGGAATCGACCACCACCCCCTCCTACAATACTATATATCACTCAGATCCCTTGGAATCGACCACCACCCCCTCCTACAATACTATATATCACTCAGATCCCTTGGAATCGACCAGCACCTCCTCCTGCAATACTAAATATCACTCAGATCCCTCACAATCGACCACCACCCCCTCCTACAATACTAAATATCACCCAGATCCCTTGGAATCGACCACCACCTCCTCCTACAATAATATATATCACTCAGATCCCTTGGAATCGACCACCACCTCCTCCTACAATACTATATATCACTCAGATCCCTTGGAATCAACCACCACCTCCTCCTACAATACTATATATCACTCAGATCCCTTGGAATCGACCACCACCTCCTCCTACAATACTATATATCACTCAGATCCCTCGGAATCGACCACCACCTCCTCCTACAATACTATATATCACTCAGATCCCTTGGAATCGACCACCACCTCCTCCTACAACACTATATATCACTCAGATCCCTTGGAATCGACCACCACCTCCTCCTACAATACTATATATCACTCAGATCCCTTGGAATCGACCACCACCTCCTCCTACAACACTAAACATCACTCAGATCCCTCACAATCGACCACCACCCCCTCCTGCAATCTATATATATAAAACACAGTTTGTGTGTGTGTGTGTGTGTGTGTGTGTGTGTTATGTTACCGATAGACTCCGAAACGGAGAGGCTCACGTGCTTGATATTTGGCATAGACATGGCCATTGAGCCTGGGACGAACATGGCCGAGACCATATTTGACGAGATCCATATTTTTTATTCATATTTACATCAGCGCATTTCAGCGAAGTACCCGCTAATCTCAGCCAGTGCCAGAACAGCTCGCTGATTCACTCAGAGCGATCACGTGATGTTCCATCCCGTCACACGTCACACGTTTGCACGTAATTCAGGACGAAAAGCAATTGCGTTTTTTCACCTTCATGTGATCGTGTTTTGTGTCGATTTTGTGCGATATGAATTAAATTTTAATTCCTATTTTGTGTTTACGAATTTGAATACGAACGATTTCCCCTTTCCCCTTTCGATTTCGAATACGAATCAAATACGAGCTTGAGCCGAGAAGGCGAATGCACGGGCTGGGAAAGTACGGGTCTCCCTTCCCCCGCCCGGGAACGCCGGTACTGGAGGGCGTGGGTCACAGGATCGGTGAGTCTCCCAAATCCGATTCGTGCTCTTGCAAAGATGCAGGACGATGTCGCGATTGTTGTGCTGCTCTCTGACCATGAGAACTGCAACGTCATTGTTGACTGGCCCTCCCCTTCCCCCTCTCCCTCCCCCTCGCCCCTCCCCCCTCCCCCCTCCCCCTCCCCCCCACCCCTCACCCTCCCATCCCTCATGCTCCCCTCCCCCCTCCCGCCTCCCCTCCCCCCCTCGCATCCCTCCCACCCCCCTCCCCATCCCCCCTCTTCTCCCCTCTCCCCCTCCCCCTCTTCTCCACCTCTCCCCCTTCCCCTCCCCCTCTTCTCCCCTCCACCCCTCTCCTCCCCTCCCCCCCCGTTCCCCTCACCTCCCCTCCCCCACCCGGCAACGCCGGGTACTTCTGCTAGTCAATTATATTCAGAAGAGGTGAATAAGAAAGCATTGGGGGCTTTTGATGATAAGAGGTTTATTTTAGAAAATGGAATTGATAGTCTCCCTTATGGTTATATAAGTATATAAGTGATAAGATATATATAAGTGATAAGATATATATAAGTGAAAAGATAATGGGGTCAGGGATTTTAAGGGGCTACCGCCACCTTTTTATAAATATATAAATGATAGAATCAAGCATTAACCAGACGAAAGAGTGGAGGTGTAATCAACCTTGGTATATAAATGGAAAACATAACGAATGTGAAAAATATCAAATAGGTATAATTGAAAAGGCAACTGGTAAAAAAAAGTTCACAAAACAAGTAAGATAATTAATTAAAATACCGGTGAGTTGGGTAAAAAAGATGGAAATATTTTTGAGTGGACGGAAAACTTTGATGGTTGTCAGGAAAAGATATACATTAATTTAAAAATGGTGTGTGGCACTGGAGGTGCTCAAACAAGAACATTGAGGGAGGTTTACCATTTTATCTTCGCTCAGTTAAAATATCTTGATAAAGAACCAAACTCAAACATATACTTTTAAAATATATTAGATGGTGATGGTAGTGGTAAGAGAATTAAATTATTTCCTAAGCATAAACAAATATTTGTAGGATCATTGTTTGAGTGGTCTACTCGGGATCATTGATATTAAGAGAGTGAGAGGGAGCAAATATTCACAGGATCATTGTTTGAGTGGTCTAATGAACAACATTGAGGATAAGAGTTTGTCAAAAGGCTAAAAGGTTCGTAAAGACCAGGGTGGGAGAAATAGAGGTGTTTAGGGGAAATGAGGGGGAAATAAAAAATTAACATGTAAGTCCATGGGGTGAGAGGAAAATTAACATGTAAGTGAATGGGAAAATGAGGGTGAGAGAAATAGAGGTGTTTAGGGAAAATGAGGGAGAGAGGAAAATTAACATGTAAGTCAATGGAGAAATGAGGTGTGATCCAGGAACAACATTTATCTCCTACTAACTGAGGGTATAATATGCCTGATTTAGGGTATAATTGGTTTTTTTCAATAAACTTAGAAGAGCTACATGATTTTAATCAGTCTCGTAAAGCACAAATACATGATTTTAAGATTTAAAAAAAATATGATAGTATCGCGATGGTCAGCATGACAAAGAAGGAAGGTAATGAGATAAGGATAGAAAGCCGAGGATTACAAACCGATTTGGTAGTGGGAAGATGGGGTGGTATTACCTGTCATAATATTAATCTCACATATATTTCTGGTACATAAATGACAGGAAGAAGACTACAAGATAATCATAATTTTTGTATTCATGGATACCTACAAGAAAAGGGTGCTTGGTATTACATACCTTATGATGTGGAGCATATACATGGGAATTTTGTCATTAAAAACTGGCCTTATACTGATATTGTTAAACCCACAAATAGAGACGTTTAAAATATAAAATAAAAATGAACTTCTCAAAGTTATGAAATATAAAACTCTTTTAGAAATCATCAACAAATCTTATTGGTATCCTATTATGAGAAAAATAATTATAGATACAAGAATATCTCAAAATCCAGATGAGTATATTGTTACGGTCCGCGGATTAGATGTTATTTACCGAGCAGAGGCACCGCGGCCGAACAGTTTTTCCCGACTCACCCGATTCACCCAGACGTTGGCCGTATCGCACCACAGCTATTCAATGTGGGAAAACTCTAAAGCGACCGAATGCAAAGAGGAAGAAGAAGACGTACAGAAGAGTAACGGGGTTTATTATTTACACACACACAAGCAAAAAAAGAGCAGTCACGGTTATTTACAGGGGACATGAAAAAGCAGGTGACACAGTGCAAATTACTAGCTTATACAGACTTAATTGACTACCCAGGACAGAATGAACAGAACAAACTCACGTACACGAATGGGGAACTTGCAGGCAGGAATGGCTGGAAAGGAGAGGAAGGTCCGGAGCTGGCAGCCCGATCGGCGCGTTCAGCAGCCGCCGTCCCTTTGCGGCCCTGCTCAAAACCGCCGTCCAGGCCCCAAACGGCTGTCGAGTGTTGCTGCTGGGGATGCTGCCGCTGGTGAGCAAGGTGACGAATAGCAGGCTTTTGCGCTTCCCTGGATGATCTCTGCTTTTGGACCTCACAACTCAGCTCTTGTCATAGCTCATCTCTCATCTCACCTCATCTCCTTTGCACCTCACCACGAAGCTCAGCTCAGCCTTGGACCTTTTTGCAACTCTCTCATCTCAGCTCATCTGCTTGGGGAACGTCCCGTGGCGGGTTATATAGGCCCCGCCCCTCAACCTTCGCGAACCTCCTTGATGTTTCTCTCCACACCCTCTCCATGTCCAACCCCTTGTTCGTGGTTGGTTGAGTGGGGCTGACTCACTCCTCCCCTCTATGACGAGGTGGGGACCCGCCTTTCTTCCCCAACCCTGCCTCGTGGTCAATGGTGGCAATTGTTGGTTGGCAATGCGAATGGCAATCGACGAAAGGGGAAATGGAGGTTTTTGGGAATGGGATTGAAGGGAATCTATCTCTTTCACTTGGTGCAATGGAGTGTCATGTTAATGGAAGACAAGGCCTTACCCTAAAACACATCATAAAGATAGAAGCTACTGAACAAGGGTTTTATCGTGTCCTTCAATGTGGTGTTTCATGGAATTAACTACCGGGACGCCCTTTTTACCTTTACACAACTCTGGAGGCAGGAGGGGCCATAATCAACAATGTTACACAGCAATTTCCAATACAATACACACAATCAAAAACATACAATCCTCATATCCGCAACAATATGTATAATATTCTTTGGGGCTCAAACTCAAGGGTATCAAGGGATGAGGAAGGAGTTGAAGAAGAGAAGGAGGAAAGGGAGAAAAAGGAGAAGGAGGAGAGGGAGAAAAATGAGAAGGAGGAGAGGGAGAAAAAGGAGAAGGAGGAGAGGGAGAAAAAGGAGAAAGAGGAGAGGAGGAGAGGGAGAAGGAGGAGAGGGAGGAAAGAGAGAAGGAGGAAAATATGAAAAGATGGAAATCAGTGAGATTAATGAAAGATTGAAGGTATTACGGCAAATAAATCAATCTCAACGCACCGAAGAGGAAAATAAAGAATTAATCGCTCTTAGCAAGATATTGTATTCAAGAATAAGGACGTCAATGTCTTCACTTCCAGGGAGAATATATACATGAAGAAGAGAAAGGTCATATAGTTGATGATGTTGGTGTTATTGAATTTAGTTAGTTTTTATTTGTAAATAAATGGAGGAGAGAGTGAAGGCATTCCTAAGGATTCTTTATGTTTTAAAAATCAAGATTGAAATGTATATGTTGAAAACCAAAAAGGTTTTGGCACTATGTAGGACTTTTTCTCATAAATAAATATGAGTTATTGTCTCAAATGTAAAAAGAAAACTAAATCTAAAAATATCTCTTATGTTACAGCTAAAACTAATAGTTTATCAAAAAGGAATATGTCAAGTGTGTGGCTCTAAAAAGTGCCAATTCATCTCTCCTAAAAGTGAAGGAGACATACAAAAGTGTCTGTCAGGAAGTAAATTTACAACAACTGGAATTCCTGGGGAACTACATCTACCTGGATATTCTTTCTGTGGTCCTGGAACAAACCTGGATAAAAGATTAGATGAGGCTGACAATCCTAAACCTTGGTCTAAACCTATAAATAGGGTTGATGAAGTGTGTATGAAGCATGATATTGCTTATGGGAATACCACTACATTGGATGAAAAACATGAAGCAGACAGAGAAATGT
>NC_136261.1:395118989-395348989 GCF_964187855.1 Myxine glutinosa
CCCACATGTCACAGACCCTTATATAAAGGGGCCTTTTATATGCCCCTGGCATTTTACCCAATAATATCCGTTCTTTTCTATAGTTTGCCACATGGCACATACCCTCATATAAAGGGGCATTTTCTATGCTCCTGGAATTTTACCCAATAATGCCCCTTTTCTATAATTTGCCACATGTCACATACCCTTATTATAAAGGGGCCTTTTATATGCCCTGGCATTTTACCCACTAATGTCCCTTATTTTCTATAATTTGCCACATGGCACATCCCCTTTTATAAAGGGGCCTTTTCTATGCCCCTGGCATTTTACCCAATAATGCCCCTTCTTTTCTATAATTTGCCACATGGCACATACCCTTATATAAAGGGGCCTTTTCTATGCCCCTGGCATTTTACCCAATAATGTCCCTTCTTCTCTTTAGTTTGCCACCTGGTACATCCGATAATAAGGGGCCTTTTTTTTTTTTTTTTTGTATTTGTTTTTGTATTTTTTGTATTTTTGTATATTTATTTTTTGTATTTTTGTATTTGTTTTGTATTTTTTTTGGTTTTTTGTATTTTTTTGTATTTGTATTTTTTTGGGGGGGATTTTTTGTATTTTTGTATTTGTATTATGGTTTGTATTTTTTTTTTTGTATACAAGACCGAGGCTCGTGTAAGAGCTAACATCAATCACAAAAAAAAAAACGTACAGACAAAACATACAATAAAGGGAGTGGGAGACAAGATGGGGAGAGAGAGGGAAGCACACAAGTACAGCAGCAGAGAACAGGGACATCGGGAGATCTGTGGGAGGGAGAGGGCTTGGGGGGAGGAGGCATTGGAAGGCGGGGGGGGCGAAGCCCTCTCCCTCCCACAGATCTCCCGATGTCCCTGTTTCTATGCTTTCTTGCTTTCTATGCTTTCTATGCTTTCTATATTTCTATGCTTGTTTCTATGGTTTCTATGCCCCTGGCATTTTACCCCATAATATCCCTTCTTTTCTATAATTTGCCACCTGGCACATACCCTAATATAAAGGGGCATTTTCTATGCCCCTGGAATTTACCCAACAATGCCCCTTCTTTTCAATAATTTGCCACATGGCACATACCCTTACATAAAGGGGCCTTTTCTATTCCCCTGGCATTTTACCCCATAATTTCCGTTCTTTTATATAATTTGCCACGTGGCACATACCCTTATATAAAGGGGCCTTTTCCATTCCCCTGGCATTTTACCCAATAATATCCCTTCTTTTCGATAATTTGCAACATGTCACATACCCTTATATGAAGGGGCCTTTTATATGCCCCTGGCATTTTACCCAATAATGCCCCTCCTTTTCTATAATTTGCCACATGGCACATACCCTCATATAAAGGGGCATTTTCTATGCCCCTGGAATTTTACCCAATAATGCCCCTTCTTTTCTATAATTTGCCACATGTCACATACCCTTATATAAAGGGGCCTTTTATATGCCCCTGGCATTTTACCCAATAATGCCCCTCCATTTCTATAATTTGACACATGGCACATACCCTTATATAAAGGGGCCTTTTCTATTCCCCTGGCATTTTACCCAATAGTGTCCCTTATTTTCTATAATTTGCCACATGGCACATCCCTGTGTATAAAGGGGCCTTTCCTATGCCCCTGGCATTTTACCCAATAATGTCCCTTATTTTCTATAATTTGCCACATGGCACATCCCCTTTTATAAAGGGGCCTTTACTATGCCCCTGGCAATTTACCCAATAATGCCGCTTCTTTTCTATAATTTGCCACATGGCACATACCCTTATATAAAGGGGCCTTTTCTATGCCCCTGGCATTTTACCCAATAATGTCCCTTCTTCTCTATAGTTTGCCTCCTGGTACATCCGATAATAAGGGGCCTTTTCTATTCCCCTGGCATTTTGCCCCATAATATCCATTCTTTTCTATAATTTGGCACCTGGCACATCCCCTTATATAAAGGGGCCTTTTCTATTCCCCTGGCATTTTACCCAGCAATGCCCCTTCTTTTCTATAATTTGCCACATGGCACATACCCTTACATAAAGGGGCCTTTTCTATTCCCCTGGCATTTTACCCCATAATATACATTCTTTTCTATAATTTGCCACATGGCACATACCCTTATATAAAGGGGCCTTTTCCATTCCCCTGGCATTTTACCCAATAATATCCCTTCTTTTCGATAATTTGCCACATGGCACATACCCTTACATAAAGGGGCCTTTTCTATTCCCCTGGCATTTTACCCCATAATTTCCGTTCTTTTATATAATTTGCCACGTGGCACATACCCTTATATAAAGGGGCCTTTTCCATTCCCTTGGCATTTTACCCAATAATATCCCTTCTTTTCGATAATTTGCAACATGTCACATACCCTTATATGAAGGGGCCTTTTATATGCCCCTGGCATTTTACCCAATAATGCCCCTCCTTTTCTATAATTTGCCACATGGCACATACCCTCATATAAAGGGGCATTTTCTATGCCCCTGGAATTTTACCCAATAATGCCCCTTCTTTTCTATAATTTGCCACATGTCACATACCCTTATATAAAGGGGCCTTTTATATGCCCCTGGCATTTTACCCAATAATGCCCCTCCATTTCTATAATTTGACACATGGCACATACCCTTATATAAAGGGGCCTTTTCTATTCCCCTGGCATTTTACCCAATAGTGTCCCTTATTTTCTATAATTTGCCACATGGCACATCCCTGTGTATAAAGGGGCCTTTCCTATGCCCCTGGCATTTTACCCAATAATGTCCCTTATTTTCTATAATTTGCCACATGGCACATCCCCTTTTATAAAGGGGCCTTTACTATGCCCCTGGCAATTTACCCAATAATGCCGCTTCTTTTCTATAATTTGCCACATGGCACATACCCTTATATAAAGGGGCCTTTTCTATGCCCCTGGCATTTTACCCAATAATGTCCCTTCTTCTCTATAGTTTGCCTCCTGGTACATCAGATAATAAGGGGCCTTTTCTATTCCCCTGGCATTTTGCCCCATAATATCCATTCTTTTCTATAATTTGGCACCTGGCACATCCCCTTATATAAAGGGGCCTTTTCTATTCCCCTGGCATTTTACCCAACAATGCCCCTTCTTTTCTATAATTTGCCACATGGCACATACCCTTACATAAAGGGGCCTTTTCTATTCCCCTGGCATTTTACCCCATAATATACATTCTTTTCTATAATTTGCCACATGGCACATACCCTTATATAAAGGGGCCTTTTCCATTCCCCTGGCATTTTACCCAATAATATCCCTTCTTTTCGATAATTTGCCACATGTCACATACCCTTATATAAAGGGGCCTTTTATATGCCCCTGGCATTTTACCCAATAATGCCCCTCTTTTCTATAATTTGTGAAATGGCACATACCCTTACATAAAGGGGCCTTTTCTATGCCCCTGGAATTTTACCCAATAATGTCCCTTCTTTTCTATAGTTTGCCACATGGCACATACCCTCATATAAAGGTGCATTTTCTATGCCCCTGGCATTTTTTACAAGATACATTTTAAATACAAACAAAATGTTTGTGTTCATTGCACAAGAGTTTATTCAAGATGATATAAAAGACTTGAAAAACTAAGAGGAAAATATTCAACCCAAACGGGATTGTGAACCCACAATCCCCAGCTTGGAGAGTCTGATGCATTTATTCCTTTGGCCATGGAACCAGCATGTTAGAATTTTTTTAAACGGGACTAAAGTGTGTACGTATGTATTGTTACGGTCCGCGATTAAGGATGTTGTTTGCCGAGCGAAGGCACCGCGACCTAACAGTTTTCCCCGATTCACCCGATTCACCCAGACGTTGGCCGTATCGCGCCACAGCTATTCAATATGGAAAACTCCAAACCAACCGAATGTAAAGAGGAAGAAGAAGAAGACATACTGAGGAATAACAGGTTTTATTAATTATTTTCACAAGCCAAAGCAAAGAGAGCAGTTGGTTATATACCGAAAATGGAAGGAGCAGGCACACAGTGAAATCTTTAGCTTACCTATACAAGCTTAATTAATAAACCCCAGGACAACGTTAAAGACAGACGGACGATCACACTTACACGGCGAAATGCAGGCAGGAATGAATGGCTTGGAGATGGGTGGCTTTTAGAGGCAAGGAAGGTTCAGCGGGTACTGGGCACGGTCGGGCCAGAAGGCACCGCCATCAAGAAGCCGAGCTTTGGTCCCAAACTGCACGGGCGAAGTTTCTTTCTCTGTACTGCTGCCTCGTGCGCTCCTTGCGTTGCCCCGGTCTGCTTTTCCTGCAGCGCGGCACGTCTCAGGGCGGCTCGGTCACACCTGCTCGTCTCCAGCGCATCTCCTGGACCCATCTCCGTCAAAGCTCGTCTCCTTTGGGAGCATCCCGTGGCGGGTTATATAGGCCCCGCCCTTCACCCTTTTCGAACCTTCCCCAAACGTTCTCTCTCCGCCCTCTCAAGCCAAACCCCTTGTTCTGGGTTGGATGAGCGGGGCCGACTTACTCCTCCCCTCTATGACGAGGTGGAGACTCGCCTTTCTTCTTCGGCGTTACCTCGTGCGTAATGGAGTCAAATGCAGCAAAGTGGACGGCAGCTGAAAATGCAGCAAAGTGCCTAAAGAGCCAATTGCAGCAAAGTGCAAACCTGGCACTTGGAAGCTGCCATGGGGCGTCGGAGGGCCTACTCTTATTTAATTCGGTGCAATGAAGAGTCAAACTAGTGGGAAACACATCCTTAGCCTACACAGAGAATAAGGGACTAACTATTTAAAAGGATATATCGTGTCCTGTGTGTAGGTTTATGGAATTAACTAAGAGGACGAGCTGCGACCATTATTTACATTACGAGGGTCAGTTACACACAACAAAACCATACTTTTCACATTCGTTACACTTTCTCAAAATTGTTACACTTCTCAAATCCATTACACTTCTCAAATCCGTTACACTGCACCCTCCTTTCTTCCGGCCCGTACTCGGGCCTACAAAACTTTAACTTAGTGTGACACGTAGGTGTAATTCCCTCTACAATTAACCTGAGTGTGACAATTTTAAAACACAAATAAATATGTCCCCCTGCTGCATTGCACCCTGCCTAACAGATTTGCGCCCACAGGATAACCGAATTACGGAATTGTTTTCAAGCTATACATTTACGGTGGGGAGCATTATTTACAGTGATGTTCTTTCTTATTTACAACGCAACCCAGGACCTGTGTTTTTTTTTCTTTTCTTTTGAGGGAAACAAAGAGAATGAAATTCCTGTTGGGAGGGAGGAGACAGCATGCATTGCATCGATGCACCAGTACCAATAACACCAAAGCACTCAAAAGCACCCAAAAGCACCAACCAGTGCACAGTCATTACTGTTTGTAATAAACACACAAAAAAACAACTGGTGGTGGTCTTCTTCTTCTCTGCTGGGCCGATGTTCTTCCCAATGTCTTCTTGCTTCATGCGGCCTACTTGGAAATAGAAAAAGCACAAACCGCGTCCATTTTTATTTAGGGCCACAGGGGCCAAATAAGGGTGGTCCACCTGTTTGGCATAGGTGCCACCTTACCGAGGTCCATAAGCAAGATTCCCTGGCCACTATGGCCAGTCTCCAACAGAGGTGCCCTGCCCCAGAACCTGGGGTCCATCAAGTCGTACTCGGCCGCAGAACAGCGGTCCATAAAGTGGTACATCAATGCAATGCATGCTGGTTGAGAGGGTCCTGGCACACAAGACGACCCTCCACACGCTCCCCTCAACACCCAGTGGCGCACAGTCCTCAGGTGGGAGACAAAAGGGGGGGAGAGAGACAGATGAGCGAGGGGTAAGGTCACAAGGGTACACATCAAACAAGGCAATGCAAGACGAAATGCGTACGGAGAGCGAAATGAGAAAGCTCGTCCCTACCGTACGCCACCCCCCGTGTCACCTACTCTACCCTTGCCCTTACCCCATATTTACAAAATCTACACCTTTACAAATCCGTCGCTACCGTCACATCTTCCCCATATTTCCCTTACACCAAATTCGTCTCCACAATCCCTCTATCCAAAATTTGCCATCACCCAATTCATCATCAACCCTCATAAGGAGGAAGAGATGGAACATCAAGGCACAATGTCACACCCACGTCATGATGCGTCTCACATTCCAAACATTTGCATCAATAAAAATAATTAAAACCACCTGGCATGGTGTGGAGTACCTGGCACCTCAGGTGAGTGGATGCAGATGGTGCAAGGAGATTTTCATCCTAACTACTTTCTAAATGACATTAACACACTTTACACTACCCGGGGTCTTTCCCTGCCAATCCATTGGCCAACTTACACTATGGGTTCTAAAAAACCAATTCCCATTGACCAAACTGTGGTGCTTCTCAATTTGGGGTCTCACTCCCCCGATTCATCTCCCGGTGCCCTTGCACAATTTCTGGGCTGAGACGTGTAGCTCTCCCAGCAGGTCTATGCACCTGCACACCTCCACCACTGTAGTTGCCACCCGAGCTTACCGAGCTCCTCACCCTAACCTAACTAACTGGGGAAGGCCCCTCCTGGCTCTGTCACCCCTTGGTGCCCTCTGGCACTGGGCTACCCGGGTCCGTCCTCCGGATCCTCAGGCCCCATCCACAACTACCGGCTCCCAGAGCCCACCTGTGGCCTCACCTGGCCGACATCCTCACAGTGGTGGAGTGCCCAAACCAACTACACACACTAACAGGCTACACGCCCAGCCATTTCCACAACACTAATGCACCCATCCAAATACCATTCTTTCACCCGCACCACAGATGCCAATATCCAACCACAATTTACCTGTTCCCTCTACCTAACACTTACACTACCCGCCCCGGGTATTCGTGATGGGGGTCCATCCTTCCCCCATTCACACCTTCGCACCATCCACTCCACTCCATAGTTTCCATCCTACTCACTCCACGACCATCCATTCCAATACTCCATATATTCCACACTCCATGTATTCCACACAACCATTCTCCATACACCTGTCGTTGCACACCTGTGCAATCATACCTGGTGCCACCTGCACCCTCCTTCCTTCCTGGACCATTTGGACAGCACCACACACATCACCATCACTCACTCATACACTGCTCCATACACCTGTTCAGTTGCACACCTGTGCAATCACACTGTTCCTCACACACTTTTCACAATACACTTCCAGTCCTCAAACACACGGCATCATCTCATCTAACTACTCCCCTCTGAAACTTGCGCTTCCCAGTCGCCCCTTTAAACTATTGCGCTCCCTCGTCATTATCATCCAAACTAATCTACCTGCGTCCCCACTACTGGTATCATTGTCACTAACTAATCTTAACGTTACCTAAGGTCATCTTCTAGGTCCCTACACATTATCCAAACCCTCCCTCAGCGAGCTTACACTGCCATAAACCCCATAAATCTAGTGCTCCTTTGCCCCCGCTGTGAGGGATGACAGAGTTGCCATCCCACCACATCGGGGACGTTCCACTACCAATTTTGCTCTCCAAATTCCAACCAATCAAAAATTTTCCAATTGCTGCCAATTCTACTCACTATTCTAAATTTCGTATCAAGTCACTATCACTATCACCATCATCACAGTCCACTCACTAGTGCCTCTCGGTGTGCCAATTCACTTCCACAGCCCGGCTTTGTAAAGCCGAGCAATGAATGCGGGTTGTTTGGTGCCGGCGGTTGGGTGCGTCCGACACTCGGTGAAGGGAAGGAGGTTTACTCGGGCCAAGATCTCACGCACCACCTCGGCACGGAGCCATCCAATGTCCCGATCTCGACCTGCCGGAACGCCTCAACAAAAAGGGGTCGCCATGACGACCCTTCCTATCGGGCTGCCCGCTTTGCCTAGTGGAGCCCGGACGCGGCCGTTCCAAACGCGGCCCAGCGTGGATCACGTACGGCGGTCCTTTCGAACCCGCCATGGTTCGGATCCCCGCTGGTCCTCGCGGCACGCGAAGCTGCTCAGCGCGCACCGAGGGCCCGATTCGGCTAAATGTCATTCTATCCGCTAACCCGGTTACCGTCGATGCCTCACCTACATGCTTACACCCCGCAGCCCGTTCCTTGCTCATACACCCAGCTGTTCCCATGCTCCTCGTCATTGCACCTTCTCTTACACACCCAGGTACACTCATTCCGCTCACAGACTTGGTCACACACCTGACCACCGAACACCTTTGCACACACTCGTCGTTCGCACACCTCACCAACACACCTCTTCGCGCCCCCTACTCGGTCACCTCCTCTGTGACAACCACAGGTGTGCTCTCACTCGCACACCCAACCACGTGCCTCACTACCAACTCAAGTGTGCATTCCCATACGCGTTCTACCATCCCAGGTGTGCTTCCTTCCATTCCAGGTGTACATCCTTCCATTCCAGGTGTACATCCTCTCTCACCTGCCACAACCAACTCACGCTCCGTGTCACTCTCACTACTCTCACCACCACTCTTGACAGCGCACTCACCCTTACTCTCGACAGCGCACTCTTTCCTCATGCACCTGTCCATTACACACCTTTCTCACGCACACTCTTGCGCACACTCTCCCATTACACCCTCTGTAACACTCACCACAGGTGTGCATTCTTCCTTACTTTTGACAGCGCACTCTTTCCCCATGCACCCATCCGTTACACACCTTTCTCGCACACACTCTCCCTTTGCACCCTCCGTAACACTCACCACAGGCGTGCATGCTTCCGTTACATCCTCTGTAACACTCCTCACTACGCGCTTCCATGTGCTCCCTCGCACACGCGCTACGACCAACTCACTCTCGACACCACACTCACTCCTCAGCGCGCACTTTTTCCTCACACACCCCAGAGTCGGACATTCTCGCACACCTCCTCCTTCGCACACCATACCTGTCGCACACTTCACCAATGGCCTCTCACGAACACCCGGATCCAAATCAACCCCCAAGCCGACTGAAGCTCCCCTCACATCATGTACATTTCCACGTACATCGCCACTCACCTTGGCACCTCGTCTCCACACCTCCTTCGCCACCTGCAAACTCTTTATTTGGTTAGTGAGCACATATTCACCATTTGAGCACCGACCTTGTACATATTCCATCACTTCCTCCCTTATCTCCTTTTTAGTTTCCCTCCGTCTCTTCTTAATTTCACTCACCCCTTCTTCCACCTCCTCTAATTTTTCCTTTACCTCCTTCATCTCCCGGTGCGCCCCCTCTATCTCTTCCTCTAACGCCACTTTAACCGTTTCTATGTGCGTCCTCACCTCTCGGTCCTTCGTCTCCATTACTTCTGTCACCTCTTCCAACTTCTTTGTCAACCCCTCATGTACCATCTGACATTCCTTCTGTGTCGCTATTAATTCATTTTTAATGTCTTTTTGTGTCACTTTTAATCCCCCGATTATTGCAGTGTTCTTTTCCACTTGGTCCACTAGTTCCTTTTGTCCCACTGTCAGCTATTCTACTCCCTTCGTCAGGTCCTCTATGCCCCCTTGTAACTTTGCCGTATTATTCCTCACCTCTTTCTCTATACGCTTTTCACCTCGCTTTACCGCCTCGCGTACCCCCGAGACCTCCTCACTTACACCTCGTCGTATCTCCTCTTTCATCTCCTCCCTCTCTTTTGTAGATGCCGCCCTCGTCTGGCCCAATTCATCCCTCTGAGCATCCAGTTTGGTTTCTACCCCGATTTTCACCTCCTCTATCTGCTCTCCCATTTGTTTAATTTCTCGGGCGGATTGCTCCCCTATCTCCCGCAATTTGCCTTCCATCCTATTTTCTAACCCCATTAACCCATGTTTCACCCCTTCTATCTGATTCTCCTGGGCAGCCATTCTATTTTCCACCCCTGTTATCCCATGTTTCACCCCTTCTATCTGATTCTCCTGGGCAGCCATTCTATTTTCCACCCCCGTTAACCCATTCTTTACCTCTTTTATCCCGTTGTCTAAGCCCTCACCGGTACCCCTCGCTTCGTCCCTCATTACCTCCAATTGAGCATTACCTGAGCATCCATCCGGTTCCCCATTTGTCCCATACTACTTTTCAAACCGCTAATTTGGTCTCCCAATTGCTCACTATTCTTTTCCATAAGGGCCTTCATTTGCATCATAAAAAGGTTCAAATCCACCGGTGGCGCTGCTATGGTCACGGGCGCGGTCACCGTAGCCATATGCGAGGCGCCATTTTGCGCGCCCGTAACCTCGTGCGTGAGAGCGCCATTTTGCGTGCCTGATACCTCCTCAACCACCTCCTCCACATACATTTCCCCCAGGTCCTGGGTCGATTCTACCCCGTCTATCTCTCCCACCGACATCCCGTCGCCTTGACCAGCCATGGCGCGATTTCAAAATTCGGGTTTTGTAAAACAAAAGCAATTTCGGTACTTTGTAATTTTGAGCGCGTTAAACGCTTCAGGTCTGAATCCGACACTTCTGACACCAATTGTTACGCTAATTGTACAATTGTGTCCAAAATTTGGGCTAAATAAATTTAGTCCCAGGTCCGAATCCGACACTCCTGACACCAATTGTTATGCTAATTGTACAATTGTGTCCAAAATTTGGGCTAAATAAATGTAGTCCCAGGTCCGAATCCGACACTCCTGACACCAATTGTTATGGTCCACGGTTAAGGATGTTGTTTGCCGAGCGAAGGCACCATGACCTAACAATTTTCCCCGATTCACCCGATTCACCCAGACGTTGGCCGTATCGTGCCACAGCTATTCAATATGGAAAACTCTAAAGCGACCGAATGTAAAGAGGAAGAAGAAGAAGACGTACTGAGGAATAACAGGTTTCATTAATTATTTTCACAAGCCAAAGCAAAGAGAGCAGTTGGTTATATACAGAAAATGGAAGGAGCAGGCACACAGTGAAATCTTTAGCTTACCTATACAAGCTTAATTAATAAACCCCAGGACAACGTTAAAGACAGACGGACGATCACACTTACACGGGGAAATGCAGGCAGGAATGAATGGCTTGGAGATGGGTGGCTTTTAGAGGCAAGGAAGGTTCAGCGGGTACTGGGCACGGTCGGGCCAGAAGGCACCGCCGTCAAGAAGCCGAGCTTTGGTCCCAAACTGCGCGGGCGAAGTTCCTTTCTCTGTACTGCTGCCTCGTGCGCTCCTTGTGTTGCCCCGGGCCGCTTTTCCTGCAGCGCGGCACATCTCACGGCGGCTCGGTCACACCTGCTCGTCTCCAGCGCATCTCCTGGACCCATCTCCGTCAAAGCCCGTCTCCTTTGGGAGCGTCCCGCGGCGGGTTATATAGGCCCCGCCCTTCACCCTTTTCGAACCTTCCCCAAACGTTCTCTCTCCGCCCTCTCAAGCCAAACCCCTCGTTCTGGGTTGGATGAGCGGGGCCGACTTACTCCTCCCCTCTATGACGAGGTGGAGACCCGCCTTTCTTCTTCGGCGTTACCTCGTGCGTAATGGAGTCAAATGCAGCAAAGTGGACGGCAGCTGAAAATGCAGCAAAGTGCCTAAAGAGCCAATTGCAGCAAAGTGCAAACCTGGCACTTGGAAGCTGCCATGGGGCGTCGGAGGGCCTACTCTGATTTAATTCGGTGCAATGAAGAGTCAAACTAGTGGGAAACACATCCTTAGCCTACACAGAGAATAAGGGACTAACTATTTAAAAGGATATATCGTGTCCTGTGTGTAGGTTTATGGAATTAACTAAGAGGACGAGCTGCGACCATTCTTTACATTACGAGGGTCAGTTACACACAACAAAACCATACTTTTCACATTCGTTACACTTTCTCAAAATTGTTACACTTCTCAAATCCGGTACATTTCTCAAATCCGTTACAGTATATTTACAGATAGAATACACCAGGAGAAGCCGACAAACGAATATTCAGTCCCCATGTTAAAATTGCACACAGAGAAGCCATCCCATATAAAGGAAGGGGCACTTTGTGCCTCCCTTTGATTATATTCAAGGTGATATAAGATACTTGAAAAAGTGAGTATTAAAAAAAATTATTCAACTCAGATGGAATCGAACCGACATTCTCCAGCTTAGGGGTCCAATGCTTTATCTATTAGGCCATTTTTAAGCTACCGCATTTTTGCTCATGTACCTCAGCCAATAGCGAGACGACATAATATTCGACAAGCCACCACATCTCGTGATCATTGTGTGGCCATTGGCAATTCAAGGGTGGGCCGTTATGATGTTTGTTTCTTCCTCCTCCACTGCCAAACTCTGGAACTCTTCACCTTCCCACGTCTTTCCAAACACTTGTGATCTTCCCCTTATCAACAAGCAGATTTTCTGCTTTCTCAAAAACTCTTCGACTATTCTCTCCTTCACTTTTCTATCAATGCAGCTCTTTATTTCGGCATGGCCTCAATGAGGACTAAACAGTCCGTGCCTGGAGCTTTCAACGTAAAATAAAGAAAAAGATTTGTGTCATTACTTTTTGAAGAGTTATGAAGTGTGTATATATTTTTGTATATTTATAAATGTATGTATTTATATATATTTAATTTTAAAGTAAAAAATGCAGTACGTCGGTGGCATTTGTTTCGAAAGCCATTAGCTGGACCTAATGGCCGATGCATATTCCAAGTTTTAGCGAGTTTGAATGTGTATTTCTTGATATATGAGCGCCAACACATTTTGGGGTGGACGAACGGATGGACCAAAATTATTCAAAAACCGAAAATCGTACAAACGGAACCAATACATCGTTTTAAAGGTAATTTTACTGCTCATCTGACAACATCACTCTCAAGGGTGAAAAATCGTTTGTTGAAAAAAGGACCCACGTGACGCCAACTGCAAACCGCCACTTGCCAACTGGTGAACCTCCAATGATTACCTCATCCTCACAACAAGGTGAGTTGTTGTTTTGTTCTTTGTTTGGGATCAAACTGTTTTGAGCTCCCAAGGTTGATCAAACCGAAACCTTCTTCCGTCAGATGTTTAACCACGATATACCTGAAAATGGGTTTCATACCGTGACGGTGATGAGGAGGTCATTTGGCCCGTTATTGCCGTGTTGCACTCCCAAGTTAATTTCTTTAAAAACCCGAGATAATTTATTGGCCACACCTTCACTCCTTTACACACTTTACACCATTTTCACCCCTTAGACCTTTTCCACCCCGACGAACCTTCTCGACCCTTTACGCCCCTTATGCCCCTTCGGCCCATTCACACCCCTTCAGACCCCTTTGTTTCTTTTTCTTTTTGTATACAAGATCGAGGCTCGTGTGAGAACTAACATTAATCACAAAAAAACAAACGGACACAATAACATACAATAAAGGGAGCGGGAGACAAGATAGGGAGAGAGAGGGAAGCACAATAGTAGAGAACAGGGACATTTGGAGATCTGTGGGTGGGAGAGGGCTTGGGGGGACAAGACATGGGAAAGGGGGGAGGGGCTGGGTTGGAGATGTATAAAACACATGGACACTGCCAGGACTTCCAAGAATGAAGTCAGTATTTCAAAAAAGTGGATCTGGGGTGAATTAACGGGGGTAGAAAAGATAGAGGTTATGGATGGGGGAAAGACAAGAGATGGTGGTGAACAGCTGTTTAATAGACCTGGAGGGAGGAGTGGGATTGAAGAGAGTGATGGAGTTTGTTCCAGAGGTGGGAGAAAAGAGGATGAAAGAGTGAAGGTGAGCAGTGGGTCTTGATTTTGGCAGTTCACCAGAAGAGGGTTGCTGGCAGATCTTGTGCGACCTGTAGGAATATTTGGGGGACAGAGCACAGACAGAGATGGGCTCTCTCGGAGGCGGTAGAAGACAGAAAGTCCACCAACCTGCCTGCTGTGAGTGAGTGAAAGGCCCTCAGAGTTAGCTCCATCCCGGGAGATTCCAATGATTCTGAAAGCTTTCGTTTCAACAGCGTGAAGCCGAGCGAGGTGGAAGGCAGGAGTACCAGCCCAGAGGGGAGCGCAGTATTCCATTGAGCTGCGGATGAAAGCCTTGTATGTGGTGAGGAGCTCAGGTGTGCCAAGGAAGGACTTGGCATGACGGAGGATGCCCAGTCGGCGACTGACTTTGGAGGCCAGGTTGGAAATGTGGTTTTCCCAGGAAAGATCATGGCAGATAGTGAGACCCAAAAGCTTGAGTGACATCGTGAGAGTGTGAGATTTGTCAGGATTGAAAGACATGTTCCACTTGTTTGACCAGTCTGTGATTTTGTCCAGGTCTGCAGAAAGTGGGGGGGGGGGGGGGGGGGCTGCAGACTGCCGATCTGAGGGATGGAACATGGACAGGCAGAGAGTGGAGTCATCAGCAAAGAGCTAGAGGATTTTCCAGAGAGTCGGAGAGATCATTGATGAAGACCAGAAAAAGCACAAGGCCCATAACACTGCCTTGGGAAACTCCAGCATGAACAGTGTTGAATAATTTTATACTTTTAAATCTCCATTTTGTCGTGGTTTACGTGAAGCATTTATTTCCTTCAGAAGAGAGAGAAAACCATCTCGGCATGACTTTTAATGACATCAGGTATACACGGATATTTAAACACTCCAGCAGTTACAGGACGAAGTGATCCAGCTCATTATTTCTCCCCCGAATCCTTGCACACAAATCATTTCTGTAGTCTTCAGTTGTTTACCTCTTGGGGTTGGTTGTGTGAGTTTGAAATTGCAAGGCAAGAGGTTGGGAGGAGGAAGGTGGCGGAGGCCAGGGGCCTTGTGCAGAAACTGACACTGACATCACACAGTACTTGAGACAACATCATTCTCCAAGGTCCACATTTCCCATATTTTAGTTATTATATATTTAGAAAAAATCCCGTTCTCCATCCATAATACTCGACCAAGCTGCCTGACTTCAAAGGGAGACAGCCTTGAGTCGCCCGACTTTCTGCCGCCTCGGAAGAGCATAATAGACTTGTTCTCATCTGATTACAGTGTGTCGAATTGAAAATCCATTTCGCATGATGTGTTATTCCGATAGTTGATCTATCCCAATATATCTAAAAAGGTTGCCCTTAAGAGAAAACACCCTTCGTGTAGCTTTTATCAAATTGGCTGCAGATGATTGATCTGTGGGCTGATTGTTCCGGAGTTGCAAGGATCTGTTTTTGCACCTTTTTTGTGTAAAGCGGGCATGTTGGTTGATTTCCAAGCTGAGGGCAGATGACTTTTAGCAAAAGAGAGGGTGAAGAGAACAGAGAGAGGGTGAGATAGAGCGGCAAAGCAGGATTTTAGGACCTGTGGGCTGATGCCGTCTGGTCTACTTGAGAAATCGGAGTCGAGGATTGACAGAAACTTCTCCACCTTGTCAGGAGAGAAGGACACAGAGTCCAGGAGCAGCTGGGTACGACTGGGTAAGGTGGGTGCAGACAGAGACGGGTTTGGGACACAATATTTTGAGGCAAACACAGAATTGAGGCATTCAGCTTTTTCACGTGCGGAGTCAGCTGTGTCGCCGTTTTAGGTAAGGGAGGAGATGGAGGGGAAACAAACACCAGAAACGGATTTGACGAGACACCACCAGGATTTGGAGGAGGGATACAGGTTCTTCTTTTCAAACATCCTTTTCTACGCCCCTGGCGTATTCCCCTTCTTGTAACATGTTGGAATGATAAGGTGGTGCAGTCGCCGCTGGATAAAATGGTGGTAAACCTGGAATTTGTTTTTATTGTTCTCCTTCAAACCTCTTTAAACCTTCATTTAAATTGAATTACAGCATACACTTGAATATTGCACAACACAAATCGCTTTCATAATACTTTCAAGACCCATGATATATATCAATATTTAGCATGAGAGGGCCTGGCATGCAAGAGGGACAGGTTTGGGGTGAAGAAGACTCTGCCAATATGGTGGTGCCTCTTCCCCCACCCATAACCTCTATTTTTCTACCCCCGTTAATTCACCCCAGATCCACTTTTTTGAAATACAGACTTCTTTCTTGCTCATCACCATCTCGCTGTATGTATGCTATGTATGATATGTATGTATGCTCATCAGCTGCTCATCACCATCTGTTATCTTCCCCCATCCATAACCTCCATCTTTTAGACCCCTGTTAATTGACCCCAGATCCACTTTTTTGAAATACCGACTTCTTTCTTGGAAGTCCTGGCAGTGTCCATGTGTTTTATACCTCTCCCACCACCCAACCCTTCCCATGCCTCATCCCCACAAGCCATCTCCCACCCACAGATCTCCCATTGTCCATGTTCTCTACTGTTGTACTTGTGTGCTTCCTTCTCTCTCCCCATCTTGTCTCCCTCTCCCTTTATTATATGTTTTATGTGTCCGTTTTTTTTTTGTGAGTATTGTTAGTTCTTACACGAGCCTCGATCTTGTATGCAAAAAATGAAGAAAAAAGGGGTCTAAAGGGGGTGTAAATGGGCAGAGGGGACTAAAGGGTGTAAAAGGTCTAAGGCTGCGTTCCATAACCTTTTTAGCCCAGGACCCAATAAAAAACCCAGGCATCCAGTCGCGACCCACCGCCCACTTGATATTATTGTCAGCCAATCAGGCGTTAACTCTCTGCCTTGTCAGCAACTTCGGAAGAGATGAATCTGCCCCTGTGATGAATCCGGATGAAGATTTAATGAAGAAGATGAAGATGATGCTGAAGATGAAGAAGCTGATGAAGATGAAGATGAAGATGAATCTCCCAACATTCATTGGCGGTGTATCTTTTGTGAAATAGAATAAAACTTTAATTATTAAAGTGGCACGCCAAGATAAAGTGTTTGAACTTTATTAGTCCCCTAACGGTGTACACCGGAGGGGACCATAGGTTTACACTCCGTCCCTCCGTCTGTCAGTCCGCCAGTCCGTCAGTCCATCAGTCCGTCAGTCCATCACGCAAATAACAGTTTTCCGGCCTTTTTTTTTTCTGAACGCTGAATGCTAATGATTTCAAACTTGGCAGATGGTTTCCTCATGATAAGTTACAGATCACGTTCGAACATCACGCCGTTTCCATCATTTTTGACAAAGTTATGGCACTTTGAACTTTGGGAATTCTGATAATTCTGATGATCCTTAACTCTGCCATTTTAAGTTTTAATTTCATTTAAAAAAGATTTTCTCTGCAATAATAGGACCGATTGAGATCAAATTTTCACCGTAGGGGCGACTCGGTCTGTTGAATATTTTAATGGTAATTATGACGTCACAGGTTACGTGGTTCGGCCGCCATATTGTTTTTCGTGAAAACACGAAAACCCCTTTTTCTCTGCAACGGCTGAACAGATCGGGGCCAAGCTTTGCAGGCAGAATCGCATATCCCGGACGAACAAAAAAGTCAGCGAGAATGACGTCATGCATCACATGCTTTCTGAGTTATGACGTTTTTAGGCATGAACCTTTAAAACCAAGCTCCTCCCTCATTTTTGATCCAATCGAGGGGAAACTTCAAAGATCTGTTCAGCATGTCAATCTACTACAATGTCATTTTGGAATTTGCGATAGGGCACGTGGTTTGGCAGATATCGTTAATTAAACGACAATATAAAAAAAATGGATATCTCTTGAATCGCTAGTACCTCAGACCGTGAGGTGGTAATTATATAATTCACACAGTGCAATACGTGCAGGCTGCTCCACGGAGCGACCTTGCGGGCTTATCAACGAGGCGCGGCGTGACACACATGTGTTTCAGCATACCTCAGATCAAGTTTGAAAACCAGTATCAACCGTGCATAAATTTGCATATTCGATCATTTTTGACAAAGTTATGGCACTTTGAACTTTGGTAGGGGACATGTATTGCAGCGCAATACTCAGAATGCTTGTTTTAATCCTCATCGTGAATAGATGATGAACTTAAAATGTAACATGAACTGATAAACAAAACAAGAATAACTTTTACTGAAAAAAACCGATATGCATCTGAACTTATATCCAGGTGCAATGTTCCGTTGTCATGAACAACATTAAATAAACAACTTTCACTGATTAAATCCGAAAGTGAAACTTTGAAGCCGAATTCAAATGTTCCGTTCGCAACATTGTCGATGTGGATTATCCACATCAGTGCGATGGTTGACTTTGCATATTGGCTACGAGATCATCGATTCGGCTTTGAAGTGGCGACAATGCGATTCTCAGGTTGGTGCACAGGGCCACTGTCTCCAGTTTGTTTCGATACTTGAAATTCAGATATGTCACCATTGAGAAACCTGCCTCACACATCCACGTCGTCGTGAATGGCATCAGGAACTTTACCGCGAGATGTGCAATCTCTGGGTACTCATGAGACACTGTCAGCCAAAACTTTACTAAAGTGCCCTTCCTGAACAGTGTCTCAAGTGTACCATCCGACAGGATGTCGATCAAGTCCTCCTTCAATCTGTTGGACAAGTTGCAGCATTGCTGAACGTCGACTGAATAAGGGTCTCGGATACACTTCTTCTCCACGCGTGGATCAACAGGAAAGGATTAGTCAAATCGTTTGCGCAGGTTCACCAGATGTTCAATGATGACATACTTAATGTCCACACGTTCCTCAACACCATCACTGAGCCGATCATCCAGGTTTTCGAAAATGTCAAATTCATCATTGGTCTACATACTCTTCTCTTTCATAGATCCAGCTTTGACTTGAACGCCGCTATCTTGTTATACATTACGAACACGGATTTCGCCTGCTTGTTCGTTTTGCCCTGGAACGATATGTTCAGATTGTTCAACAAGTTGAAGATGTCGGCCATGCATGCGAATGTTGCGATGAATTTGTTGTTTTTGTAGTAGACTGCCAGTTCTGACCGAGCCACCTCCAAGAATGCGAGGACCTGGTCGCGAAGTTCATCCAATCTTGCCAAAGCATCGCCTCTGGAGAGCCAGCGAACAGCTGCAAAATACAGCACTGTGGTGTGTTATTTTTTATTTTTTTATTTTTATTTTTTTGTATACAAGATCGAGGCTCGTGAAAGAGCTAACATTAATCACACAAAAAGACAAACCGACACACAAAACACAAAAAACAAGGGGAGCGGCAGACAAGATGGGGAGAGAGGGGGAAGGACACAAACACAACATTTGAGAGCAGGGTCAACGGGAGGACTTTGGGGGAGGTGGGAGAGGAATAAAACATATGAACACTGCAAGGACAATGGGTTGAATTACCGGGGGTAGAAAAGATCAAGGTTTTCGATGGGGGAAGATAAGAGGTGGTGGTGAACAGCTGTTTTAAAGACCTGGAGGGAGGAGTGGGATTGAACGGAGTGGGGGAGTTTGTTCCAGACGCGGGAGAAAAGGGGAATGAAAGAGTGAAGGTGAGCAGAGAGCCTAGACTTTGGCAGTTTAACCATAAGAGGGTTGCAGGCAGATCTTGTGCGACCTGAAGGAATATGGGGGGACAGAGCACAGAGAGAGCTGGGGGGGGCAAGGCCGGAGAGGAGTCGGTAGAAGACAGAAAGACCACCAACCTGCCTGCGGTGAGTGAGTGAAAGGCCCTCGGAGTTGACTTCATCGCAGGAGATTCCAATGATTCTGAAAGCTTTGGCCTCAACAGCGTGAAGCCAAGCAAGGTGTGAGGCAGGAGCACCAGCCCAGAGGGGGGAAGAGTATTCCATTGAGCTGCGGATGAAAGCCTTGTATGTGGTGAGGAGCTCAGGTGTGCCAAGGAAGGACTTTGCACGACGGAGGATGCCCAGTCGGCGACTGGCTTTGGAGGCCAGCTTGGAAATGTGGTTTTCCCAAGAAAGATCATGGCAGATAGTGAGACCCAAAAGCTTAAGCGACAGAACTTCTTGGAGAGGATTGTTGAGAAAGTAGATGGGAGGGTTGTCCAGTCGGTCCTTTCGGAGAGACATTGTAAGAGTGTGAGATTTGTCAGGATTGAAAGACATGTTCCACTTGTTTGACCAGTCTGTGATTTTGTCCAGGTCTGCAGAGAGTGAGGAGGCTGCAGACTGCCGATCTGAGGGATGAGGAATGGAGCGGCAGATAGTGGAGTCATCAGCAAAGAAATAGAGAGGATTTTCCAGAGAGTCGGAGAGGTCATTGATGAAGATCAGAAATAGCACAGGGCCCAGAACACTACCTTGGGGAACTCCAGCCAGAACTCCAGCCAGTGTTCTGCATCTTCCTCCTCACACAGCTCTGCAAACAACCTCGAATTTAGGGCGCTCTTCATGAGATGGTTGATTGTTTTCATTGCAATGTCCATTACTTCGGCAAGTCCAGGTGACATCTCTTTCGCCGCTAATGCCTCGCGGTGGAGGAAGCAGTGGGTCCAGCTTGCCTCTGGTGGCACATCTTGGCTGAGCTTAATGACACCGCTTCACCGACCTGTCATCGAATCTGCACAATCGGTACAAACGCCAACACAGTGGCGTTTTCCACCTGACACAACTCAACACAACTCAACACAACACAACATCAGTGTCTTCCCACCTGAGGCTATGCAATGCGATGTGTTTGCTGACGACTGCGAATATTTCTGCGGCCTTGGTCTTGGTCCGTAGCTCGTCGCATGCCAGAAGATCCTCCATAAAATCATCGCCATACCGATAATGAACAACTATGAGGCTCAACGCCTTCTGTGCGATGTCCATTGACTCATCCAACTGGATGACAAACTTGTTGGCCTCTAGGTTTGCATACAGCTGGTGCTCGATGTCTTCGCCCATGTCTATTATCCGTCGGCGAATCGTGTTGGCAGAAAGCGGATGGTGCTTATCTTGGAAGCCGTCATCTCTCCAAGCACTTCTCTGCACATCGCCTTGGCACATGGCAGGATGAGTGGCTCTGCAATACAAGATAAATAAAATAACATATTGAAGCACGCGGTGCTAAGCGCTTGACTTGCTATCAAGGAAGAAGCGGACAACGCAGTAAGTTTAATGTTCTTTATTCAAAGAGGTCACTGTAGCACTGGCGCGCTCTGGGCTGTGCGCCCGGTGTATATCCTGAGGCCACGCCTACCCCTCGGGCGTGGCCGCCGCCCACTTGGTGCACGGTATGATGTCACCACGCCAGTGGGCTTTCGTGTCCACCACAATATGAACATTTCTTTCACTTTATGATTAATCTTGATTTTGTTCCAAGGCAGCGGTTCTTAACCTGGGGGTCGTTTGGGGTTTTCCGAGGGTCATGAAGGGGTCATAAATAACATATCAATTTGTTGAGCCCATTTTTAGGAACCTAACAAAGGTACATAGCACACACAGTATGTTGTTCGTGTATGCGCGTGCGTCACGACCCCCAGGTTAAGAACCGCTGTTCCAAGGCATTGTAAAAATTCAATATGCACGATGTGATTGCCATACGTACTTTTAAAAAAGAGGCAAAGTTTAAGAATGGCTGTATTGCAACAAACAATAACACTTACGTAGTTGTGATATACCAACGTACACTGGCACGAGTCGATGGACACATCAATATTCCAAAGACAAAATGAAAAACTAAATTTAACGATACTTACAGCGCCATGTATTACTTTATGAACCTTCAAACCACCAATGCAGTGAAATACTGCAACGAAAAAAAACAAAAAACTTACCCGCAATAGTGTACGGTTTATTTTCTTTGGCTATCTTCCCCACCACCAGGTAGCTGGCTATGGTCAGTCCCTTCGACGGAAAAACAGCCTCATTACTGACTTGCTGTTGTTCATGTCGCGTGCTTTCTGGAGAAAAAACTCCCGCGACTTGTTGACATGATCTCCATGTTTCTTCGCGAGGTGCCGTTTCAGCTTTTGGGGCCTGATGGAATCGTTGGCCAACACGTCAAGGCATATCACACACTGTTGTCGATGAACATTGTGCTTATCGCAATTCAAGGTGAACCCACAATTCAGGAACACAGGCCGATACTTTCTAGCTATGGCAAGTACCTTACGCTCACAGCTCAATCTTTCGAATGAAAAGCAATGGACATTCGCGTGTCGGAAACTAAACATATGATCTGACTGACCGGATGCATGCGCGGTACATTGCGGTACATAGGTGCAGCCTGGTCGAAGAGTCCACACCATAAAGTTTGTGTCGGCGTTCGTTTGATCTCTGTTCTGTTTAGTCGGGAGAAGTAAATCGTCGATAAAGTTTTTTTCCCGCGATTTCGGAAACGATCATGCGACCCATTGAAAATCCTTCGCGACCCAAACATTGGGTCGTGACCCATGGGTTGCGGAACATCACTCTCGACCCTTTACACACCTTATACCCCTTTGACGCTTTGCTCTCCTGAAGACGGCTTTGACCATTTACACCCCTTAGACCCCTTTACACCCCCCTCAGAAACCTTTGACCCTTTACACCATTTAGACCCTTTACACCCCTTAGACCTCTTTAGACCCTTTACACCCCTTTGACCTTTTAAACCCCTCAGACACTGTTCGACCCTTTACACCCCTTAGACCCTTCCAGACCTTTTACACCCTTTAGACCCCTTGCACTCTTTAGACCATTTAAATCCCTCAGACCTTTTTGGACCCTTTGCACCACTTCAATCCCCTCGACCATTCACACCCCTTTAGACCCCTAATACTCCTTGGACCTTTTAAACCCCTTAGACCCCCTTTAAACCCTTTACACCCCTTACACCCCTTTGACCATTTACACACCCTTAGACCCCTTCGACCATTCACACCCCTTTAGACTCCGAACATTCCTTGGACCTTTTACACCCCTTAGACCCCTTTAAACCCTTTACACCCCCTTCGACCCCTTCGATCATTCACACCCATTTCGACACCTAACACTCCTTAGCCCCTTTACACCAATTAGACCCCTTTGACCATTTTCACCCCTTTGGATTCTGAAGACCCCTTTCACTATTTACACCCCTTTAGACCCCTTTAAACTCCTTCGACCTTTTACACCCCTTCGACCTTTACATCTTTTTCTTTTTTTTTGAATACAAGATCGAGGCTCGTATAAGAGATAACATTAATCACAAAAAAAAAAAACTGACACATAACACATATGATAAAGGGAGCTCGAGACAAGATGGGGAGAGAGGGGGAAGCACACAAGTACAACAGTGGAGAACATGGACATCTGGAGATCTGTGAGGGGGAGGGTGCTTGGGGGGAGGAGGCATGGGTGGGAGAGGTATAAAACACATGGACACTGCGAGGACTTCCAGGAAAGAAGTCAGTATTTCAATAAAGTGGATCTGAGGTGAATTAACTGGGGTAGAAAAGATCAAGGATTTGGATGGGGGAAGATACGAGATTGTGGTGAATCGCTGTTTTCAAAACCTGGAGGGTGGAGTGGGATTGAAGAGAATGTGGGAGATTGTTCTCGAGGCAGAAGAAAAAAGGAATGAAGGAGTAAAGGTGAGTAGAGGGTCTTGATTTTGGCAGTTTCACCAGAAGAGGGGTGCTGTCAGATCTTGTGCGGCCTGTAGGAATATTTGGGGGGGGCAGAACACAGACAAAGCAGGGTGAGCAAGGCCGGAAAGGAGTCGGTCTAAGACAGAATGACCACCAAGCTGCCTGCAGTGAGAGAGATAAAACCCCTCAGTATTAGCTTCATCGCAGGAGATTCCAATGTTTCTGAATGCTTTGGTTTCAACAACATGAAGCCGAGCTGGGTGTGAGGCAGGAGCAGCAGCCCAGACTGGAGAGCAGTATTCCATTGAGCTGCGGATCTTCTAAAATCATCAATGTATGTCTAAAACATAGGGTCAATAACCCTGGTGCTCACCTGGAAGAATAAACAGTATACTGCACAAACGAAGGGTATTTTAAACCAATTTCCATCGTTGCTCGAAGACAGGGCAGCATGCAGAATCACACTAACATAATCATAAGACTTTAAACAAACAAAGAAAAAAATACCTATTTTGGGGGCAAACCCCCCTCCACCAACCCCAAATACCTCCTAAGACCCCCCAATTTATCTGATGCCTTGAACAAGCATTGGTACATCATGGGTAATTATGGTTCTGGTGAAGTTTAATCGAAATTGGCTGTGTAGTTTCTGAGAAGAAAGCAAATACCTATTTTTGGGGAAACACTCCACCCCCCCCCCCCCCCCCCAATACCGTATCCAGTAGGCCAATAAAGGGTTGCCAATTTGATTCATACAGCTGCCTGAAGAACTAAATGTATTTTATTTGCCAGATGGAGGGCACCCCTTTGCATGAACTTTTCTATAGCATTCCTTGGTTCCTTCTAAGAACACAAGTTCAGCATGCACATTAAATTTTTTGATTGCCCCCTTATTTTCTGTTGTTTGGCATTTTCTACAAGCTATGGAATGTCCCTTCTTTTCTATACTTTGCCACATGGCACATACCATACAGAGGGGTGTTTTTTTATATCCCTTGCATTTTTCACAAGAAGGCCCCCTTCTTGTAACATGCATTAGAAAGGAGGCGGTTATGATGGGATATGATTGATGTTTAAGACAATGAAGCGTATCGACAAAATAAGTGCAGAATAATTCTTGAGCAGAGACAGTGACAGGACGTGGGACTGTAGCCGAGTCAAGAAAAGAAGAGTTAATACGGTAGTAAGGAAAGGCTCTTTCACTCAGAGAGTCGTTAATGCATGGGATGGTCTCTGAGAAAGGCAGTGGCAACAGAACCAACAGATAAGTTTAAATTAGGATGAGATAGGTACCTATAAGCTTCAGAGATGGAAGAGTATGGGGATATTGGCAAGATGTTTGTGACTTGAGTATGCATTGGGAGATTGTGTGCATCTGAGTGAAGTGAAGTGGAGCGTGTGTCTGTGGGGGGTCTCGTCAAGGGGTGGAGTGTGGTTGAAGTTGTGTGTTTGTCATCCAAGAACCGCCATCACCAAACCTCCCCCTCCTCCCCCACCCACGCTTGAAAGAAAAACACGAAAGATTGCTTTTTAAATCTTTTTTTCTTTTAATAATTTAAATGAATGTATTTCTCCATTTGTATTTGATGTGCTTGGGATATTCCTGTTCGTGCCACATTGTCTCATCCACATTCCTTCCCTCTTTCCCAAATTAAATTGCATCGTTTTGGTGGATAAAATTTTTCGGGTGTTGATGTGGCACAGCATAATGGGACGAATGGTCTCCTCTCACTTACTCTGGGTTTATTTTTGTCTTTGTATATAAAAACTCACATTCATAAAATGCTGATTGATAAGAAAACTTACAAAATGGAACACAGCGGGTGAACAAACTGGATGCAAAATCCCGCATTTACTGGTTAATAATTGCTTGCATTGTCAATGGAAATAACTCAAAATCTAAACTGAGCAAAGAAAATAACATGTATAACCTTTCCTTTCTTAACATAGGCATTGTATCCATAACAGGTTAATTGTGAAATGGAGAGCTTCTTGGAATGGCTCAAGTCTCAAGGTCTGAGAGTAGAAACAGTCCAAGCCAAACAGCCCAATAAAGAGAAACCCCAAACAATGATGAATGTTTTAAATGTTTGTTAATACACCCAAATCTATTCAGGAGGCTGTTGAACAATGTGATAGACACTATAGAACAGCTCTAAATATCTCCTTTAAGAAATCAATGCCACTAACTATTAGACTTGGGTGCTCAATATAAGGTGAAAAGAGGAACCCATTTTTAAGAACAACTCTTCGACTACTAAATAATTATGAAGAGTTTCTTGAGAGCGGTCTCATAGAAGAGCTACTCATGATTGAGGAATATTGTAGTCCAGGAATAAGATATTTCTACATTCCTAACCCCCAAACAACAACAACCCATGCAAATCTTCTCCTCAAATGAATAATTTGAAGTGAGAAGTGAGAAGTCCCACTTGTGACGCACCCCAAACCCCACGTCTGCAACAATATTTTCACTCTGTTGCTGCTTGGCAGTCAAACAAAATTGAAAATCATTCCAAACAGGAAAAATACTGTTTATAATGACACCATAAAGGACAGTGAACATAATATATCTATAAAGGACAGTGAACATCATAAAGGACATGAAGGACAGTGAAAGCACAGTGAAAACAAACAGGCACAAATAACTAATGTCACGTGTTAGATAGAGTGATGTAATAGACACCGTGTAACACCAACCAGTAAATTACAGATAATTTTAAAAATGAATTTTACAATCTTTATTTTATGTAAATTGATGAAATGCTTCAACACTGTTGAACACAAGTCACCTTCTTGCTACTTCCACGAACCTCCAGTTTAGCAGTACTTGGACATGTTAAATAGGGTGGTGAATAAGGGTGATGTAGAACACTGCTTCATTAGCGATTAACATGCGGAATTTTTATTTTTAACAATCTTTCACTGAATTATTACATGTAAATTGAGGTATACATTCCATGACATAACATGTTCTTTGAATTCTCGAGACGCTGATTTGTTCACAGGTGATGTCTGTCCTGAAAATGTGGAATGCAGACAACACAACAACGATTCATCTGTCACAGAAGATTCAAAATGTGCTTCTGCAAAGGAAGATTCAGATGACATTAACATGATAAACGGAAGTGCCTCCTGTTTTGCAACTGATGAGTGGAAACGTAAAAAATTAACAAACAATCTTTTATGTTGAGAAAATATATAATTTTCAGAAATGTGTTAAATATTTTGCATTTTGATTTTAACCCAAAAAATAAAATGTGTTCTTTGTTTCTGTGGAACAATCCAGAAGTAATATGGCACAAATAAGATCCAGTCGCAGTTTGACAGTGAGGAAGAATCCTTTTTGAAGAAACAATCACAAAATCAAGACTCACTTCCCATAAAATACAAATTCATGGCTCGGTCTCGCAACACCAAGATTAATATAAAAATAAACAAACACAAAAAGGTTCCAGAAAGGCGAATACATCAAACGTGCAATGTGTGCAGAATGGATTTTGCTTCAACGAATGACATCAAAATACACATGAGGATCCACACGGTAAAACACCCCAACAATTGCTCTGTGTCATAAAGGTTCCTTGACAAAAGGCAATTTTAATAAACATTTGAAGATCCATACAGGAGAGTGACCTTACAAATGCTCGATATGTGATAAAGGTTTCTCTCAAAAAGGCAGTTTGAAATTACATTTGGTGATCAATACAGGAGAGCGACCTTACAAATGCTCGATATGCGATAAAGGTTTCTCTCAAAAATGCAGTTTGAAATTACATATGATTATCCATACAGGAGAGCATCCTCACAAATGCTCGATATGTGACAAAGGTTTCTCTCAAAAAGGCTATTTGAAATTACATATGAGGATCCATACAGGAGAGCGTCCTCACAAATGCTCGATATGTGATAAAGGTTTCTCTCAAAAGGGCAAATTGAAATCACATTTGAGGATCCATACAGGAGAGCGAACTCACAAATGCTCTATGTGATAAAGGTTTCTCTCGAAAAGGCCATTTGAAATTACATATGAGGATCCATACAGGAGAGCATCCTCACAAATGCTCGATATGTGACAGGTTTCTCTCAAAAAGGTGAATTGAAATCACATATGAGGATCCATACAGGAGAGGGTCCTCACAAATGCTCGATATGTGATAAAGGTTTCTCTCAAAAAGGCTATTTGAAATTACATATGAGGATCCATACAGGAGAGCGTCCTCACAAATGCTCGATATGTGATAAAGGTTTCTCTGAAAAAGGCAATTCGAAATTACATATGAGTATGCACACAGGAGAGCGTCCTCACAAATGCTCGATATGTGACAGGTTTCTCTCAAAAAGGCGAATTGAAATCACATATGAGGATCCGTACAGGAGAGCGTCCTCACAAATGCTCGATATGTGATAAATGTTTCTCTCTAAAAGGCAATTTTAAATTACATATGAGGATCCCTACAGGAGAGCGTCCTCACAAATTCTCGATATGTGATAAAGATTTCCCTCATCGCAGCAGTTTGAAATTACATATGACGATCCATACAGGAGAGTGTCCTCATAAATGCTCGATATGTGATAAAGGTTTCTCTGTAAAAGGTGATTTGAAATTACATATGAGGATTCATACAGGCGAGCGACCTTACAAATGCTTGATATGTGATAAAAGCTTCTCTCGAAAATATGAATTCAAATTACATGTGATGATCCATGCAGGAGAGCTGAAAAATTGAAATGTCAGGACATGAAAAATGAGGTTAAGAGGATTTCGAAATTGAAGAAACTTGAAATTGTACCTGTGATTGTCGGAGAAACAGGGAATCCGGATGATCAAGAAACCCCCAACTGATAATATAAAAAGAAAATGTCTGCCTTGTAAGCGATCCTCAGCAGTCGGCAAGGTATTCAATGAAACAGTAAGGAGACAGCTGTCATGAAAGCACACAGCCCTTTGGGCAAATACATTGTCAGCACAACTCCTCAGGCAGAGTACCTTCTGTAACCCCTGACAACCAGCCAGCACCCCGAACCCCTTGAGCAAAGCCATCCTGCTGTTACGTAGATGGGTCTTGCAAATGTATTGGTCCTGAGCAGCAGTCGTTATCCTGGCACGTTAACTTCATGGTATATCCCATATTGATCCATGTCTTGTTAACATCTTCTGAAGTCATAAACAGTTCCTCTCCTTAAGTTAAAGAGCATTGGAACATGGCTAATGGAAAACCCTGCTTGAAGGTGTCAAATTATTTGATTCCTCCCAGCTGTCTATCACCAGAATGTCCACACCAATGACTGCAAATTGGAGTCAGAAGGCAAGAAGAATCTCAAAATTCAAACCCCATCTGTGTCCTCAAACTAAGTTTGTAGAAAATTACAGCTTTAAAAAAATGTAATTTTTTTAAAATTTGGTTCTCCATATTCTCAAAAAAGAAATTGTTTGAAAAATTGATGCCAAAAACTCAAATGGTAATATAACTTAATCTCTCAGTCTGATCTTGGATCTCATCGTGCATCTTTCAGGGTCTTCCTCAGGTTGCCAGTTTGTCATTCTTGTCTCTGTCCTTGCCTTGTATCCAGTAAGTTCCATTTGAGTTTTTTGATTGTGACCAGTGTTGAGGAATTTTGTTTTCTTTCTGATTAGTTGTTTTTCTTGTCCCTTTTTGGTGATGCTCAGATGGCATCTTGCCATGGCAGCTTGAACGTCTATTTTTACTCGATCTTTGCTGTAGTCCATGTTTCATTGCCATGTGTGATATGGGGAGAACACCCTTGATGTAAAATTGTTCATCAGAAGAAGACTTGTGCCAATGATTTTCATTAAACTTGAATATGTGAAGGGTTTCACAATGAAGAGATGTCCTCAAAGTCCAAATGCACTATTTGTGTTCTTGTGATATGTATTGGCACATTATGATCAATAATTATCTGTCAGTGTAAAATTTGGCGTTGTCCATATCCCCAAGAGTTATTCACAAAACGAGTTGAAAGCCTTTAACAGTATTTTCCATCATCACATGACTACACTTCATGCCATCACTGATTGCTGACAAGCAGCTCAGTTACATAGGCCCTTATGTGGAAGGCCACACAGCTGGTTGCCACCACATTTTTCTTAACATCAATTGTAAGGCATTGTTAATGGAGGGAATGCCTTTGAACACAGACTTCCAAAGAAGAGTATTGGGGAACAAACCCCTGCGTCCCGCACCCCCAAAGGTTGAGATTCAAGTCGATGTGACCACTGGCTCGACCAAGCAGTCATAATTATTCCCTCTGACACCAATCAGCCTGCTCCCAATCATCAGCAAGGTCATGGAATCCATCATCAATTCTGATATTAAATCCTTCCTCTTCTCCAATGGCTTGATCTGAGATCATCAATATGGATTCAGACCTTGTCATTCTACTCTGGACATCCTGCTTCGGCTGTCTCAACAATGGACGGATGTCCTTGACTCCAGACAGGAAATCAGAGCCGTCTCCCTTGGCATATCTCATGCCTTTGATAGGGTCTGAGTACCCACGCTGCTGACCAAACGCTCCTCTTCTGGTAAATGAAATCTCCACGCAGGGCTCATGGATTTTCTCCTGTCATATTCAACGTGGGGCAAAAATGGAATTCTCTCATCTTCTCTTCCTGAACAGCCCGGAGGTCGTCAAGGCAGTGTTATTGGCCCTGTGCTTTTTCTGGTCTTCATCAATGATCTTTATGACTCTCTGGAAAATTGTTATATTTTTGCTGATCACTCCACCCTCCGCCGGTGGTCATCCATCTCTCATCCCTCAGATCGACAGTTCCAGGCAAAAAGCAGCCTCTTAACTCTCTGCAGACTTGGATAAAATTACAAGCTGATCAAACACATGGAACATGTCTTTCAATCTTGATAAATCTCACACTCTCACCTTGTCTCTCTGAAAAGACCATCTGGAAAACCATCACATCCACTTTCTCAACATTCCTCTTTGAAGAAGTTCTGTCACTCAAGCTTTTTTGCCTCACAATATATATACCGTGCTCTTTCCTGGGAAAGTCACATGTCACCAACTGGGCATCCTCCGTTGTTGCAAGTCGTTCCTTGGCACTGCTGAGCTTCTCACCACCTACAAAGCTTTCATCCGCACTTTGATGGAGTGTTGCTCTCACCTCTGGGTTGGTGCTCCTGCCTCGTACCTAGTGGCTTCCCTCTTTAGAAACCAAGGCTTTTAGGAATGTTAGTATCTCCTGCGATGAAGATGATTATGAGTGCCTCTCACTCTCTCACCACAGGCAGGTAGGCGGTCGCTTTATCTTCTATAGACTCCTCTCCGGCCTTGCACCCTCTGCTCTGTCTGTGCTCTGTCTCGCAAATATTCCTGCAGGATGCACAATGTCTGCCAGTAAACCTCTGCTGGTGAAACTGCCACAAGCAAAGACTCTCTCCTTTCCATCACTCTTTCATTCCTTTTTCCATCTCTGGAATGAATTCCTGCACTCTCTTCAGGTCTTTAAAACAGGTGTTCACCACAATCTCATATCTTCCCCCATCCAAAACCTTGATTTTTTTCTACCCCCGTTAATCCACCTTAAATCCACCTCCTTTTAAATTCTGATTTCTTTCTTGAATAAAACGTCCCTGTTGTGTCCATCTTGTTTATTCCGTACACCCCGCCCCAGCCTTCACTCTTTCAGAGATCTCCCAATGTCCCGATTCCTCACTGTTGTTGTACTTCCCTCTCTTTCCCCCTGTGGTGCCCCGCTCCCCTTTTCACATGTTCCATGTGTTGGCTCTCATAGGGGCCTCGACTCGGTGTACAAAAAAAAGTTTCACTGTTGTCTCCCTTTCTGGCCAGTGCTGTTCTTGGTCAGTTTCTCAGTGTGGGTGTTTTGACTTCAAATGGATGAGAACGAACATGAGGCATATTTGTTGGTCTCCCAGGAAGAATTTGAGTGTGGCGATGGCCTGAACACGTGGAAACTGGGCCCTCCTCTCGATTCTGCACAGTCTGGTTGACTGTATATCATATTTGTGATGGGCTCAGTTCCAGAAACAAGGAAATGAATGACTACAGTCGCCCTACAATATCGTCAGACTTGTCCTTGTTCTTAACCATCAACTCTGAAATGATGTTAAAGGCAATTATTGGGTCTGTCACCGGTCCGTGTCTGGCATGTTGTCTTGGAGCCAGTCGCTGCTTGCTTTGCTTAATTGGGAACCAGTATCCCAAAGGTCCTGAACCTCAATCCCATTCAGATTACAGTGTGTTGTGAGATAACCGCAGTCGTACACTGATGAACATTGACATTATTTCATCCAAACAATGGACGAGTTGGTCAAATCATGCATCAGTTCAACAATAAAGTGAATAATCGTAGAAATAAAAATGGGACTGTGGGCGGTGAAGCTTCCTGGATCAGGAGCAAGTCGCTCAAACACCATAGACGTTCTCATACGTTGATTTTTTTTTATGTCGTGAACAAACTTTGGTACGTTATGGGTGATGAAGGTTGTAGTCAAGTTTCATCAAAATTGTGGGTGTTGTTTTGTAGAAGAAAGTAAATACCTATTTTGGGTCGGGGCAAACCTCCCCCCCCCCCCCCCCCCCCCAGTTGGCAACCCCAATGAGCGCAGATTTTTATGCGGTCAACCAATCAACCTTTGTTCGGTATCGTATATGCAGCTTGTGGTCAGGTTGGTCAAAATCGTGTTTGGTTCAAGTAATAATAAGTGTTTGTGGACTCACTCATTCACTGACTCACTCACTGACTGACTCACACTCATTCACTGACTGACGAGCTCACTGACTCCCTGACTGACCCCTCACTGACTGACACTCACTCACTGACTCACTCACTAACTGACTCACTGACACACACTCCCTCACTGACTGACTGACTGACACACTCACTGACTCATTCACTCTGACTGGCTGTCTCACTGACCAACTGACTCACACTCACTCACTCAATGACTCACTGACTGTCTCACTGACTGACTCAATGACTGACTCACTAAATAGGAATTCACCTATATATGAATTTAAAAACAGTTATTTTCTCACAATTAATAATTTGAAACGATCCGAGCCGCCACCTGTCGCCATGATCTCGGAGGGTCGATCTACATTTTCAAATCTTTATAAAAATCCTAATTTTTATCTATTTAAACACGGATATGGTAACCTTCAATGACGTTCTGATAGAGCTTTTCTCCACCAAGTATCAGCCGGAGCTTTGCGGAGATATCTCACTGCAAGTGGAAGCTGGTCGATGGAAGAAAAAAGTGACACCACCTCCCTGGTAAGAGGAAGAAGAGGCTGCAAAGGGAAGTGAGGTTGGCTGTCCCAGATAATTCCTGGCACCAGAATTACTTATCGTTGTCGAGCCGCCATCCCTCCGGACTGTGATGTGGGGAAGAGGAGGGGCGAGTGGGAGGAGGAGGGTGCAGCCTTCAAGCATCATGTAACATTTTAGGTGGTGTAGGTTGAAGCTTTACCGAGTGTTGCAAGGTGTGTGGAGGGCTGGGGGAGGGGTGTCAGATTTTAGCATCACCTAATTTTTGAACATCCCAAACTGTTTATTGTCCATTACGATGTGGATATTCTAACGACAACGAAACAAGTTATTAAATTAGTTTGAAATCTATGTAATTAGATTGATGGTGAGCTCCGATCGTCAAGTATGTTATCATATGTGAGAAATAACTCTTAATTAAGACGTTGCAATGTTTGGCAAGTTCGGCAAAGGAGTCACGTGACGTCTCAAATGCGCTGATTTATTCAAAAACCGAAAATAGTGCAACACAACCTGTACATCGTTTTAAAGGTAATTTTACTGCTCATCTCACAACATCACTCTCAAGGGTGAAAAATCGTTTGTAGAAAAAAGGACCCACGTGACGCCAACTACAAACCGCCCCTTGCCAACTGGTGATCCTCCAATGATTACCTCATCCTCACAACAAGGTGAGTTGTTGTTTTGCTCTTTGTTTGGGATCAAACTGCTTTGAGCTCCCAAGGTTGATCAAAACGAAACTTTCAACCTTCAGATGTTTAACCACGATATACCCGAAAATGGGTTTTATCCCTTGATGGTGATGAGGAGGTCATTTGGCCCGTTATTGCCGTGTTGCACTACCAAGTTAATTTCTTTAAAAACCCGAGTTAATTTATTGACCACACCTTCACTTCTTTACACACTTGAGAGATGAGAGCGGCAGAGAGTTCAGATATGGAGGGGCAGAGAGTGGAGTCATCAGCAAAGAGATAGAGGATTTTCCAGAGAGTCAGAGAGATCATTGATGAAGACCAGAAAAAGCACAGGGTCCATAACACTGCCTTGGGAATCTCCAGCCTGAACAGTGTTGAAGAATTTTATACTTTTAATTCTCCATTTTGTCGTGGTTTTCATGAAGCATTTATTTCCTTCAGAAGTGAGAGAAAACCATCTCGGCATGACTTTTAATGACATCAGGTTTTCACGGATATTTAAGCACTCCAGCAGTTGCAGGACGAAGTGATCCAGGTCATTATTTCTCCCCGAATCCTTCGGACTCATGGCCACTCCTGCGACATTATTCTATGACATGTAGACTTGGATGGTACGTACCCGCTGATATTCTAGGCTAGCTTGCTTAGACTAATATTACCGATCCTTCCTATATGATGCCAAGATCCTGATATATATTGCATGATTGTATTTTACAGGATGATGCCAGAGATCTGATTGTTATTAAACCTACCTATGGGACAAAGTTGTGGACTTGATTGATTTTCATGACACTTAATAACAATCAATCTCGCCACCCACTCGAGAACAAGAGGCGAACATGGCGGGACACCGGATGATCCAGGTGCCGATATTTGCCGCCGACCCACAAGCAGCGGATTCGGGCTCGGAGCTAACGCATTGGCTCAAGACACTGGACAATCAGTTTAAAGCCCAGGATGCCGCTGTCACTGATGAAACAAAACTAGACATACTTCAGACTAAAGTACATCATAACGTCTACAGGGGAATCGAACAGTGTACGACATACAATGCAGCTGTGACGGAGCTGAAACGAATTTACATTAAGAAACGGAGTGTGGTATATTCCCGGCATCTGCTCACAACGCGGAGTCAGCAGCCCACTGAGGCACTGGACCATTTCGCCCAAGAGCTGCGACGACTACTTGCAGACAGTACTTCCGAGGTACGCACTCATGAGCAAGTCCAAGATGACTTTGTCCGCGATTCTTTTGTCTCTGGGATCAGCTCTTCAACCATTAGACAAAGACTTTTGGAAACTGCAGACTTGATGTTCACGGAAGCTCTACGGCTGGCACACGTATACGCTGAGGCCCGGGACCAGTGTAACGCCTATGACCACACACGTGTCGTTGCGGGGACTTCTCAACAAGCTCGATCAGAGAGAGCTACCGCCGAAGACGTGGGAGCAGACTCGACCTCACTGCGGGAACCCCTGGTCTCTCCCGAGGAGGACCCGGATTCTGGATTGGCGGCCGCTGCAGCGGCCGGACCAAAGCCAGGACGAAACGCTACCTGTTACTTCTGTGGAAATCGACAACATCCCAGGTCAGCGTGTCCGGCCCGTGAAGCAATATGTCATTTGTGTTCGACAAAAGGACATTTTGCAAAAGTTTGCCGGAAAGCTGTGCGGGGCAAAAACGAACTCACGCGACCTTGAATGGGCTTATCGCCGAGCCAATGGGCCAAGCATGGAGCGGGGCGCCTCACCCGGCTTTGATGAGCGGTGCACATCCTCGTGGGCCCCTGGCTGCATGCTCGACCTTGGTGAGATTCATCGGGCCGCCAAAACAAATGGCGCAAACACGACCGAACATGGAGCAACCGTCCTTGGCCAGAATCCGAACGTCTCATGATGGCTTTGAGACTCACTGCGTGACACGAGCACCATCCGAAGGTTGCTCGTACGAACTACAAGCTCTTGCTTCAGCAGGGGAAACTACAGATGGCTTCGACCCTTCTCGCGTGACACGATCGCCATCCGCTGGCTGCTCGTACGAACTACAAGCTCCTGCTTTAGCACGGCAAACTGCAGCCGGTTATGAAATGACGCGCTTGACACGAGCGCCCTCGGGAGGCTGCTTGAACGGCCGGAGAACTGTAGCCGGCGTTGGATCAGCACGCGAGGCGCGATCATCTCACTCAGATGGCTCAATACCTGCGGGTCCACCCGGCCTTGCTCAGGTCCTTATCCCACTTATGATCGATGGCATTTTTGCTCGGGCTTTAATCGATACGGGGTCCACAGATAGTTATATCGATCATCGACTGGTGCGAAAACATGGATGGCCGATCTTTGGGACAACCCATCGGATCTTTATGGCCCCCCAAGGGCTTAGGCTCAGCACAAAAGGGGAATGTCGATTGAAGCTTGTGATAAAGGGACACATATTTCCAGATGTACATCTCGTGGTCTTACCTGCATTATGTGCTGATATCTTGTTAGGACATGATTTTCTTAAGTGACATGGACGTTTGGAAATGGAATTCGGTGGTACTGACATGCTTGCTGTGTGTGCTCTTGCAGGGATGGAAATAGAGCCTTGGTCGCTGTTCCCCAATATGACCACGGACTCCACACCGGTAGCGGTAAAATCGCAACGCTACTCACAAGCTGACGCGCAAATCATTGCGCAAGAAATGGCCCAGCTCTTAAAGGAAGGTATCATAGAACCTAGCCGGTCGCCGTGGCGGGCCCAGGTCTTAGTGGTGCGAAGTGAAGCGCATCGAAAATGCATGGTAATCAACTATTCGCAGACGATTAATCGATTTACACAGCTGGACGCCTACCCCCTTCCGGGGATGGACGCCCTGGTTCGACAGGTTGCCCAGTACTCAGTCTATAGCACTCTCGATCTGCGTAGTGCATATCATCAGATCCCCATCTCCGGGGCTAACCGCATCTATACCGCCTTTGAATTGGGTCAAAGGTTAGACCAGTTCACCCGACTACCTTTTGGGGTGACGAACGGGGTTCCTGTTTTCAGAGTGCTATGGATGAGCTCATCGCTTAGGAGAACTTGACCAATGTCTTTGTATATCTGGACAATCTTACGGTTTGCGGGCATGACCAGGGGCATCATGATGCGAATCTGAAGCGCTTCCTCGAGGTCGCGCAGAGGTATCGCCTAACCATGAATGAGGCTAAGTGTCGATACTCCATGCACACGATAGATCTTCTGGGGTACACCATGACCCACAGCTCTGTGCTCCAGATAAGGAGCATCTGCGACCTTTGCTCGATATGGCCCCGCCCGGCGATCGAGCTTCGCTGAAGCGTGCTCTCGGGCTGTTCACCCATTATTCCAAGTGGGTGCAAAATTTCTCTGCGAAACTCCGTCCACTTGTGGACTGCGACGCGTTCCCCATGAGCCCAGCCGCCTTGGCTGCCTTTTGGGGCCTTAAGTCCGACATCGCTGGTGCCGCTGTGGCAATGATCGACGAGAGCAAATCTTTCGTCTTAGAAAGTGATGCCTCGGATCATGCGATAGAGGCATTCGTCTGTCGAAAAAGAAGCGTACGCGATCATCGAGTCGATTCGGCGATGGCGTCCGTACTTGCTCGGACGATGCTTCCAAATCATCACGGACAAACAGAGCATTGCATTTATGTACAACACCTTACATGCTCAACGCATTAAGAATGGGAAAATCACTCGCTGGCGTATCGAACTCGCCGACTTCTGCTACACCATCAAATATCGCCCGGGGAAGGATAACCTAGTCGGCGACGCCTTATCAAGGCCGGCTACGTGTGCGGGTCTCCTAACTTTGGAGGGTCTGCGCACTTTGCACGACAGTATGTGTCATCCTGGGGTGACGCATTTCACTCATTTTGTGCATCGTGGTAATCTGCCATACTCGGTTGAGGACATCCCCCGGATCTGTTGCGACTGCGCTGTGTGTGCGGAGCTCAAACTGCGTTTTTACAACACTCCCATGGGGACGCTGGTCAGGGCTACTAGACCGTGGGAGAGATTGGCGTTGGATTTCAAAGGGCCGTTGCCGGTGTCGAGTAACTCTCGTTATCTGCTCACTATCGTCGATGAGTACTCGCGATTCCCTTTTGCTGACACATGCGTGGATATGTCGGCCGCCACAGTCATACGGTGCCTGCGGAATTTGTTCTCTATGTTTGGGTATCCGGCTTACGTGCATACAGATCGGGGTGCGGTGTTCTTGTCCCAGGAGTGCGGAGCTTCTTGCTCCAAAATAATGTCGCTTCGAGCTATACCACTCCGTACAGACCACAGGCGAATGGGCAGGTCGAACGCTTTAATGGGGTTATATGGAGGGCTGTCATGCTAAGCCTCAGGACCCTTGGCCGGGGCCGAGATAAATGGACTTGGTCACTACCTGCGGCGCTGATCTTGATCAGGGCTCTTATGTACGGCCATCAACCAGACTCCTCACGAAAGGCTGTTCCACCACACAAGAAGCTCGGGTAGTATCCGATCTTTACCCAATTGGCTCGCTGAGCCGGGGCCGGCTTATCTCAAACGTGCATTTCGCACGAGCAAGTACGATCCCTTAGTGGATAAGGTGCAGGTACTCCAGGCTAATCCCGAGCATGCTCGCGTGATGTTGGCAGATTGACGTGAGTCCACTGTCTCCGTACGCCATCTCACCCCTTGTGGGGTTATCGACCCTTATGGCGATATCGTCGAACCGATTTACGAGTCTATGGACTCTCCCAATGCTCCACCTATGGAGCACCTGCCGTCCCTCCCGTCACCAGATACACCCCTGCCTGAAGGCACTGTGGTGCCCCCTTCGACACCTGCCTCCAGCGGCTACTCCGATGCAGGGGACTCCGGGCTTGGGGATGTTGCACCCGGTAGTTTCCGGACCTGTGCTGGCAGGGCAATTCGCCGCCCTGACCGCTACGGATGGACCGACTGAAAGGAATTGACATCACTAATCAATTAATGCTGACGCACGTTTGATTCCTGCCTAGCGGCAGTGTAGTTCTAACGGCGGGGAGAATGTAGTGAAAATGTATCAAATTTGAACACAGGTGTGATGCTCACTTAAACCACTGAGAAGCGTCTTTAAGACCTCGGACGTCCGCGACTCCGGGCCACTCCTGTGACATTATTCTATGACATGTAGACTTGGATGGTATGTACCCGCTGATATTCTAGGCTAGCTTGCTTTGACTAATATTACCGATCCTTCCTATATGATGCCAAGATCCTGATATATATTGCATGATTGTATTTTACAGGATGATGCCAGAGATCTGATTGTTATTGAACCTACCTATGGGACAAAGTTGTGGACTTGATTGATTTTCACAACACTGCCTTGGGAATCTCCAGCCTGAACAGTGTTGAAGAAATTTATACTTTTAACTTTCACGAGCCTCGATTCAGTATACAAAAAAAAAAAAAAAAAAAAAAAAAATTCTCCATTTTGTCGTGGTTTTCATGAAGCATTTATTTCCTTCAGAAGAGAGAGAAAACCATCTCGGCATGACTTTTAATGACATCAGGTATACACGGATATTTAAACACTCCAGCAGTTGCAGGATGAAGTGATCCAGCTCATTATTTCTCCCAGAATCCTTGTACACAAATCATTTATGTAGTCTTCAGTTTTCCTCCTGGGGTTTGTTTTGTGAGTTTGAAATTGCAAGGCAAGAGGTTGGGAGGAGGAAGGTGGCGGGGCCAGGGGCCTTGTGGAGAAACTGACGCTGACATCACACAGTACTTGAGACAACATCATTCTCCAAGGTACGCATTTCCCAGATTTTAGTTATAAACATCCTGTTCTCCCTCCATAATACTCGGCCAAGCTGCCTGACTTCAAAGGGAGACAGCCTTGAGTCGCCCGACTTACTGTCGCCCCGTATGAGAGCATTACAGACTTGATCTCATCTGATAACAGTGTGTCGAATTGAAAATCTTTTTCGCATGATGTGTTATTCCGACAGTTGATCTATCCCAATATATCTAAAAAGGTTGCCCTTAACACGGAATAGCCCGGGGGGGGGGGGGGGTGGGCTAAATTAGCCCTCCCTCGAATTTTTTCGCGATAATTTTTTAACGCAAAAGGATCTCGCGCTGAAATTCCAGGCCTTTTTTCGTTCACATCTCGCGCACATTTTAAGACCCTATTTGCGAAAATCGGGGGTACGGTTGCGGAGATATAGCACATATTCATGACCAACGTCACAAAAAAATGGCGGTTTCCAATTATATTGTGTGTACAATGTATGGGTTTTACAAGAAGTGTTGTCAGAAGAATGTTTTTTTCTGTTTTTCCTCAGATAACATCCCTTTTGGCTATCATCAACTATTCTAGATAACAAAACAATGAAAAACAAAAGATTTAAAAACTAAGAAATACATAAGAAATTAAAAACAAAGAAATACATAAGAATTGGGAAACAAAGAGAGAAACAAGAAAATTATCAATCTAAAAAATGTCAGTGGACAAATAATTTCACATTTTTCATATTGTTGATAGTGGATTATAATGAATTATTCTAGATATACAAAAATTAAATACATAGTGATAGAATAAAACAAAGAAGTGCACAAGAAAATTAGTAACATAATAATATAGCAAAAACGACTATTTTCGAATTGCATGTACATTGTGATCCATGGGACTGCATTTTCACACCTTGTGTCTCTGCTTACTCAAGTCTTTTATAAACAGGTTTATTTACTGATACTAATCCCTGCCTAATCTGTTCCTAATCCCTTCCTAACCTGTTCTGAGAAAGACAAAAGAGTAAATTGACACTGTTGATAAGCATCACTTCTTGTTCCTACTAAGCTGCTTCTACTCTCCTTTCAGCATCCCCATTCAATATTTATACGCTGTATCTGGTGAACAAGTGAGCTTGTATGTTGTCTATTTAGTCCATACAATGATTCAACTGTTCTAGTCATTACTTGTTCAGCTAGTGCTGAAGAGACATCACATCTTTCTCAATTTTGGATTCGTTAGAATTTATCATTTGGATGATTATCACCAATCATGGCTTCAACATCAAGTGGTGTTCCCAGGAAAAGAACAACAAAGGTGAGTTACAGATTTTCACTTACTGTATTTCTTTGAGCCACTTGTATAATATTGATTCTTCATTCAGATATTTTTTGACGTGTTATTTGATGACAATAATGCATTTCTTATGGCATGTAAATTGAGTAATTGATATTTTATATTCTATTTAATTTCATTTATTTATTTTTATATCCAAAGTAAAAAAAAGGAAAATAAGAAAGTGAGCATAATTTAGAATGTAAATATACTATTCATAAAAATCATAACATTTGAAAATAGTGAAACATTGTCAACATATAAAACCAAACATTATTCTAATTAGTATTGTTTATATACTTTGTCATTTCAACGTAAACATGTTGAGCCTGAACCTCCACCTCCGCCTCAGCCAGAACCTGTGCCTGAACCTGAGCATGAACTTGACCTGGAGATGCAACTATTTCAGCAATTTCGACAGTTCGAAAGTGACGACGATGACTACGACGAGCTGGTTGGTCACCTTTCTCCAGAGGAGTCAGATGATGAATACTTAGAACATGCAGATGAACCCCTGCCGAAGATCCTGAAGCGGAGGAGGTGAATCCCTTTCAACCAAAGAGAGCTCTCAGAGCAGTGAACAGCGTCGACACCTCGTTAGATCCTGAGAACTATGATCCATGGACTTTACCTCATCCTCCAGAAGAATACACAGTTGTAGTCGAGAAACCGAAACGAAATGACCCAGGGAAAAGCATACATTGGGAAACAGCCCAACCACAAGCAAGAGGACGACAGAATATTGCCAATGTCTTGGCAGGAATTCCTGGTGTCAATCGGAATGCAAGACATGCAGATACTCCTGTGAAAGCCTGGGGGTGCTTTTTCTCTGACTACATGCTTGCTGTTGTTTTGACCAACACAAACAAAAAGATCAACAAGTACCTTTCCAATTTGACCCCAGAAGTACGCAACTCGGACAAGAATTCGTACCTTCGTGAAGCATCGGCAACGGAAATACGAGCACTGCTGGGCATGCTCTACTACAGAGGAATGCTCGGTCAGAATCTGCTAGACGTCAAATGGCTCTTTGGCGATTGAGTTGGTCATCTGGTTTTCGGCGCTACAATGAGCAAGAACCGATTCAAGTTTCTGCTTACCAAATTGTCATTCGATGATAAGGACACAAGAACAGAGCGATGGAGAAACGATCGTTTCGTGAGCTCCACAACTTGCTGAACAGGAATTGTGCAGAGGCCCTGATACCCAGTGATTTCATCACGATTGATGAAACCTTGTATCCAATGCGATCCGGAATTTCGTTCAGGCAATACAACAGGAGCAATCCGGCAAAATATGGCCTACTGTTTCGCTCGCTGAACGATGCAAGACATCCTGACACGTTCTTCAGTCTACCATATGCAGGGAAGCCAACCGGTGACCACCCTACCCACCACTATGTGACAGGAACTGAAGAGGTAGTCAAGTACCTCATAAATCAAATGGAGGAGCACCAACAGTTGCGAGGCCGCAATCTCACCATTGATCGGCTGTGCACGTCACTCCCACTCACAGAATGGTTATTCGAAAAAGGAATAACAGTCACAGGCACAATACAAACAAACAGAAAGGGGTTACCCCAAGAAATGAAGATGACTGATGGACGAGAGGAGCATTCCTACAAAGTTGCTTGGTTCAGGGAAAACAAGAACGTGAGACTCCACTCATACGTGGTAAACACCAAGTCATCAGGGACAAAGAATGTACTGTTGGTCACATCCATGAAACCCATCCTCGGAGTCACAAAAGACGATGGGAAATAGAAGCCGGCTGCATACAAACTGTACGACTACAAAGGGGGGGACGGACGTCATTGATCAACGGGCAATGAGTTTCACCTGCAAGCCGAAATCCAACCGGTGGACAATTGTGGCCTTGGCATACCTCCTCGATACCTGCCGAGTCAACGCACTGACGATCTATGCTCTCAACAAAGGAGAGAAACCACGAGAGCTCGATTCGTTCGACTTTGGACTGACATTAGCCGAGCAACTGACTACCCCTTTCGTACAGGCGCGTCCTCTTTGGGGATTATCGACACCCATTGCCCAAAAGATGAAGAGAGCACTAGTGTTACGAATTCCGGGTTTATGGGGGTTACAATTCAGATCATTTCTTATTAATGTATATTCTATTAAAGGTTGTTGTGATTAAAGGGTCAGGAGCCCTTCTGGGAAAAACGAGACCGGAAACGGGATCGGGAAGAAGAGGAGGAGGAGAACAAAGGGCGGCCATCTTAAGCTTCGAGAGCTCCCACGCGAGCGGAGGCGATCGTTACCTACTGTGGAACGGAGTTGGAAAAGCCCGTCTGGCGAGAGGAGTTACCTGCGCGGGGTGATTGATTGCCGGGTACGTGTCAAGGTGCCGTGTGGTCCTGGAAGGAACCAAGCGCCCGGCGCTGTTTGCCTCGATGCCTACGAGGGCGTGTACGGGTCGCACCTTGGGCCTGGCGCGCGAAAGAGATTGGAAGGAGACGGTTGAGAGTTGAGACTGCAGCTCGAGACCGAGCCGCCGAACGTGACGGACAAGGGAACCGTGCCTCTGTGAACCGAAGTCCGCGCGTCAGGAGAGCGCCAGATTACTGCGGAACCTGCAAAGTCGGGTATCCTCATTGAGGTTGTCGAGTATCCTCACTCCCAGCCCCGGATTGGAATCGGACATAGATTCCCCGATTGCTGGATCGACTCGACGTCACCTGGGAGGCGTGCAGGATTCGGACATTGCTTCCCCGATCGCTGGATCGACTCGACGTCACCTGGGAGGCATGCAGAGGCATTGGGGGCAATGGCCGTGAGTGTTGCCAACACTGTTGTGGGTTAAGGTGGCGCCACCTATACTATAGATAAGGATTGTATGGAAGTGCTGTAAACGCATTGTGATTCCTGTGCGGGATTTGGGAATATATTGGGGTTTGTTCGTAACCCTTGGTGTGGACACGTTATTGATTGACTTATTTTCACCCAAGGACCATACATCTTTCTGCCGGGGCTCCCCTCGAGGTTGACCCCATAACACTAGGAACAGAGGCAGCCGGCATGCAACATCGAGAGCCAGGGGGAGATATGTTGGACCATCATGGCGATTCTCGTCGTCGTTGCAGGGCCTGCTTAGATCAGTCACATGGAGAAGGACATAAACTGAGGAAAAAGGCCATGCCAAAGAATCCAAGCCAGTGCCAGGTTTGTGGTGAGGCATGTTGCAAAGAACATACTGTTCACTTCTGTCTGGCATGCTATGCAAAACAAAACTAACTGAAAGAAAAAGGAGGAAAATTGGACTTTATGCTGAAAAAGGGACTTTCAGGATTATCAATTGTCAGGTGTCTCTTACATTTTGTAAACAATAACAATCTCGATTTGATTATGATATTGATCTAATTTGCACATCTCTTCATACATAATTTACAGTACGCCAAGTTCAAATGATTACATGTATGCCAGTCAAGATTGCATACATGTATACTTATTAGTTATTACCAGATAAAGAAATGTTTGCCATCTTTTCCATCTACAATTTTAGGGTACAGTACAGTCCATGATTTGCATAAATTAGATCGAGTTCGACTTTGAAGATACAAGGGTACAGTTGTTTGTTCCTGTCATTCAATATTGTTTTCAGTCATTTAGTAGTCAGATCATATCAATGCAAAAGTTGAATTTTCCTGATAATTTTACTAATTAGTATTCATTACACTGTCTGTTTGATATATGATGTGACCCAAGAACAGTTATGCATATGATTTGCATAAATTGAATATGTGATTACATGTAGTAGACTGTGAACATCCAAATATAAACTTTTTGTAACTGTCATTCAATACTGTTTTCAATCATGTAACAGTCAGATCTCGTTATCAATGCAAAAGTGGAATTTTGTATACTTTGTGCTAATTAATATTCATGACTGTCTGTATGATATATTATGTGACCTGAGAACAGTTATGCATATGATTTGCATAAATGTTATGTTATCATCAGTAGATTTTCAACACCCAAATATAACTGCCATTCTTTATTGCTTTTGGGCATGCTGATTCATGTCACATCTAATAAATTACTGTGAAACATTCAACTTTCTTGTTGCTAATGAATATTCATTTGTCTCTAATTTGCATAATCATTTCCCACATTTCAATCATAAATTGTCAAAACATACACTAAACATCACCTTTCTTCAATTTACAACTAGAAAAAAGATTTCTGCCCTGACGTGGTAATCAAAATGTGAAAATTCAGAATTTCAAGAAAAATTAGCATATTTGCATAATTAATGACAATTATAAATATGAAATTTCAATACATGTCATTAATTTGACAAAGCTATCTTTTAGATTATATGACAAGCTACAAACATGCCAAATTTGATTGCATTTTCTCCATAAATGGGGGGAAAACTGAAAAAAATGAGAATTCCTTGAAAAAATTTGCATATTCGCATCATTAATTAGACAAATTAAGAATAACAATAGATATCATAAATTTGACTATGCATTCTTGTAAAATACATGATGGGACACAGACACGCCAAGTTTGGTCACAATCGGTCGAGATCTGAGGGGGGCCGAATTAGCCCCCCCCCCCCCAGGGCTATGCAGTTTCAAAATAGCCCGGGCTATTGAGGGTTAAGAGAAAACACCATTCGTGTAACCTTTATTAAACTGGCTGCAGATGATTGATCTGTGGGCTGATTGGTCCGGAGTTGCAAGGATCTGTTTTTGCACATTTTTTGTGTAAAGCGGGAATGTCGGTTGATTTCCAAGCTGATGGCAGATGACCTTGAGCAAAAGAGAGGGTGAAGAGAACAGAGAGAAGGTGAGATAGAGTGGAAAAGCAGGATTTTAGGAACTGTGGGCTGATGCCGTCTGGTCCACTTGCAGAATCGCAGTCGAGGATTGACAGAAACTTCTCCACCTTGTCAGGAGAGAAGGACACAGAGTCCAGGAGCAGCTGGGTACGACTGGGTAAGGTGGGTAAAGAGAGAGACGGGTTTGGGACACAATATTTTGAGGCAAACTGTTACGTGCTCCCCCCCAAATCCCGGTCACGGTGTACCTCCGAGCCCCGAGAGGATTCACGGCAGAAAGATGTGTTATTCTGTATGTCAAAGATCAATGGTGAAACCACTCCAATTGTTACCAACAAACAAGTATTGTATGAAGATCACACAAGAATAACAGTACAAAAAACAATAGTAATCATTGTACAACAAATATATCATTCCTATGATGGTACCATCAGTTTCATACAATATAACTCACTGTCCTCCAAGTGAGCGAAAAGAACATCCCCAATGTCTCTATCCCGGCTTCAAGCCAAAGTTGCTCCATGCTTCAGTGATCATCAGAACGATGTCGAATCGAGACCAGAATCCTGTTCGGTTGACAGTGACAGTCGCACTGCCAAAGATGCGTAAAGGTGCCCTCAAGTCGACTGAGATATCACCCCTTTGTAAATGGACGTTCAATGGCTCCCTTTACCGCGAACTGCAAATTTCCACTCGAAATCCACGTTACACAGTACACACACACACCAGCTTAACTTCTGGATGCGGTGAAATGGTTGATGCGAGGCAAAGAGCCCAGAGTGATGCGAAATCAGGCGGGAGACAAAAACAGCCAACGGGCCTCTTCTCGAGGTGCAACTGCCCTCAAACAACGATTCTCTTCGGAATCAACCACAAAACCTGACACGCAAGTTTATCTGTCACAGCGAGAACAACTCTATCACAGGAATCCTTTTCCCGGGAAACCCAAAGTTCACTGGCGACCCTCATTCGCCAACGTTTGCTGAAGACCTCGAAGCAGCTCGGCTTCTTGTCCGACTCACTCGCTCCACCTCCTTTTCCTCTTCTTCCTCTTCGTCTTCGTCCAAAGAGTCATTTATTTTGAAACATTAACTTTTTTTACCTTTTGAAAACAGTAATCTCTATTTCACTGAAACGACAACAATAGTAGTACATGCAACCAAAAATGTTTACAGTGGATGAGAACCACAACAACGGAAGTGATGAATCCGTAACAAACACAGAGTTGAGGCATTCAGCTTTTCACATGCGGAGTCAGCTGTGTCGCCATTTGAGGTGAGCGAGGAGATGGAGGGGAAACAAACACCAGAAACAGATTTGACCAGTCACCACCAGGATTTGGAGGAGGGAGACAGGTTCTTCTTTTCAAACATCCTTTTCTACACCCCTGGCATTTTTCCCAAGAATTCCCCTTCTTGTAACATGTCAGAATGATAAGGTGGTGCAATAGCCGCTGGATAAAATGGTGGTAAACCTGGAAATTGTTTTTATTGTACTCCTTCAAACCTCTTTAAACCTTCATTTAAATTGAATTACAGTATATACTTGAATATTGCATAACACAAATCGCTTTCATAATACTTTCAAGACCCATGATATTTATCAATATTTAGCATGAGAGGGCCTGGCATGAAAGAGGGACAGGTTTGGGGTGAAGAAGACTCTGCCAATATGGTAATGCCTCTCCCCCCATCCATAACCTCTATCTTTTCTACCCCCGTTAATTCACCCCAGATCCACTTTTTTGAAATACTGACTTCTTTCTTGCTCATCACCATCTAGCTGTATGTATGATCTGTGAGTATGCTCACTAGCTGCTCATCACCATCTATTAATCTTCCCCCATCCATAACCTCCATCTTTTAGACCCCCGTTAATTGACCCAAGAGCCACTTTTTTGAAATACCGACTTCTTTCTTCGAAGTCCTGGCAGTGTCCATGTGTTTTATACCTCTCCCACCCCCCCCCCCAACCCTTCCCATGCCTCGTCCCCCCAAGCCATCTCCCACCCACAGATCTCCCATTGCCCCTGTCATCTACTGTTGTACTTGTGTGCTTCCTTCTCGCTCCCCATCTTGTCTCCCGCTCCCTTTATTATATGTTTTATGTGTCCATTTTTGTTTGTGTGAGCAATGTTAGTTCTTTCACGAGCCTCGATCTTGTATGCAAAAAAAGAAGAAAAAAGGGGTCTAAAGGGGTGTAAATGGTCAGAGGGGACGAAAGGGTGTAAAGGGTGTAAAGGGTCTTAGGCTGCATTCCGCAACCTTTTTAGCCCAGGACCCAATCAAAAACCCAGGCATCCAGTTGCGACCCATCGAACCCCCCCCCCCCCCCCGCCCCACAAACCGTCACAGAAATATCGATTCCTTATGACGTTAATATCTTGGTAAAGATTCGGTTCATTATCTTTGTACAGTAGTACAATTCGTAATCTATCTATATATATAAACACAGTTTGTGTGTGTGTGTGTGTGTGTGTGTGTGTGTGTGTGTGTGTGTAATGTTGCCGATAGACTCCTAAACGGAGAGGCTCACGTGCTTGATATTTGGCATAGACATGGCCATTGAGCCTGGGAAGAACCTGGCCTACCTCAAAATATTTGATGCCGGTACTGGAGGGCGTGGGTCACAGGATCGGTGAGTCTCCAAATCCGCCACGTGCTGTTGTCGCGAAGATGCTGGACGATGTCGCGATTGTTGTGCTGCTCTCCTACCATGAAAACTGCAACGCCATTGTTGACTGGCCCTCCCCTTCCTCCCCTCCCCCTCCCCCCTCTCACTCCCCCTATCCTCTCTTCCTCCCCTTCCCCCTCTCCCTCCCCCCCTCTCCCTCCCCCTCTCCCTGCCCTTCCCCCTCCCCCCGCTCCCTCCCCTCCCCCCTCTCCCTCCCCCTCCCCTCCCCCTCCATCCTCCACTCCCCCTCCATCCTCCCCTCCCCCTCCATCCTCCCCTTCCCCCCTTCCCCTCCCCCCTCTCCCTCCCCTCCCCCCTCCGCCTTCCCCTCCCCCCTCCATCCTCCCCTCCCCCCCGTTCCCCTCCCCTCCCCTTCCCCTCCCCTCCCCTTCCCCCTCCCTCCCCTTCCCCCTCCCCCCGTTTCCCTCCCCTCCCCCGCCCGGCAATGCCGGGTACTTCTGCTAGTTGAACAATAAAGCAAAGTGACGACAATCATACCAAACACTGTCCTTATTTTGTTGTTATTTTATATGGATCTCCACGACCATGAGGAGAGAGAGAGAGAGAGAGAGCAAGAGACCACGCCCCCCTTGAGAATGAGCAGTGACTTCGATCACAGACACCGCCCACTTGATATTATTTTCAGCCAATCAGGCGTAAACTCTCTGCCTTGTCAGCAGCTTCGGAAGAGATGAATCAGCCCCTGCGATGAATCCGGATGAAGATTTAATGAAGAAGATGAAGATGATGATGAAGATGAAGAAGATGATGAAGATGAAGATGAAGATGAATCTCACAACATTCATTGGCGGTGTATCGTTTGTGCAGTAGAATAAAACTTTAATTATTAAAGTGACACGCCAAGACAAAGTCTTTGAACTTTATTAGTCCCCTACCGGTGTACACCGGAGGGGACTACAGGTTTGCACTCAGTCCGTCAGTCCATCACGCAAAGAACAGTTTTCCGGACTTTTTTTCTAAACGCTTGAAGCTAATGATTTCAAGCTTGGCACATGGTTTCCTCATGATAAGTTACACATCAAGTACGAACTTCACGACGTTTCGATCATTTTTGACAAAGTTATGGCACTTTGAACTTTGGCAATTCTAATAATTCTGATGATAGTAGGGAATAAATGTTGTTCCTGGACCACCCTCATTCCCCCAATCACTAACATGTTAATTTTCCTCTCAGCCTATTTTCCCCAAAACACCTCTATTTCTCCCACCATGTTCTTTACGAACCTTTTGGCCTTTTGACATACTAGCTAGAGCACCTATCCTCAATGTTGTTCATTAGACCACTCCAACAATGGTCCTACAAATATTTGTTTATGTGTGGGAAATAATTTAATTATCTTACCACTTCCATCACCATCTAATATATTAACAAAGTATATGTTTGAGTTTGGTTCTTTGTCAAGATATTTTAACTGAGCTAAGATAAAATGATAAACCTCCCTCAATGTACTTGTTTGAGCACCTCCAGTGCCACACACCATTTTTAAATTAAAGTATGTATTTTCCTGACAACCATCAAAGTTTTCCGTCCACTCAAAAATATTTCCATCTTTTTTGCCCAACTCACCGGTATTTAAATTAATTCTCTTATTTGTTTTGTGAACTTTTTCACCAGTTGTCTTTTCAATTATACCTATTTGATATTTTTCACATTCGTTATGTTTTCCATTTATATACAAAGGTTGATTACACCTCCACTCTTTAGTCTGGTTGATACTTGGTTCTATCATTTATATATTCATAAAAAAGGTGGAGGTAGCCCCTTAAAATCCCCAACCCCATTATCTTATCACTTATATATATCTTATCACTTATATATCTTATCACTTATATATATCTTATCACTTATATATCTTATCACTTATATATATCTTATCACTTATATACTTATATAACCATAAGGGAGACTATCAATTCCATTTTCTAAAATAAACCTATCATCAAAAGCCCCCACTTCTTTCTTATTCACCTCTTCTGAATATAAATTGATGTTTATAACTTCTTATTCCATTAATCTTTCTAAACTCTTCTTTCTTTGTTGTTAAACAGTTATAATAATCCTTAAAGTTTATTGTTTCTTTAATAACATTTTTCTTTACACCTTTTAACTTCTTATCAGTCTTTTCAACGTTATTCACAATGTATTTATAAGCATAGGCCTTTGACCTCAATCCCACAAATTCACTCATAACATATCCTCCTAATTCATCCTTGAACTTTCCAATCACCTTTTTATTTTCAGAAGGGAACAACTCACTCTCTGGACTGTAATTACTAGTATCATAGATATTAATGTCCTTTTTCATGTCTGAATAAACATCATCAGTATTAATTTTCAAAATAAAACTATCTGTATCCATATAAAGTAGATTAACATCATTTTGATATTTATTCCTCAAGTTATTGTAAAATTAATCGTACATCATGGACTTTGATAAATCAAGTATTGAGGTACCAATGTAAATAGGTTTGTCCATCTCAACGCTTTCTCTCATCAAATGTATCGCACAAAAGTTTTAGGTAAAAACTTCTACTCTCGAGAAGCTTGGTCTGTTGATTAATTTTGATGCTTGCTTCCATGATGTTGATAGACGAATGTTTTGCCTCTTTCTAACATTCTCCATCGTTTTTCCAAATACAGAGTTAATCATTAACTTATTAAAGTCTTTCTCAAAATCATTCTCTGATTCAATCCTGCATTGTGTGTTAAAATCAATGTACTCTTTCAACCAATGACTGATTAAACTTGAGAATCCTATGTATCTTTTCAACACGGAGACCCTTTGAAAGACATTGTCTCAAATTTCTTTGATGGAGCACATAATTTTTCTTGTTGTATAGTGTTGTTAGAAGCTTCTCTGACGCTTTATCCTTCACATTGAATGATTGTTGATAATCACCTAACCACTCCTCATTTGGACTTCCTTTTCACAAGCAAACGGGAGATCTTTGTGAAGGTCATGGAGTTCCTCTGGATATTTCAAATCAACCTCAAAATAATATCCCTTCTTTGTTTCATCCAATTCTTTTTGTGTAGAGATACATACATCTTGTAAAACCTTTTTGTAGTCTTTTTCCTTTACCCATCTAAGTTTTCCATAAGGAACAGCCTGAGACATTGCCCAGCCATACAGGTTGTTTGCGTCATAGTACATCAAGTAAGAACTCTCTTTCGTTGAATCATAATTCGGAAGATATTTGTTATTTGCTTTTGCGTATCTGCTCGAGCATACTTGTGAAATTCCACCTCTTTTTGCCTTTTCAATCATCAAAAGCATATCGACATCAGTTATCAAATCCAAAACTTGTTTTGTCATTTTCAACATCGCACTCCAAGCCAATCCAGGAGCAGTGTAATAGTGAGCAGGATCCAATCCATATTCAGAATGACAGATTGTTCTGAAAGCCTCAAACACATCAGCCAACAAAAGCACATCTGTTTTGAGATACAAATCGTGATACTCATCAAGATTCTTGATGTTATATTTTTCCCAAACATTTTGTGCATGTACATAATCTTTATCAGATATATGTCTACTATTTAATTTATAATAGAAATTTTCTTTTGAAGGAAGTTGTGTTTCATTGAATCTCTCAAATGAGCCCATACAGTCAAAGTGATAAATTCCCTTTTGTGTTAGTAAATCTTTGTCTGAAAAATACTCTGAAAGACATGGAAACTCTTTTAGATTTTGAACCAAGTCAGCCAATGGACTTTCCATGAATTTATAAGTATCCAGGAATCTGATTTGTGTAAATGGAGTGGTATGAATTGTTTTTGTGAATGAAATGTATTTCTGATCTGTGTTTGGAATTGCTGAGATACTTCAGAAGTCTTTGAGAGTTCCTTGATAAATAGACGAGTGTCATAATTAGCATTGTTATGAAGAAAGACAGGAATGAAAGAGGGGAGTTTATAATTAATATTACAACTTTGATGAGAGGGACCTCTATATTTACCAGTGAGATGACAATGATCTCCAACCTTTAAACCTTTACCAATTTTCTTCTCACAAATATAACAGACATTGTTTTTTCTAAATTCCCTTTTCTCTTCACTTGTGAAGGACATTGGTTTATTGGTTTCTCTCATTATCTCGGTTAATCAAACACAGTCTTTTTCTAGTCGTTTCACAAACTCCTCTGGGGTATTTGAGCCTCTATTCACCTCTAACTTGTTATATTCATCACCAACGGATGATTTTATATAATAACAAAAACCACAAGGAGTATGTTTTTGATATTTATTTGTGTATGATTCTTTTGGATCTGGAGAAGCAGTATCAATTTTTCTAGAATACTTTCAAAATCAGCATATATAACAAATAGATGTTTTATTGTTTCCTTTTCATCTTTGAATGAGATATTTGAGCCTTTTTTAGGCATATTGATTACCGTTGATTTATGTTCACCACAATAATTTGAATGTTTATATAATCTTTCTTGTGTATGGAAGAAGTTAAGACAACGCATACAAATATATATTTTATTTGTTCTTTTACATACTTGTGGTTTTATTAATTTTGTAATATCTTTGATGTATGTATAATGTGAATTTTCCTCTGAATTAAAATAAAGAAGATTAATATGAGTTTGATTATAATTTTCAGAAAGCTTTAAAATCTGAATGTTGTTTGTTTCCGTCAGACCATAAACATTAACTGATAAATTATTCATCTTTTCAAATTTAGGAATATCATTTAAAGTCATTGGAAAATTTACATCTTTTGTATTCAACGTATTCTCATATTTTTTGTAATGAGATACTCTTTCAACATGCCTATCTTGTGGATGTAGATGTGCTAGAATAGACCAGAGAAAACATTTATTGTCTTTATTTTTGATATTGATAATTGCTTTTTTATTTTTGATAACACGAGGTAAATCGATGTAAAAAGAAGCATTTAGAGGATCTGATTTAAGAATATGAATGTCAATAAATAGTATCTCATCTATATTGAAACCACTTCCAATAATAGTATGCTCAAGTTCTTGTTCTTGCTGGATAAGTTCATCATAAACGGGATTAACCTGATTGTATGTTGTTATAAAGTGTGTGCCTGTTCTCATGTAAGCTGTATCAGTGAAAACATCACCAGTGAATGGATCTTCTTTTGAGATTTTCATTTTAATACCCATATAGAACTTGATTGATTTCAACTCAAAAAGAGTCTTTTCAATAAAATCTTTCTCAGAGGATTTGATGATATCCACAGCCTCAACAATTGAGTTGGGGCCAGGAGGATGAAAGTCAAATGTGTGTATTCTGATATGATTTTTGAAAGCACCATCAGTATTCTTAATAGTAAACAATTTTGACAAGTGTTTGTTTGTTTTAAGATGGGCTTTAAACCCCTTCTTGAGGATGGTTGTTTTACAGACCTTACAATATTTTGTTTTAGGTGGAAGAGGGGAAAGTTTGTTAAGAATGTTGTATGTATGTTTTGCGGTGAGAATATGTTGTTTATAATATTTTACTTCCTTCTCGCAAGTATCACAATAAACCATATTTATAGCGTGAGAAAACGTGGTGTTTTATATATATATCGCTGTGCTTAAAATAAAACACTTTTGAGCTTTACAGCTCCGTTTTATATATACTAGGGCATGCCCGTACTATATATATATATCTAAAATTATATCCCCCCCCTCTATTTACATGAAATGGTTTGGTCCATTCGCAAAGCCAAAGCGAACGGCTTGCGAGTACGGTGACAACCCCCCCCCCCCCCCCTCTATTTACATGAAATGGTTTGGTCCAAAGCGAACGGCTTGCGAGTACGGTGACAATCCCCCCCCCCCCCTCTATTTACATGAAATGGTTTGGTCCAAAGCGAACGGCTTGCGAGTACGGTGACAATCCCCCCCTCTATTTACATGAAATGGTTTGGTCCAAAGCGAACGGCTTGCGGAGTTTGGTAAAGAAATCGCCATAGCTCGGTAACTACTTGTCCGATTAATATGAAACCTTGAAAAGGCACATCCTCGGGTCCCCAGCAATATACCTGGCAAGTTTCAAGTATATCGGACCCGTGGTTGTCGAGAAACAGCGGTCACAGACAAACACACAAACACACAGACACACAGACACACAGAGATTACTGGAATTATAGATAGATCACTGTGCTTAAACTAAAACACTTTTTCACTCAGAATCATCTGAGTCATAACTACCACATGAATACTCAGAATCATACTCAGAGTCATCAATAAAGCTACTCTCATAACTATCATTTGAGCACAAACTATTTGTATCATAACTATCATCTGAGTTCAATGAAATACTATCATCACCATCGTCCGAGTTCAATGAAATACTATCATCACTATCGTCCGAGTTCAATGAAATAGTAAAGTCTTCACTGCTGTAATGACTCATATTTAATTAGCAGAAAAAACCTTTCCATCTATTCCAATATACTTTCTTTCATTAACGGATTCAATCACTACATTTTTAATATCGAAAGTTATCTTAAAATAATCTCTAATTATCATAGAACGAAATGACATTTCACCAGAAATATTAACATCATTCATTTTACTTAGATCTACAGCCTTTGGATTATTAAAGTAAATACAAATTTCTCCACGAGTATTGTTGATGGTCTTAGCATTCTTTTTCAAAGTATTGCGGTGAATCACTTTTTCAAGCTTTGAATAAATTGCCAGGAGTAGAGGAGAAACTTTTGTTCGATTTACTTTCATGGATGTATTTTCAGGTATAGTTAGAGGTCTTCCTTTAAATGAAATTGAGGGGCTCATGTTATTTTCCATAACTGGTTTTACCCAAAAATTTCCATATTTATCTTTGTTCAATTTAACATCTTTGACATATTTTTCTATATCTTTCACTGAAGTAGAGATTGATTGAAATTTGTCTTTTGTGCTTTGAAACATTGTATTTATTAGCTAAAAAAAAACTTGCGTTTCGTTTAAGTAAAAATTTACTGTTTAAATATGATAGAAGGAGATCTAGAATTTCCAGACTCTCCATATGATAATTTAGAAATCTGCCGCCGTTGTGATAGAATAGGGCTTAATAATGAGGGTTCATATAAACAATGTATTTTCTGTGATTTAATTTTAATTAATGACAATAAAAAAAATATATATAACTCTTTTAAATTAGAAACAAAAATGAATTACTTTACAAGATTAATAAGAGGGATGAATGTTAAGTATTGTGATGATAATACACCATTTCTTTCAAGGGAAGAGACTATTTGTTTTGAGGAAATGTATAAGGGTTTAATGATATTTATTATTCAAAATAATTTTAATGGAAATGTTGATACAAGATACTATATAAATAAAATCATGAATTATTTTGAAATTAAACCTGAACTCAGGATAAAATCTAGAGTTTCGAAAATAGCTCAAAAAAAGTTAGATGACTTGTTTTCCAAATATATAAATGAATGATTTTTTACCTGTTTGGGAAAATAAGATAAAATTTAATAACCATAAAAATCTTCCAAATTCATTGAGATGTCTAATAGTTGGTTCAAGCAGATTTGGAAAAACCTGTTTGCTTTTAAAGATGCTCTTGGCCCTAATTTTTTAGATTATGATAATTTAATAATTTTTACAAAGTCAAGTTTTCAACCCGAGTATCAACTACTCTCACAGGGTTTTAATGCGGGTCTTAAAAAGGAAGACATTATCGGTTTATTTAAACTTCAAAACAAACTAAATAATTATAATATTGAAGATATAATACAATTATTTTGTGATAGACAGAAATCAAAATCGAAACCAAAACCCATTTTGGTTTCGATTTTGGTTTAAAGTATCATTTTGTACCATTTTGGTTTCAAGTATCACTGAGAACTTGTATTCTCAGTGATAATATGGATGATATACCTTCACGTCAAGATTTAGATAAATCAAAAAAGAACCTCGTTATCTTTGATGATTGTGTTGATGAGACAAACCAAACAGTAATGGATAGCTACTATACAAGAGGGAGACATTCTTCTTGTAATTGTATTTATCTTCGTCAGTCATATTTTCAACTCCCTCGATGCTCAATAAGAAACAATGCCAATACTTTTATTTTATTTAAGTGAAATTCAATAGATGTAAATAATTTTTGGAGAGATAATTGCTCTACGTTATGTAGTAAAAAAGAATTTGAAAATTATATGAAACACACGATTGGAAAATATAAATATATTGTTGTGAAACAAGATGAGATACTAACTGATATTTTACACACATAAATGACAACTATTATTATTAATCTTGTGGGTAAATCTGCTTCAGGAAAGAACTTTCATAAATCAAAACTCTTGAATAGTAAAAATGAAAAGATTGTAAGTTTTTTTTTTAAACACCCTATGATTCGTTTTGTAGGTACTACAACCAGAGCAATGCGACCAGGAGAAGTAGAAGGGAAAGATTATTACTACATTTCAATGGAGGAACATATGCGATTGAGGAACGAAGGTCAAATATTTGAGGAGGTCTCTCTTGGTTTTACAAAATAATCACATTGAAAGAGTGAGTTAAATGAAGTAAAATCTAACGGTCTTGGGATTTTAGACCTGAAGGAATGAGACAAATTATTAAACATTTGTGTGGTGATGGAGTTAAGATTTTATCATTCGGGTTTGATATCGATGAGGAGACTCAACACAAACGTATGAAAAGCAGAGATACAAGTATTAGTGCGTATTAATACCAATAAAGAATTTGATGAAATATTTAAAGAAAAGGATTTATTTCAACACATTTACTATAATGATGAAGAAAAGGCCCATTGACCTTTACAATTCATTAAATGATATTTTTCAATAAATAAATACAGAAAATGAATACCGAAGAAAGAGCAAGAAAGTTTAAAGAACATCAAGAGTTAGTTTCAAAAGTTGTAAAGCAACAGGAAGAGATAAAGAAGAAACGGAGATGGAAACTAACTGGTGAAGAAGCCTTTGAAAGAAAACAAGAGAAATTTTTTAAACCACTTTTAAAAACTCAACAAACGATTTCACCTCCAGTTCCCACAGTAGAATTTACTCTGAAAAAACTTCAAATGCTCAAATATTTTAGTCAAATGACAGAGCAAGAACTTGGGGAATTAGAATATGATGATGAAGGATTATTTCGGAAATTTGAGGAGGTAAATCAACCCCCTCATTATGTTGTGGAAGCTCTTCAAAACAATGAATATTCGGCAGGTTCAAAAACCAGAGCAGGTCTCATTCCAACAGAAGAACCAGCACAGTTCCATCTTGTGAAAGAAAAGTTATTGATATTTAATGATAAATTGGTGTTCTTAAGTTCTGCTCAACCAAATGTTTAATTAACTCCAAGATAAATGTTTCTTCTAACAAACTCCAGATTCAGCGGTTCAAAATATTTTGAGGAACCACTTGATATGGAAAGAGAGGAAGATGGAGAGTATATTGAGTTGCTAAATGCACTTGATTATGGAGTTTCTGTTGCTGGTAAAAGTAAGAAGAATGAGAAGGAGAAACATATTATTGATGCTTTAAGTAAGCTTGGTTCGGGTGTTAGCTTTCTTCCAAACGACCCGTCACAATTAGTTAATAGGCTATTATTGTTGTAAGGTAGTAAGAAGGCTGGAAACAACTTTTTTTTTTTAATGAAACATCCGCCATTTTCGACCAGTTGATGAATATGAAAATAATTAATAAATGTCAATACAAAGATATTTTATTAGATATTAAATAAGATGAGAAGCACAATTCTTAGTTTTAATTTCACAACGAGTGATTACACAGCATCATTCCCTTACCCACTACAACTTGACCCCACAAAAGAATATGAGGCATCTTTATTGTCGATGGAAACTTATAATACCTTGTTTAATATCACAGAGAAAAACAACAAGTTTAGTTATAATCCAGGAAGTGGATATAAATCTATAACCGTTTCACCCGGAGCTTAGGAGATTTCTCAAATATCTTCTGAAGTCTCTCGCCTTATGAAAGAACAAGGTGATTAACCAAAAAATATGGTAATAGATATTCAAAAACACTTCAAAATCAACAATTAAACTTAAAAATAATTATAAAGTTGATTTCACGATTGAAAAATCGTTTAGAGAGCTATTGGGTTTCTCTTCAAAAAAGATTGAAACTAACGGTACGTTTTACAGTGATAATGTCATTCAAATATCCACCGGTATAAATTCGTTATTAATTCATTGTGATTTGATTGATGGTGCTTATAACGATGGAATAAGAACAAATACAATATTTTCATTCAGCGCATACTCAACCCCGATTGGTTATAAATTTCATATGGAAACAAAAAATCTTGTCTATTTTCCTGCCAGGAAAAACCATATACAGAGTAAATTTTCGGATAACCGACCAAGATAATCGTATGATATCCTTCAATGATGAAATTATATCCATCAGAATTCACCTACGTGAAGTTTTTCAATAAATAAATAATGCTTATTGTGAGAAAACACGTGTTGGGAAAATATAAAATAATTACAGGGGATGGGATGTTCCTTTCACCATACTATAAGGGTGTAGGTTTGTTTCTTGGTAGAGGATGCTATAAACCAAAGAGACAACGGGTGTGGGTCATCAATTCAGAAATAAAGGAGATGGGATAATTGATACTCTAATGGGTATTGGTTCAACCATCCTTAAACATAAAGACCTAATTGGTTCAACTGCTTCTGCCGTGGGCTCAGTTGCGGGTGCTATAAAGAGTACAAAACATGCTCAAAAGGAGTCTCATAAATTACAAGCAATCAAAGAAATTAAAAAAGGTAAAACTCAACTATCTTCACAAGAACGACAAAAAATCATTAAAATACTTGGGTCAGGGTTTCAACGATTTTAATGCTATATAAATACAAGTATGGAAGCGATTGATAGTATCTATGATTTGGATGATACGATTATCATTTCAAACTCCACGAAAAAGGAAGACTATTTTAAGGTAAATGATATAACAGGAACAGACTGGAATTCAAACGGAACAAAAAGTTTTGAAATAAATAATCAACAAACTTACTTGAATCTAGCTGATAGTTTCTTGCTGTGTAAATTTAAATTCACTAAGGCTGTGAATAATACTAATGCTACACTCGTAAATGATTTCTTCTGGAAAATGTTTGATAGTGTCCGCCTGTATATTGGAACACAAGAGGTTGAAGTGGTTGATTATGTCTCTGCTACATCTGAAATGATGAAATTTACACTATATTCGTTTCGTGATAGAATGGGTAAGGGAGCTGTTGAAGGTTTTATTCCTGATATGTGAACGGGTACAAACGCAGACCCTGGTTATAGTCAAAGGAAGGCAATGTATAATGATGATGCAAAAGCAGAGAATGGTTTTACCGTAGCAGTACCTCTGAAAGGTATATTTGGATTTTGTGATTATGATAAAGTTTTGTATGGTCTTAAAATTAGATTTCAACTACAAAGGAATGATAATGTAAATAGGTTGCTTTTTGGGGCTGAAAATGCTTTTGGAGACAATAATAAATTTGTTATTTATGATTTGTGTTGGTATATCAGTGAATATACTCCTAATCTTAAAACGGAAGAGATATTAAGTAGAAGACTTAACTCAAAGAAACCGCTAAATGTATCATACCTTAAAAGAAGATGTCAACATGTTAAACTGGAACACACTACCTACACTTGGAATTTGGGTGTTCTTCAAGGAAAGCCACGATACCTCTGGCTCATTTAAAAAAAAACAGATGGAGAGGAGGGTACTGATAAGAATAATGCGCTGAGTGATAATGCTAAGGTGAAACAACTTCGGGTTTCTCTTGATGGCACATTTTATCCGCGAGATAGATTGGAAATTGATTGGGAAAAAAATGATTATGCGGAAGCCTACAAATCTTACCAAAAGGTGTGTGAAAGCAATGTTAATAATAATCCAATTTTGGATATGGTTGCGTTTCAAAAACTTTATACAATCTATGCAATTGACCTGATTTCTCAAAAGGAAACAATAAAGTCTAATAGAGTGGATACTTCTCTATATATTGAAAGAGGAGAGAAGGAAGAAGTTGATACTTATTGTTTGCTTTTGGAGGAAACAGAATTACAGATTAATACAGATAATGGTTTTATGATTAATATCACATAAGTTTTTTCTCATAAATAAATGAGTCAGAAAGAACCGGTATATGTTAATCAAATAAATCTCAATAAATTAACATCTTGTATTCAAAATCAAAAGCCTTGTATTATTATTGTTAATACAATTCAAAGAAAAGGAGCAGTAAGAATTGATGTTTTACTCACAAGAGAGCAGGTAAAAACACTAAATGATGCTGGTTCACTTAAAATTAAAATGACAAAACCTATGTTGAAGAAATATTCAACAAGGGAAACGAGTGGAGGATTTCTCCCATTTCTAATTCCTTTATTTGCTGGTTTAAGTGCGGAGGGAGCATTGACTGGTGGTATTTCAGCAGCGGTAAAAACTGCTAACGAAAGGAAGGCACAACTAAAAGCTGAAAAACAATTGGAAAGACATAACAAGGAGTTGGAGAAACAAATTAGTGGAAGTGGTGTAATTGTGGATTTTGCTCAAAAACTTGAAAGTCTACCTGATAAAGCTAGATTGTTGGTTGGAGATATGCTGTCCTCTATCGCTCAAGCGGGTGTTAAACTCACTAAAAGGGGTAATGGGATATATCTTTCTCATAAATAAATGGATAAATGGTTTAAACAATTTGGAAAGAATACAACATCAAATATAGAACTTACTAAATATTGTAAAAAACAAAAAATTGATAATGTGGTTATTTGTATGAGAGATGAATTAACAAAGTTGTCCAAGAATACCAAGAATATTATTATGAATTTAAACACACAGAATGGTTCTCATTGGGTTTGTATTCATAATAGTCAGGATAAATATTATTTTGATAGTTATGGTAAGCCACCACCTGTTGAAGTAATACAATTCTTACAGAATGGTGTTTATCAAACATTTCAAGTTCAAGAAATTAATTCTAAATGTTGTGGCCAATTATGTCTAAATGTATTATTTCAACTGAACAATAATGAAAATTTTTATGATGTCATTTTTAATCTAATATAAATGACTTATGTCAGAAAAGATGGTTCTATCTTTGGAGAATCCTCTCAGGATATTGATTCATCAAATTATTATACAAAGGCACAGGCTGAATGACAAAAATATATTATAAGTAAAAATATTAATATGAAGAATACTTATAAATTAATCAATTATCCAAACCCTACAGATGCGAATGACTTAATTAGATTCAGTGATTTATCACAATATATATCTTTAAATAAAACCACGTTTTGTAAAACAAGTAAAATTTACAACCACAACACCTGTTTATACTGACCATACACCTTTCCTCATTCAATTTAACTATCTGCTTACAATTGAATTTTATAAAGAAGGACATATAGTTAATATGCGAATTAATAAATGGGGGTATGATATGCCTGATTTAGGGTATATTTGGTCTTTTTAAATAAACTTAGAAGACCTACATGATTTTAATCAGTCTCGTAAAGAAGAATATTATCCGCTTGGTGAGGATAAGGATTTATGTGGAAGTACAATTAGTAAACAACAAATACATGATTTTAAGAAAAGAAAAATATATGATGGTATAGCGATGGTTAGCATGACAAAGAAGGAAGGTAATGAGATAAGGATAGAAAGCCGAGGAATACAAACCGATTTGGTAGTGGGAAGATGGGGTGGTATTACCTGTCATAATATTAATCTCACATATATTTCTGATACATAAATGGCAGGAAGAAGACTACAAGAGAATTATAATTTTTGTATTCAGGGATACCTACAAGAAAAGGGTGCTCGGTATTACATACCTTATGATTTGGAGCATATACATGGAAATTTTGGCATAAAAAACTGGCCTTATACTGATATTGCTAAACCCACAAATAGAGACTTGTTAAAAATATTAAATAAAAATGAACTTCTCAAAGTTCTGAAATATAAAACTCTTTTATAAATCATCAACAAATCTTATTGGTATCCTATTATGAGAAAAATAATTATAGATTCAAGAATATCTCAAAATCCAGATGAATATATGTATAATATTATTTGGGGCTCAAACTCAAGGGTAGCTAGGGATGAGGAAGGAGTTGAGGAGAAGGAGGAAGAAGTTGAAGAAGAGAAGGAGGAAAGAGAGAAAAAGGAGCAGGACGAAAGGGAGAAAAAGGAGAAGGAGGAGCGGGAGGAAATGGAGAAAAAGATGGAAATCATTGAGATTCATAAAAGATTGAATGTATTACAGCAAATAAGTCAATCTCAACGCACCGAGGAGGAAAATAAAGAAATGAAAAGTCTAATGGAAATATTATTTTCAAAAATGTCTTCACTTTCAGGGAGGAGGTTTAAACGAGAAAGTGGTGAAGAAGAAGAAGGAAAAGATTATGTGGTTAATGATGTTGATGTTATTGACTTTAGTTAGTTTTTATTTGTAAATAAATGGAGGAGAGAGTGAAGTCATTCCTAAGGATTCTTTATGTTTTAAAAATCAAGATAGAAATGTATATGTTGAAAACCAAAAAGGTTTTGGCACTATGTTGGACTTTTTCTGATAAATAAATATGAGTTATTGTCTCAAATGTAAAAAGAAAACTAAATCTAAAAATATCTCATGTTAAAGCTAAAAATAATAGAGTTTATCAAAAAGGAATATGTCAAGTGTGTGGCTCTAAAAAGTGCCAATTCATCTCTCCTAAAAGTGGAGGAGACATACAAAAGTTTCTATCAGGAAGTAAATTTACAACACCTGGAATTCCTGGGGAACTACATCTACCTGGATATTCTTTCTGTGGTCCTGGAACAAACCTGGATAAAAGATTAGATGAGGCTGACAATCCTAAACCTTGGTCTAAACCTATAAATAGGGTTGATGAAGTGCGTATGAAGCATGATATTGCTTATGGGAATACCACTAGATTGGATGAAAAACATGAAGCAGACAGAGAAATGTTGTATAATTTGTCTTTGATACTAAATCCTACGTTGAGAGAGAAAGTTGATAGGTTTATTGTAAAAAAAAAGATAAGTGCTAAATTGAAACTTGGTCTTGGTTATTCCTCAAAAAACTATGAGGCTCTAATGATGTCATCAAGACTGAGGAGCTTTTGGCTGAAGAATTACACAAACCTATAATCACCAAGTTTAAAAGAAGGAAGGTTTATTGCAAAGACACCGACCACATCTGGTCCGCTGATTTAATTGAATTGAATAATGACAGGGGATACAGGTATGCTTTAACCGTTATTGATTTGAGGAGTAGATTTGCCTGGGTTGTTCCTTTAAAAAATAAAAAGGGTGGTACTTTAATGTTAGCCTTCAAGCTAATATTTGATAGGGATAAAAGAAAAGCAAAAAAACTGTGGACCGATGAGGGAACATAGTTCTACAACAAAATATTTATGAAATTTCTTAAGGGGGAGGGTATTAAATTATACAGCACTTTTAATGAAGGAAAGGCAGTTGTTATTGAGCGTTTTAATCGTACTTTGAAAGAGAAATTATATAAAAAATTCACACAACTCGGTTCTCAACAGTGGGTACAGTCATACATTGTAACTCAATCATACAGTTCATTCATCAACAAAATCAAAACCATCAGAATCATTTACAAAATTAGAATATGAAAAGGAGATTAATTTGAGAAAACCGAAGTTCAAAGTTGGTGATATTGTAAGAATATACAGATGGAAAAGTCATTTTGAGAAAGGTTATACCAAAAAATGGACTAATTAATTATTTAAAATCGTTGATGTAATGGATACAGTCCCTTGGACCTACAAATTATATGATATGAATGGGGAAGAAATATTGGGTCATTTTATTCACAGGAATTACAAAAAACAAAGCTGATAATTCATTAAACAACAACCATCCATACTTTCATCCACCCCAACCAGATTAGTTAATTTAATTCGTAGTAAAAAAAATAAAAAATAAAAAATTCATAAGCCACGCCCACACAGACCCCTCCCACACAGACCACACCCACACAGACCACACCCATCATCCCCCACCCCCTTGTGCGCCCCCACCCTTGATTCCCCCCTCATCCCACCAGCACCCTCCCAACACACACAAGGGGAGGGGAGGGGTGGGATGAGGGGGGAATCAAGGGTGGGGGCACACCTCCCTTTCCTTTTTTCCTTTATTCTCTTTTTGTAATTAAGAATTAAATAATTCTGGACAAAACAAATATATATAAATATTGAAAACATTAAAATCTTTATATTATCAAAACATTTTTCTTGAGGTATATATTCAGCCTCTTCCCAGCACACGTCAAAGGCACCAGATGTCTCCAGGTTCTGAATCTCTTTCTGTTAAAGACAAGAGGGTGGGGGGTGGGGGGGTGAAGCAAGGAGAGGAATATATGAATGATATATTTATGGCCGGATGCCCTTCCTGCCGCCAACCCTGAATCGCCTCTTCGATGTGCAGGGATACGGTGTACCTATTCTCAACGGTGTACCCTACACACACACACATACATACACACACACACACACACACACACACACACACACACACACACACACACCAACCCCCCCACACACACACCCCCACATACATACATACACACATACACACATACACACACACACTGATATATCCACACACACACACACACACACACACATACACACACACATACATACACACATACAAACATACACATACATACATACACACATACATACATACATACATACACATATACATACATACATACATTCACACACACTGATATATCCACACACACACACCCACACACAAACACCCCCACACCCCTCCCCCCACATGCACACATGCACACATACATACATACATACATACATACATACATACATACATACATACTGTAACGAGTTTGAGAAGTGTAACGAATTTGAGAAGTGTAACGATTTTGAGAAAGTGTAACGAATGAGAGAAGTATGGTTTTGTTGTGTGTAACTGATCCTCATAATGTAAAGAAAGGTCGAAGCTCGTCCTCTTAGTTAATTTCATAAACCTACACACAGGACACCATATATCCTTTTAACTAGTTAGTCCCTTATTCTCTGTAGGTTAAGGATGTGTTTCCCACTAGTTTGACTCTTCATTGCACCGAATTAAATAAGAGTAGGCCCTCCGACGCCCCATGGCAGCTTCCAAGTGCCAGGTTTGCCACTTTGCTGCAATTGACTCTTTAGGCACTTTGCTGCATTTTCATCTGCCGTCCAGTTTGCTGCATTTGACTCCATTACGCACGAGGTAACGACGAAGAAGAAATGCGGTTCTCCACCTCGTCATAGAGGGGAGGAGTAAGTCGGCCCCGCTCATCCAACCCAGAACGAGGGGTTTGGCTTGAGAGGGTGGAGAGAGAACGCTTGGGGGAGGTTCGCAAAGGGTGAAGGGCGGGGCCTATATAACCCGCCGCGGGACGCTCCCCAAAGAGATGACGAGATGAGCAGATGAGCTTTTTGGAGAAGATTGAGGTCCGAGGAAGAGTGAGAGAGAGGTGCGGCAGATGCGCGATCCAGCTAAAGCAGCCAAGAGAGAACGAGATGTGAGGGGGGTGCTGATACTGAGCAATATGCCGAGACCCTCTGGGCCCTATTGCCGGCTGTGGAGATGCAGAGCTGCCAGCTGCTGTTCGCTTCGAGCACGGAACGTGGACCTCGACGGTGTGGAATTGCCCGGACCTTTCCTGCCCTGCCATCGGCTTGGACCTTCTCCTCCCTCATGTGATTCCTGCCATCAATTCCCCCGTGTAAGTGTGCCCGTTTGTCTGTCTTTCATGTTGTCTTGGGGTATTAATTAAGACTGCCATATATAAGCTAATCATTGCACTATGTCTCCTGCTCCTTCAATTGCCTTATAAATCATCGTTCTTTTCCTTTCTGCTTAGTGTGTATAAATAGTAATAAATCTTGTTATTCCCTACTTTGTTTTTACTTCTTCATGCTCTTTCGGTCGCTTTAGAGGTTTCCATATTGAGTGCACGTGGCGCGACTCGGCCAACGTTTGAGAATCGGGTTAGTCTTTGGTAATGCTAATGGCTCGAACGTCGGGTTGCTAAAAACCGCTCGGCAACTAACTAGACCATCCAAACCGGGGTTTGAGCGGTACTTGTCTCCCTAGTCTGCGGAGGGACGGATAAAGGTATTCAGGATAAACCCTGGGCCCATAACCCTGATCCGTTCCATCCCGTGCGATAGCATTACAAGTAGGCTGGGCCAAATCGGAGGTGATTTTCCTAATTCAATGTAATTTACCTAAAAGTTGTGAGTGAGTATCAGGAACAAAATCATGAAAAAAACATTCAAAAATATTGACGTTTTACGGTCAGACAGCCCGTTACCATAGCAACAGTTACAGACGACTCAAAAAATGCCTAAATTGACGATTTCTCAAGCTGTGTTTGACCCCCAGAGTTGATTCTGGTACCAAAAGATGCAGAATTGAAAGCCAAGGATGATTGGATAGCTTAACAATGTCTGTGACACAATTCAATACCACTTTTATCCAAAAAACTGATTTTTGTCTGAAATTTCAAGCATATTTATGGAAAAAAATTGAAAATTTTGCTTTTTAATCATAGGATAACCATTAATCAAATTAAATTTACTTTAAATTGTCTTTTACAACCTTGTATTGTCCAGTTTTTATAACTGTTATAACGTTGTTTAAATTTGGCCATCTTAATTTCAATAAAAAAAAGTTAACAAAAGCAGCTTACAATCATTAATTTTAATGCCTGCTTTCGGTTGTTACTGTAACCATTCATCAGGCAAGTATGCTGTTTTTGTTTACTTTTCTCATTCAAACATTATATTAATAATTGTTTTTTTTATTGCAGTGCATCACATAGGCAATTAGGCATGGATATAAAAGCCAAGACCGTGTTGTGGCTCTTCGAAAAGTGTCCCCCCATCTTCAATCTACCAGGAAACTAGGGATTCACTGGCTCATTCTTGCTCAATAGTGTATGGCCCCACCACAGGACCTAATGAACAGCTGTTCAAGCGACTGCTCAACACTTGGAGTGAATTGGACAAGGGCAACTACACATTGGTTGAGGTGTCTGCTCAACAGAGAGAGCTGGCTGGCCATGTACATGCCACCATCACCTTCCTTCAGATGTGGATGGAGAATAGCACAAAGGAGACTCTTCGACACGACTACCTGGAGCTGGCACACCTCACACTGCTGTTTCTTGGAGGGACTGTCCCTGATGGTATGAGGACCATCACTATCAAAGCTCCTGGGGCATTCCACCACGCCCGTTGGATGAGCAAGACTTTATACACTATAAAGGTGGCACTCTTTCGTCGGCAGCTGGGAGATATCTACACACCCGAAGAGCTGGAAGACATAACCAGTCTCGCTGCATTCATGTCAGTCTTCTACACTAAAGCGTGGTTGACATGTACCAGTGCTGCAGATGCACCATCTAACGACCTGTACCTGATGAAGAACCTCCTCAAGGCTGAGGCCAGTATCGCAAAGAATCCAACAAAGTGGCCTGCCAAATTTCTGTCCTTTGTGACTGTGGCCTGAGAGAAGCTACAAAACCATTTGTGGTACCTCTCAGAGAGATTGGTCTCTTTGGCACTCTTCTCGGACAGAACGTCATCTGACAAGCAGACTATGAGAAGGGCTATGCTCAGGTACCATGGGACTGCACATAACATGATACAGGAGATGCCAGCCTCACAGCAATTGGGGAGTAAAGCCCTCAAAGACTTTGTTGGTTACGACTCTTGGAGCATGTTTGAACTCTTGGGTATTGACTCCAGTTTTGTCAAGCTCCCCGTTGCACAGTGGCCCACCGCAGACAGCTATCGTCATGGCAAGGAAGTTGTGGCCAAACTCCCAGTTGTCAATGACGCAGCAGAGCGGACAGTTGGACTCGCCACAGATTTGAACACTAACAAGGCCCCCAAATCTGAGGCGCAGCTCCAGGCTCTATACAGGGTTGTGAAGGGCGTCAGGGAGAAGCTGCATGGACTGGCAACATCCACTGAGGTTGTGACTAAGAAGTCATTGGCCTCCATTGATTACAATTGGGACTAGGTTTTTTATTTTGTTATCAATGTTCAATGTCAGACCTTAAATTTGAGACAAAAAAGCTTAATCAATGACAAAAGTTAATTTAAAGTACATTTAATTTGACTATAGCTCTGATTAATGATTATCCTATGATTAAAAAGCAAAAGTTTCATTTTTTTTTCAAACAAATGCCTTAAATTTGAGATAAAAATGGGTTTTTGGGATAAAAGTTGTATTGAATTGTGTCACAGACATTGTTAAGCTATCCAATCATCCTTGGCTTTCAATTCTGAATCTTTTGGTACCAGAATCAACTCTGGGGGTCACACACAGCCTGAGAAATCATCGATTTTAAGGATTTTTTGAGTCGTCTGTAACGGTTGCTATGGTAACGGGCTGTTTTACCGTAAGACGTCAATATTTTTGAAAAAAAAATTCATGGTTTTGTTTCTGTTACCCAGCCACAACTTTTAGGTAAATTACAACCTTGTAGTATGAAAAATTGAAAATCACCCCTGATTTGGCCCAGCCTAATTACAAGTACCAGGAATGGGGAGACGACCAGCTTAACAGGACAAGGGGCTAATCACCCCTTGCTAACGGGAGAGCCGTCCTCCGTATCCGTAACAATACTGTCACAGATACGTGGGACGGCTCTCCCATTAGCAAGGGGTGATTAGCCCCTTGTCCTGTTAAGCTGGCCGTCTCCCGGGTCCTGGTACTTGTAACGCTCTCCCGCGGGATGGAACGGATCAGGGTTATGGGTCCAGGGTTTATCCCGAATACCTTTACCCATCCCTCTGCGGAACAGGGAGACAAGTACAACTCGAACCCTGGTTTTAGATGTTATAATTGCCGAGCGGTTTTAGCAACCCAAAGTTCAAGCCATTAACAGTACTAAACCCGATCCTAAACGTTGGCCAAATCATGCCACAGGTATTCAATGGGAAAACCTCTAAAGCGACCGGATGAGAAGGAAGAAGACGAAGGTAGGAAGAACAGGATTTATTATTATTTACACACAACTAAAGGAAGAAAAGCAATCAAAGTAATATACAAGGAAATGGTAGAATCAGAAGGACACAGGGCAAATATTAACTTATACTATACAGTCTTACTTAACCCAGGACAGAACAAAGACAGACTCACACGGGGATGATGACAGGAATGAAATGGCAGGAGGTGGATGGCTGGACGGATGAGAAGGTAGAACCACAAGCCTGGAAGGTTGAGCAGGGTGCACAGCAAGCAGGTCCTTTCTGGGCTGGGAGCAAGCAGGGCAGCGTCAGCACACATATCTTGGTTGTTCCACGTGGCAGGGGTCGTTCTTTCGTTGACACACCTCGGGCTCTTTTGTCATCTGCTCCGGTCCTCTCGTTCTCTCTCAAAATCGTCTGACGCGTCTCTCTCCCTCAAAAATTCTCTTCTTTTGCGATTTTCACCTGCATATCTCATACCCCAAGCACGGGTGTGACACGCCCTCATCGGTTTCGGTACCGCCCTCCCCCGTGCTCTGTTTCGTGACCTGATATGGCAATGCCACGGGCTTGTCTCCTTATTTGGGCATGGCGCCGAACGGCGCGCCCCTCGTGGCGAGCCACGGGCTTGTTTCCTTATTTGGGCATGGGGCTGAACAGCCCCGCCCCTCTTGGCGCGCCCTGGGCTTGCCTCTTCCCGGCGACGCCGCCCCTCCTGTTCAAACAGAGCACGGAGCACATATTCACCATAGCAGCGAAATGAGAGGGCGCGCACCCCACGCTTGTGAAGCTGCTTTACCCAGAGAGGGAGAGTTTGGCTGGGGAATGTCATTATTGAAGGGGAGCTATCCTTATTTGATTCGGTGCAATGGAGTGTCAACTAATGGAAGACACAGCCTTTAACTAACATAGAATAAGGGAATAACTATTTAGAGGTTCTAAAATTGGCTAGGTGTATGCGAGGAATTAACTAAGGGGACGACCTTTCACCTTTACAATTATGGAGGTATTTAAACAGATCATGACATTTGCAAAGGGTGATCTTGACAACAATTACAGGATTCTCAAATCCATTACAATACATACACATATACATACATACATACATACATACATACACACATACACACACACACTGATATATCCACACACACACACACACACACACACACACACACACACACACACACACACACACACACACACACACACACACACATACACATACATACACATACACACACACATACACACACACACATACATACATAGATACACATATACATACATACATACATACATACACACACATACACATACCTCTAAAAAATTGAGTTTGGTGTCAATGCTGTCGAGATGAAAATTTAGGGTATCATAGGTTGGTAGTAAATCATAATAATCCCACTCCAAGTCGTGGTCGTGGTTGTGGTTATCGATCTCAACAGGGGTTGTAATCTGTTTGAAACAAAGAAAGAAAAACATGCATCATATTGACAATGAATAAATAAATGTCAGCTCCCGTTTATTGGTTCCAGTTTATTGGTGCCATTCAGAGAGATGAATAATGAATTACCAGGGTCAGACTCTGATGGTCGTTTTGGACAAGAGACAAAATTTCGTCTGTCTGTTCATTCAGAGACCTCCATCTCGGTAGGTTGTTCAAACCCGTATTCAGTTCATTGTGGAACTCTTGAGGAATAACTTTAAATTCAGCCAGGATATTCACAATATTTGAATTGCTGTAATAAAGAGAAAAAATAAATAATTAGTTATATAATTAATCACATACAAAGCTCTCATTAACAGTGTTTAATTCTGAATGAAACTTACCAATGTCCTGGTGAGTATTCTTCATCAGAGCAAAGACTGGAATAAGTCAAGTTGATACTCATCTTCGTCGTTTCACAATGTTTAAAAGTGAATTCAACACAGCTTTATATAATGAAGAAAATGTATTTCGGGGAAATGAACTTGGTTCGGCCAAGTTTCAGATTTCAGATGGTTCAGACTCTGTTCAGAGTTCTCAGAGTTTCAGATGGAATCAGTTTCAGATTTTGGGAAACTAAGGGCGTGTTCTGAAAAACAGGAAACAAGACAATGAGAAATCCTGGGAATTTATCCAAGTGTCATTTCTCAAAAGTGAGGAGTTTTAATGATAAACGGGTTGAGTATGGTGGCCTTCGTTTAAAAATGGTAATATCTAAAAAGTTAATGTTAATGTTAAAAAAGTAAAAAGTTAAAAAAAGTTAATGAAAAAATTAAATTATTTCCTACGCATAAACAATTATTTGGAGGATCATTGTTTGAGTGGTCTATTAGGGATACTAAGAGGGTGAGAGGGAGCAAATATTCGTAGGACCATTGTTTGAGTGGTCTAATGAACAACATTGAGGATAAGAGTAGGTGCTGTAGCTAGTATGTCAAAAGGCCAAAAGGTTCGAAAAGAACAGGGTGGGAGAAATAGAGGTGTTTTGGGGGAAATGAGGGTGAGAGGAAAATTAACATGTAAGTGAATGGGGGAAATGAGGGTGGTCCAGGAACAACATTTATTCCCTTCTGATGATCCTTAACTCAGTGCCATTTTAAGTTTTAATTTCCTTTGAAACAGATTTTCTCTGCAATAATGGGACCGATTGAGATCAAATTTTCACAGTAGGGGGGACTCGGCCTGTGGAATATTTCAATGGTAATTATGACGTCACGTGGTTCGGCCGCCATATTGTTTTTCGTGAACACATGAAAACCCCTTTTTCTCTGCAACGGCTGAACAGATCGAGGCCAACCTTTGCAGGCAGGATCGCATACCCATGATGAACAAAAAAGTCAGTGAGCATGACGTCATGCATCGATGCTTTCAGAGTTATGACGTTTTTAAGCATGAACCTTTAAAACCGAGCTCCTCCCTCATTTTTTAATTAAATCGAGGGGAAACTTCACAGATCTGTTCGCATGTCAATCTACTAAAATGTCCTTTTGGAATTTGCGATAGGGCACATGGTTTGGCAGATATTGTTAATTATACGAAAATATTTTTAAAATGGATATCTCTTGAATCGCTTGTACTTCAGACCGTGAGTTGGTAATTATATAATTCACACAGTGCAATACGTGCAGGCTGCTCCACGGAGCGACCTTGCAGGCTTATAAACGAGGCGTGGCATTACACACATGTGTCTCAGCATCCCTCAGATCAAGTTTGAAAACCAGCATCAACCGTGCATAAATTTGCATTTTCAATCATTTTTGACAAAGTTATGGCACTTTGAACTTTGGTAGGGGACATGTATTGCAGCACAATACTCAGAAAGCTTGTTTTATTCTTCATCGTGAATAGATGATGAACTTAAAATGTAACATGAACTGATAAACAAAACAAGAATAACTTTTACTGAAAAAAACCGATATGCATTTGAACTTATATCCAGGTTCAATGTTCTGTTATCATGAACAACTTCAAATAAACAACTTTCACTGATTAAACCCGAAAGTGAAACTTACAAGCCTAATTCAAATGTTCCGTCAGCAACATTGTCGATGTGGATTATCCACATCAGTGCGATGGTTGACTTTGCATATTGGCTACGAGATCATCCATTTGGCTTTGAAGCAGCGACAATGCGATTCTCAGGTTGGTGCACAGGGCCACTGTCTCCAGTTTGTTTTGATACTTGGACTTCAGATATCTCACCATTGAGAAACCTGCCTCACACATCCACGTCGGCGTGAAAAACATCAGGAACTTTACCGCCAGATGTGCAATCTCTGGGTACTCATGAGACACTGTCAGCCAAAACTTTACTAAAGTGTCCTTCCTGAACAGTGTCTCAAGTGTACCGTCGGACACGATGTCGATCAAGCCCTCTTTCAATCTTTTGGACAAGTTGCAGCACTGCTGAACGTCGACTGAATAAGGGTCTCGGATCCACTGCTTCTCCACGCATGGTTCAACATGAAAATATTCGTCAAATCCTTTGCGCAGGTTCACCAGATGTTTGATGATGACATCCTTAATGTCCACACGTTCCTCAGCGCTCTTGCTGATCCGATCATCCAGGTTTTCGAACATGTCAAATTCATCATTGGTCTGTACTCTTCTCTTCCATAGATCCAGCTTTGACTTGAACACCGCTATCTTGTCATACATCACGAACACATATTTCGCCTGTTTGTTCATTTTGCCCTTGAACGATATGTTGAGATTGTTCAACAAGTTGAAGATGTCGGCCATGCATGCGAATGTTGCGATGAATTTGTTGTTTTTGTAGAAGACTGCCAGGTCTAACCTAGCCACCTCCAAGAATGTGAGGACCTGGTCGCGAAGTTCATACAATCTTGCCAAAGCATCTCCTCTGCAGAGCCAAGAATAAAGCACTGTGGTGTGTTCTGCATCTTGCTCCTCACACAGCTCTGCAAAACAGCCTCAAATTTGGGGCGCTCTTCCTCAGATGGTTGACTGTTTTCACTGCAATGTCCATTACTTCGGCATGTCCAGGTAACATCTCTTTCGCCGCTGATGCCTCGCGGTGTAGGAAGCAGTGGGTGCAGCTTGCCTCTGGTGCCACATATTGGATGAGCTTAATGCCACCGCTGCGCCGACCTGTCATCGATTCCACACCATTGGTACAAACGCCAACACAGTGGCGTTTCCCACATGACACAACTCAACACAACTCAACACAACACAACATCAGTGCCTTCCCACCTGAGGCTATGCAATGCGATGTGTTTGTTGACGACTGCGAATATTTATGTGGCCGTGGTCTTGGTCTGTAGCTCGTCACATGCCAGAAGATCCTCTATAACATCATCGCCATACCGATAATGAACAAAGATGAGGATCAACGCCTTCTGTGCGATATCCATTGACTCATCCAACTGGATGACAAACTTGTTGGCCTCTAGGTTTGCATACAGCTGGTGCTCGATGTCTTCGCCCATGTCTATTATCCGTCGGCAAATCGTGCCGGCAGAAAGCGGCTTGGTGCTTATCTTGGAAGCCGCCGTCTCTCCAAGCACTCTGCACATCACCTTGGCACATGGCAGGATGAGTTGCTCTGCAATACAAGATAAATAAAATAACATATGAACATTTCTTTCACTTTAGGATTAATCTTCATTTTGTTCCAAGGCAGCGGTTCTTAACCTGGGGGTCGTTTGGGGGTTTCCGATGGTCATGGAGGGTCATAAATAACATCAATTTGTTGAGCCCATTTTTAGTAACCGAACAAAGGTACATACCACACACAGTATTTTGTTCGCGCATGCACGTGCGTCATGACCCCCAGGTTAAGAACCGCTGTTCCAAGGCAATATAAAAAATCAATATGCACGATGTGATTGCCGTACGTACTTTTAAAAAGAGGCAAAGTTTAAGCATCGCTGTATTGCAAAAAACAATAAAACTTACGAAGTTGTGATGTACCAACGTATACCTGGCACGAGTAACAGTGAGCAAGAACCCGACACATCAATATTCTAAAGACGAAATGAAAAACTAAATTTAACTATACTTAAATTGGCTATCTTCTCCGCCACCAGGTAGCTGGCTTTGGTCAGTCCCTTCGACGGAAAAACAGCCGAAGTCATTACTGACTTGCTGTTGATCATCTCGCGTTCTTTCCGGAGAAAAAACTCCTGCGACGTGTTGACATGATCTCCATGTTTCTTCTCGAGGTGCCGTTTCAGCTTTTGGTATCCGAGGGACTCGTTGGCCAACAGGTCAAGGCATATCACACACTGTGGTCGATGAACATTGTGCTTATCGATATTCAAGGTGAACCCATATTTCAGGAACACAGGCCGATACTTTCTAGCTATGGCGAGTATCTTACGCTCACAGCTCAATCTTTTGAATGAAAGCAATGGAAATTCGCATGTCGGAAACTAAACGTATGATCTGACTGACCGGATGCACGCGCGGTACATCGGTACAGTGTGATCGAGGAGTCCACACCATAAAGTTTGTGTCGGCGTTCGTTTGATATCTTTTCTGTTCAGTCGGGAGAAGTAAATCGTCGATAAAGTTTTTTTCCCGTGATTTCTGAAACGATCGTGCGACCCATTGAAAATCCTTCTCTACCCAAACATTGGGTCGCGACCTATAGGTTGCGGAACGTCACTCTCGACCCTTTACACACCTTATACCCCTTTGACGCTTTGCTCTCCTCAAGACTTCTTTGACCCTTTACACCCCTTAGACCCCTTTACACTCCCTCAGAAACCGTTGACCCTTTACACCCTTTAGACCCTTTACACCCCTTAGACCTCTTTAGCCCCTTTACATCCCTTTGACCTTTTTAACCCCTCAGACACTGTTCGACCCATTACACCCCTTAGACCCTTCCAGACCTTTTACACCCTTTAGACCCCTTACACTCCTTAGACCATTTAAATCCCTAAGACCTTTTTGGACCCTTTGCACCACTTCTACCCCTTTGACCATTTATAACCCTGAGACCCCCTCGACCATTCATGCCCCTTTAGACCATTAATACTCCTTGGACCTTTTAACCCAATTAGACCCCCTTTAAACCCTTTACACCCCTTAGACCCCTTTGACCAATTACACACCCTTTGACCCCTTCGAGCATTCACACCCCTTTTGACTCCTAACATTCCTTGGACCTTTTACACCCCTTAGACCCCTTTAAACCCTTTCCACCCCTTAGACCCCTTTAACCCCTTTGCACCCCCTTCGACCCCTTTGACCATCCACACCCCTTTAGACACCTAACACTCCTTAGACCCTTTACACCACATAGACCCCTTTGACCATCGGAATGAGACAGAATGGCCACCAACCTGCCTGCAGTGAGAGAGATAAAGCCCCTCAGTATCAGCTTCATCGCAGGAGATTCCAATGTTTCTGAATGCTTTGGTTTCAACAGCATGAAGCCGAGCTAGGTGTGAGGCAGGAGCAGCAGCCCAGAGTGGAGAGCAGTATTCCATTGAGCTGCGGATCTTCTAAAAGCATCAATGTGTGTCTAAAACATAGGGGCAATAACCCTGGTCCTCACCTGGAAAAATAAACAGTATACTGCACAGACTCAGGGTATTTTAAACCAATTTCCATGGTTGCTGGAAGACGGCAGCATGTAGAATCATACGAACATAATCATAAGACTTTAAACAAACAGAGAAAAAAATACCTATTTTGGAGGTCAAATCCCCCTACCCCAACCCCAACACCTCCGAAGACCCCCAATTTATCTAATGCCTTGAACAAGCATTGGTACATCATGGGTGATTATGGTTCTGGTGACGTTTCATCGAAATTGTCTGTGTAGTTTCTGAGAAGAAAGCAAATACCTATTTGGGGGAAACACTCCGCCCCCCCTCCCCCCCACACCTTATCCATTAGGCCAATGAAGGGGTGCCAATTTGATTCATACAGCTGCATGAAGAACTAAATGTATTTTATTTGCCAGATGTAGGGCACCCCTTTGCATGAACTTTTCTATAGCATTCCTTGGTTCCTCCTAAGAACACAAGTTCAGCATGCAAATTAAATTTTTTGAATGTCCCTTATTTTTTGTTGTTTTGCATTTTCTACAAGCTATGGAATGTCCCTTCTTTTCTATACTTTGCCACATGGCACATACCATATAGAGGGGTGTTTTCTATGTCCCTGACATTTTTCCCAAGAAGGCCCCCTTCTTGTAACATGCATTAGAAAGGAGGTGGTTATGATGGGATATGATTGATGTTTAAGATAATGAAGGGTATAGGCAAAATAAGTGCAGAATAATTATTGAGCAGAGACAGTGACAGGACGTGGGACTGTAGCTGTCAAGAAAAGAAGAGTTAATACGGTAGTAAGGAAAGGCTCTTTCACTCAGAGAGTAGTTAATGCATGGGATTGTCTCTGAGAAAGGCAGTGGCAACAGAACCAATAGATAAGTTTAAATTAGGATGAGATAGGTACCTAGAAGCTTCAGAGATGGAAGAGTATGGGGATATTGGCAAGATGCTTGTGACTTGAGTATGGATTGGGAGATTGTGTGCATCTGTGTGAAGTGAAGTGGAGTGTCGTGTCTGTGGGGGGTCTCGTCAAGGGGTGGAGTGTGGTTGAAATTGTGTGTTTGTCATCCAAGAACCGCCATCGCCAAACCTCCCCCTCCTCCCCCACCCACACCTTGAAAGAAAAACATGAAAGATTGCTTTTTTGTCTTTATTATTTAAATAATTTAAATGAATGTATTTCTCCATTTGTATTTGATGTGCTTGGGATATTCCTGGTCGTGCCACATTGTCTCATCCACATTCCTTCCCTCTTTCCCAAATTAAATTGCATTGTTTTGGTGGACAAAATTTGTCAGGTGTTGATGTGGCACAGCATAATGGGACGAATGGTCTCCTCTCGCTTACTCTGTGTTTATTTTTGTCTTTGTATATAGAAACTCACATTCATAAAATGCTGATTGATAAGAAAACTTACAAAATGGAACACAGCGGGTGAACAAACTGGATGCAAAATCCCGCATTTACTGGTTAATAATTGATTGCATTGTCAATGGAAATAACTCAAAAATTCTAAACTGAGCAAAGAAAATAACATGTGTAACCTTTCCTTTCTTAACATAGGCATTGTATCCATGACAGGTTATCAGTGAAATGGAGAGCTTCTTGGAATGGCTCAAGTGTCAACGCCTGAGAGCAGAAACAGCCCCAGCAGTGATCGATGAGCTTCAAATTGAGAATCCGAAGGTTATTCAAGCTTGTCTGAGTCGGATTCATTGCGGACCGAGCTCCTCTCTCTCACCAAAGAGAAATTTCAATTTACAATGTATGCTGACTTCTGCAAATTTTTGAAATCTTTTTCGAAGCCGCAAGATGTCCAGATTGCAGGTTCTTTTCTTTTGGGAAGTGTTTTTCTCAACTTGAAGAATTATTTGGGAACTTTCCAGTTCCTGAGAAAAGATTTTCGGATCCCAAAATGTGCATCGCAACGTTTCTGGTTTCTCTGGAATCGGGTTCGGTCGTTTCTGCAGTCTCCAATTTCAGGATGATGGATTAAGACCCATGAGTAGTCGGAAAATGGGGGTTCCAATGCACAAAAAATTTAACATTGAAGTCGATTGGGAAAAGGCAAAAACTTATTGACTCACTGGATTTTCAACCAGATTTCACCCTCTTTTGGGACAACCAGATTTTTGGGACAAATATTAAATCCTCAATAGACTTAACAACGACTCATAGGTTCTGAAGCACAAACATTTTAACATTGAAGTCAATGGAGAAAATTATGGATAATTATTGACTAACTGGATTTTCAACTAGATTTTATCGACAAGATTTCAACATGTTCAACAGACATTCCCGAATGCTCATTATAACTCATGACGTTTGCTTGCTGTTAGTTGGTGCATTCAAGACACTCCATTCTCATACTACTTGTGGTGGAAGGGAAAATTGGGAAGGGGACTGCATTTGATTTTACTCATTAAGTGGACCAATTAATATTTGTTTATGTTTCTTTTTGGGAATAATTTAATCTTCTTTCAACACATCACCATCAAGGTTCTTGGTACAAGTATCTTTGTTGAGCAGAGTTGAAATGGCTAAATTACCAAGAAAATTTTATTTTCAGCAAAGAAGCATCCATAAATATTTCCTGTTATAATAAAGAGAAACCCCAAACAATTATGAAGTTTAAAAAGTTTGTTAATATACCTAAATCTATTCAGGAGGCTGTTGAACAATATGATAGACACATTAGAACAGCTCGAAATAACTCCTTTAAGAAATCAATGCTACTTACTATTAGACGTGGGTGCTCAATACAAGATGAAAAGAGGAACCCATTTTTAAGAACAACTCTTAGACGATGAAATAATTATGAAGAGTTTCTTGAGAGCGGTCTCATAGAAGAGGTACTCATGATTGAGGAGGATTGTAGTCCAGGAATTAGTTATTTCTATATTCCCAACCCCCAAACAACAACATTAATCCTCCCATCCCTGTATAGTAGTGGATTGTGAAGTGTCAACCTATTGCTTTCAAGGGCATTATCTGCTTACCTGTGGCTTTTGTAATTCCTGTGAATAAAATGAACCTAAAATCTCTCCTCCATTTGAATCATACTAGGGCATGCCCGTACTATATATATATCTAAAATTATATCCCCCCCCCTCTATTTACATGAAATGGTTTGGTCCATTCGCAAAGCCAAAGTGAACGGCTTGCGAGTACGGTGACAATCCCCCCCCCCCTCTATTTACATGAAATGGTTTGGTCCAAAGCGAACGGCTTGCGAGTACGGTGACAATCCCCCCCCCCCCCCTCTATTTACATGAAATGGTTTGGTCCAAAGCGAACGGCTTGCGAGTACGGTGACAATCCCCCCCCTCTATTTACATGAAATGGTTTGGTCCAAAGCGAACGGCTTGCGGAGTTTGGTAAAGAAATCGCCATAGCGTGCACAAACGCGCAGGAAAGCGAAAGAATCGCAAATTAGTTTTAAAACATAGTTTAACGCCAACATAGCGGCAACATAGTTTGCCAACGTGAAATAAATGAATACGCTCTCAAATGTGCCGTCCGAGGCAGAGTCTGTTCGCCACGTTCGGCACACGTGATAACTCGCTGCTCTCTGATTGGTTGAATCGTTTTTTGGACATAGCTCAGTAACTACTTGTCCGATTAATATGAAACCTTGAAAAGGCACATCCTCGGGTCCCCAGCAATATACCTGGCAAGTTTCAAGTATATCGGACCCGTGGTTGTCGAGAAACAGTGGTCACAGACATACATACAGACATACACACAGAGATTACTGGAATTATAGATAGATAATTTATAGGTCCAAGGAACTGTATCCATTACAACAACGATTTTGAAAAGTTCATTAGTCCATCTCTTTCTATAACCTTTCTCAAAATGGCTTTTCCATCTATATATTCTTACAATATCACCAACTCTGACCTTGGGTTTCATCAAATTAATCTCCTTTTCGTAATCTAATTTTGTGAATGTTTCCGATGGTTTTGATTTTGTTGATGAATGAACTGTATTATTGTAATTATCAACAATATCCTGAATTAAAGCTACCTATTGTTGAGAACCGACTTGTGTAAATTTTTCATATAATTTCTCTTTCAAAGTGCGATTAAAATGCTCAATAACAACTGCCTTCCCTTCATTAAAGGTGTTGTATAATATTATACCATTATCTTTAAGAAATTTCAAAACTATTTTGTTATGAAACTCTGTTCCCTCATCAGTCCATAACTTCTTTGGTTTCCTATTGCTAATCCTAAATATTCCACTGAAAGCTAACATGGAAGTATTACCCCTTTTGTTTTTCAAAGGAACAACCCATGCAAATCTTCTACTCAAATCAATAATTTGATTTGAATTTGATCTACTCACCAGTAAATTTTACAGAGAATTTTTAAAATGAATTTTACATTCATTATTTTATGTAATTTGATGAAATACTTCAACACTGTTGAACACAAGTCACCTTCTTGCTATTTCCACGACCCTCCAGTTTAGCAGTCTTTGGACATGTTAAATAGGGTGGTGAATTAGGGTGATGTAGAACACTGCTTCATTAGCGATGAACATGCGGAATTTTTATTTTTAACAGTCTTTCACTAAATTATTATATTTAAATTGAAGTATACATTCCATGACATAACAGGTTATTTTAACTCTCAAGACGCTGATTTGTTCACAGGTAATGTCTGTCCTGAAAATGTGGAAGGCAGACAACACAACAACGATTCATCTGTCACAGAAGATTCAAAATGTGCTTCTGCAAAGGAAGATTCAGATGACATTAACATGATAAACAGAAGTGCTTCCTGTTTTGCAACTGATGAGTGGAAACGGAAAAAATTAACAAACAATTTTTTTATGTTGAGAAGATACAGACTTGGCATTTAATATGGAATTTTTTTTTTATGGGGGTGAACTTACTTTTCAAGATGTCTTAGAACCAAAAGTTCATTGGAATTATGTTGAAATTATTCTAGATTTTGTTAATGTGACCTTTAAAAGAAACAAAAACCACATTTGACATTTCGAAACAAATAAATTGATCCTTGAAAGTGATGTAAACTGATATCGAACTCAATTCATGGACAGTACTGTGTTAAACTTCTGTACGTTTTCCAGAAGTATCTCTTTATTTTGCACATTAGCCAAATTTTCGTTAACAAAAACAAAAGTTAAATTACGACTGGGATTACGGACAGTAAAATTACAGTTCAGTACGTCGTGTAACCCCCACGAGCATTCAGGAGAGCACGTACATGTTGAGGCATGCTGTTCACGAGATTTTCCAAGGTTTGGACAGGAATTGCTTGCCATGCAGTGACAATAGCCTGCTGCAATTCACGCACAGAGGTCGGCTGCTGGTTCAAGTGGTCGATTTGACGCGTCAATTCTGCCCACAAGTTCTCTATCGGATTCATATCCAGGGACATGGCAGGCCACTCCATATGCTCCACACCACGGTCAGCAAGAAAGTGTTGGATCATGCGAGCACGACGAGGCCATGCATTGTCATCTTGGAAGACAAAGTTTCCTCGAAAGGCTGCACGAGCAAATGGAGGCAATGTTTCTTCCAGAATGGCCCTGTACTTGAACTGGTTCAGGTTTCCATTCAGAACAACCAGGTCAGTTTTGCCCCCTGCATGAAAAGCAGCCCAAACGGTCACCCCACCACCTCCAGCTTGGACTCTTGGCACTATACAATCTTTGTTGTAGGCTTCATGCACTTGTCTGCGCACTCGGACGTGGCCATCATGACGATACACCAGAAATCTAGACTCGTCACTGGAGATCACGTGTCCTGGCTGCAATTGACGGTGCTCTCTGGCCCACTGCAATCGGCGCTGGCAGTGTTGTCTGGTCAGTCGTGGCTTTCTCAGGGGACGCCTGGCACGATAGCCTGCTTGAACCAGTCGTTGGTTGTCTAGCCTTCTGGATACAGGCACATTTGTCAGTTGCTGCCACTCAGCCCTAAGCCGATTAGCTGACTTGGTTCGGCCATTGCGGACAAACCGGTGCAGCTGGTGATCATCCCTCCTTGTGGTTCTGCGGGCATGTCCTGGCCTCGGTATTGGAGTAGGGACACCCCTCTGAGCATTTCGTTTCAGGATCTTTGACACCTGACCTTGAGTGATGCCATACTCCCGAGCAATAGCACGGTCTTTCATGCCGTAATTTCGTAAAGCCACCACTCCATGACAAACAGCATTGTCGAGTTGATGGACCATCTCCAGAGGAAGCGGCAATAACTTTTGGAGACATGCAGCAGTTGTTTTCCACTAATACAGAACGCAACAACCCTTGTATACCCGACTGTGAAGCCAATCGTCAAATGCACCTGTCCGTACATTTTGCCATGCCACCTGTGATATAATCCTGTTGTTGACTTCTTGCTGTGACAGACAATCAGTGACATGGTTCTTTTAACAAATAAATCACCAAAGTGTAAAAGAAACTCACCAGATTGATATACTGAGATAAGAAAGTTAAACCCAAGTCAAGGAAAAAAAATTCCATATTAAATGCCAAGTCTGTATATAATTTTCGGAAATGTGTTAAATATTTTGCATTTTGATTTTAACCGAAAAAATATAATGTGTTCTTTGTTTCTGTAGAACAATCCAGAAGTAATATGGGACAAATAAGGTGCAGTCTCAGTTTGACAGTGATGAAGCCTTTTTGAAGAAACAATCACCAAATCAAGACTCACTTCCCATAAAATACAAGTACATGTCTGGGCCTCGCAACACAAAGATTAATATGAAATAAACAAACACAAAAAGGTTCCAGAAAGGCGAATACGTTAAACATGCAATGTGTGCAGAATGGTTTTTGCTTCAACGAGTGACATCAAAATACACATGAGGATCCACACTGGAAAACACCCCAACAAGTGCTCTGTGTCATAAAGGTTCCTTGACAAAAGGCAATTTGAATAAACATTTGAAGATCCATACAGGAGAGGACCTTACAAATGCTCGACATGTGATAAAGGTTTCCCTCAAAAAGGCAATTTCAAATCACATATGAGGATCCATACAGGAGACGACCTCACAAATGCTCGATATGTGATAAAGGTTTCTCTCAAAAAGGCAATTTGAAATCACGTGTGAGGATCCATACAGGAAAGCATCCTCACAAATGCTCGATATGTGATAAAGGTTTCTCTCAAAAAGGCAGTTTGAAATCACATATGAGGATCCATACAGGAGAGCGACCGCACAAATGCTCGATATGTGATAAGAGTTTCTCTCAAAAGGAAAAGGCATGTGAAGATCCATGTAGGAGAGCTGAAATCTGAAATACCTGGATCTGAAAAATGAGGTGAAGAGGATTTCGAAATTGAAGAAAAGAAACCTGAAAATGTACCAGTTTCGTCAGAGCAACAGTGAATTTGGGAAACAAAGAAAACGCTCAGTCATTAAAAAGCATTCCAGGGAATATCACGACAAACAAGTTGCAGGTGGAGGCTGTCAGATTCAACGATGAATCTAAAATGAGCCCTTGAAACAAAGCTATGAGAATTAAGTTTCACAAACTGGTCCATGAATAATGATCCTTTACCGTAAAAGGAGGTGGAGATTTTGAGTTCTGGGAGACCTGCCTCCCACCTCCTAAATCCTGCATGTGGAGATAACAACACACGAGAGCATCCTCACAAATAATATATTTGTGATAAGGTTGTTATTTCCAGACGGCGCTGTGTAACCCACGCTGAAGTGCTCGCATAAAAAGTGCTCTGACTGTGGGGAAAGTTTTGCTGATAAAGGTTTGTTAAATTCACAAAGCATTACCCATACTGGGTTGTACGTGCCCCCCTTGTTAGCGATCCTCAGAAGTCGGCAAGGTATTCAGTGAAACAGTGAGGATAAAGCTATCGTGAAAGCGTGCAGCCCTTTGGGCATATACAATGTAAGCACAAATCCTTGGAGTACCATCTGTAACCCATGACAACCAGCCAGCACCCCAAACCTCCCGATGAAAGCCATACAGCTGTCTATCACCAGAATGTCCACAACAATCAATGCAAACTGATGTCAGAAGGCAACAGCAATCTCAAAATGCTAACCCCATCTGCGTCCTCGAACTAAGTTTCAATAAAATGACAGCTTTTAAAAAATGTAAAATTTATTAATTTGGTCATCTCTATTCTCAAAGTAGTATATATGCATGTGAATTCAAACAACAACTCGTAAAGACTTGTGTTGCCATCGAGACAAGACGAACACCTGGCCCCTTGTCTGTGGCTATCTGGTGGAATGCGTGCAGGCAAAGTGTGCTAAAGCCCTTTTGGTGATTATAAAGCTCTCGATATGACTTAGTACGTCTCTATTAATTCTTAAATCAATTATACAGTGATTGTAGGTGTGGTTACATGGAAAATTACATGCGCTCTTTTGCACTCAAAAAGCGAGAATACAAGTACACATACATTCAAAGTACACCGCCCCCATGCCAAATAATTAAATATCCTACTCATAGAGGCTGCATTGGGAGGGACAGGTGTACACAAATTGATTGATTAATTGTATAATTAAAATCAATAAAAGATTATCACAAAATATTTTCTGAATCAATTGGCTAATAGCATAACTAAACCACTAGTGCTTCATCCAAAGATGTATCTTTTAGAAATGTAATTCAAGAAGTCATTAATAAAAAAATAAATGATTAATTTATTCATCAATAAATAATTAATTCATCGATTAATCAATAAATAATTAATCGATTAAATGATTAATCAATAAACAAAAATATCCTTGATAGCCACATCCCTTGGTCACAGTCATGTCCAAATGTTAGCTTCCCAGCTCAAAAGGTGCCTGAGATATTGGCCAAATGAGAAAGAAAATAAATAAATGATTAATAATGAAAATAAATAAATAATAATCATAAAAAAATTAAAATTTTTATCAATTCGGTCAGAGAACACATAAACCACCACCATTTCATCAGAATCTGTAACTTAAAAAAAAACATTTTTTAGTCATTAATCGAATAATTAAATAATTATTCGATTCATTGATTAATTAATAAATCAAAAATAGTGTTTGCAGCCAAATCACCTGGTCATTGGCATGTCCAAATATCAGCTTCCTAACTCTAAAGGTGCCTGAGTTAATGGTCAGAAGAGAAAGGAAATTTAATTAATTAAATAAGTACTTAATTAATCGCTAATTATTAAATAACTCCTCAATTAATTGATTATTCAAAAAACAAAAAATAACATTTTTGAAAAAGGACTTGCTCACTACTGTGACGAAATTTCAGCTTCCGAGCTCAAAGGATGGCTGAGATATCGCCCGGACAAACAAACAAGAAAGAAAGAAAGAAAGAAAACAAACAAACAAGTACACATACATTCAAAGTACACCGCCCCATGCTAAATAACTAAATATGCTGCAGCGCGGCATTGCCGGGTCGCCTCCGGCGCCCGGCAATACCGCAGTGCAGCTCATTGAGGCTGCATTTGGAGGGAGAGGTGTACACTAATTGATTGATTAATTGTATAATTAAAATCAATAAAAGATTATCACAAAATATTTTCATAATCAATTGGCTAATCGCATAACTAAACCAGTAGTGCTTCATCCAAAGATGTATCTTTTAGAGATTTAATTAAATAAGTCATTTATAAAAAATTAAATAATTAATTGATTACTCAATAAATAATTAATCGATTAATCAATAAATACTTAATAGATGAAATGATTAATCAATAAATCAAAAATATCCTTGATAGCTACATCACTTGGTCACTCATGTCCAAATATTAGCTTCCCAGCTCAAAAGGTGCCTGAGATATTGGCCAAATGAGAAAGAAAATAAATAAATGATTAATAATGAAAATAAATAAATAATAATCATAAAAAAATTAAATTATTAATCAATTTGGTCAGAGAACACATAAACTACCACTATTTCATCAGAATCTGTAACTTAAAAAAAAAAAAATTTTTTGTCATCAATCGAATAATTAAATAATTAATCGATTAATTGATTAATTAATAAATCAAAAATATCCTTTGCAGCCAAATCACCTGGTCATTGGCATGTCCAAATATCAGCTTCCGAACTCAAAAGGTGCCTGAGTTAATAATGGTCAGGAGAGAAATGAAATTTAATTAATTAAATAAGTACGTAATTAAACGCTAATAATTAAATAACTCCTCAATTTATTGATTATTCCAAAAAAAAAATACCGTATTTGTCAAAGGACTTGCTCACTACTGTGCCGAAATTTCAGCTTCCTAGCTCAAAGGATGGCTGAGATATCGCCCGGACAACCAAGAAAGAAAACAAACAAGTACACATACATTCAAAGTACACCGCCCAATGCCAAATAATTAAATATGCTGCAGCGCGGCATTGCCGGGGCGCCTCCGGCGCCCGGCAATACCGCAGTGCAGCTCATTGAGGCTGCATTGGGAGGGAGAGGTGTACACTAATTGATTGATTAATTGTATAATTAAAATCAATAAAAGATTATCACAAAATATTTTCATAATCAATTGGCTAATCGCATAACTAAACCACTAGTGCTTCATCCGAAGATGTATCTTTTAGAAATTTAATTAAATAAGTCATTTATAAAAAATTAAATAATTAATTGATTACTCAATAAATAATTAATCGATTAATCAATAAATACTTAATAGATGAAATGATTAATCAATAAATCAAAAATATCCTTGATAGCCACATCACTTGGTCACTCATGTCCAAATATTAGCTTCCCAGCTCAAAAGGTGCCTGAGATATTGGCCAAATGAGAAAGAAAATAAATAAATGATTAATAATGAAAATAAATAAATAATAATCATAAAAAAATTAAATTATTAATCAATTTGGTCAGAGAACACATAAACTACCACTATTTCATCAGAATCTGTAACTTTAAAAAAAAAAATTTTTTTGTCATTAATCGAATAATTAAATAATTAATCGATTAATTGATTAATTAATAAATCAAAAATATCCTTTGCAGCCAAATCACCTGGTCATTGGCATGTCCAAATATCAGCTTCCTAACTCAAAAGGTGCCTGAGTTAATAATGGTCAGAAGATAAATGAAATTTAATTAATTAAATAAGTACTTAATTAAACGCTAATAATTAAATAACTCCTCAATTAATTGATTATTCAAAAAACAAAAAATACCGTATTTGACAAAGGACTTGCTCACTACTGTGCCGAAATTTCAGCTTCCTAGCTCAAAGGATGGCTGAGATATCGTCCGGACAACCAAGAAAACAAACAAGAAACCAGAGTGAAAACTGAGTACTCTCTTTCAGCGTGCGTCACTGCCGAGCCCCCTTCGGTGCCCGGCAATGACGATTTGCAATGCCTGGAGGTGGCATAGGAAAGGAGCGGTGTACAACAAGAAAGCAAGAAACCAGAGTGAAAACTGAGTACTCTCTTTCAGCGTGCGTCACTGCCGAGCCCCCTTTGGTGCCCGGCAATGACGATTTGCAATGCCTGGAGATGGCATAGGAAAGGAGCGGTGTACAAAAATAGCCTTTGCAGGCAAATCACCTGGTCATTGGCACGTCCAAATATCAGCTTCCTAACTCAAAAGGTGCCTGAGTTAATGGTCAGAAGAGAAAGGAAATTTGATTAATTAAATAAGTACTTAATTAATCGCTAATAATTAAATAACTCCTCAATTTATTGATTAATCAAAAAAAAATACAGTTTTTGAGAAAGGACTTGCTCACTCTTGTGCCGAAATTTCAGCTTCCTAGCTCAAAGGATGGCTGAGATATCGTCCGGACAACCAAGGAAACCAGAAAGAAAACAAACAAGAAAACAAGAAAACAAGAAACCAGAGTGAAAACTGAGTACTCTCTTTCAGCGTGCGTCACTGCCGAGCCCCCTTCGGTGCCCAGCAATGACGATTTGCAATGCCTGGAGATGGCATAGGAAAGGAGCGGTGTACAACAAACAAACAAACAAGAAAGAAAGCAAGACAAGTACAGATACATTCAAAGTACACCGCCCCATGCCAAATAATTAAATATGCTGCAGCGCGGCATTGCCGGGGCGCCCCCGGCGCCTGGCAATACCGCAGTGCAGCTCATTGAGGCTGCATTGGGAGGGAGAGGTGTACACTAATTGATTGATTAATTGTATAATTAAAATCAATAAAAGATTATCACAAAATATTTTCATAATCAATTGGTTAATCGCATAACTAAACCACTAGTGCTTCATCCGAACATGTATCTTTTAGAAATTTAATTAAATAAGTCATTTATAAAAAATTAAATAATTAATTGATTACTCAATAAATAATTAATCGATTAATCAATAAATAATTAAAAGATGAAATGATTAATCAATAAATCAAAAATATCCTTGATAGCCACATCACTTGGTCACTCATGTCCAAATATTAGCTTCCCAGCTCAAAAGGTGCCTGAGATATTGGCCAAATGAGAAAGAAAATAAATAAATGATTAATAATGAAAATAAATAAATAATAATCATAAAAAAATTAAATTATTAATCAATTTGGTCAGAGAACACATAAACTACCACTATTTCATCAGAATCTGTAACTTAAAAAAAAAAAATTTTTTTTGGCATTAATCGAATAATTAAATAATTAATCGATTAATTGATTAATTAATAAATCAAAAATATCCTTTGCAGCCAAATCACCTGGTCATTGGCATGTCCAAATATCAGCTTCCTAACTCAAAAGGTGCCTGAGTTAATGGTCAGAAGAGAAAGTAAATTTAATTAATTAAATAAGTACTTAATTAATCGCTAATAATTAAATAATTCCTCAATTAATTGATTAATCAAAAAACAAAAAATACAGTTTTTGACAAAGAACTTGCTCACTACTGTGTCAAAACTTCAGCTTCCTAGCTCAAAGGATGGCTGAGATATCGCCCGGACAAACAAACAAGAAAGAAAACAAGAAAGAAAACAAGAAAACAAACAAACAAGCAAACAACCAGAGTGAAAACTGAGTACTCTCTTTCAGCGTGCGTCACTGCCGAGCCCCCTTCGGTGCCCGGCAATGACGATTTGCAATGCCTGGAGATGGCATAGGAAAGGAGTGGTGTACAACAAGAGAAAAACCAGAGTGAAAACTGAGTACTCTCTTTCAGCGTGCGTCACTGCCGAGCCCCCTTCGGTGCCCGGCAATGACGTTTTGCAATGCCTGGAGATGGCATAGGAAAGGAGCGGTGTACAACAACCAGAGTGAAAACTGAGTACTCCCTTTTAGCGTGCATCACTGCCGAGCCCCCTTCGGTGCCCAGCAATGACGATTTGCAATGCCTGGAGATGGCATAGGAAAGGTCCGGTGTACAATAATTACATGCTGGAGGCAAAGGTTTTACGATCCAGGTGACCCGGTCGTCGAGGCAACTCCTGGCAGTTTGGGCAAAGAGTTCAGAGATGATTCAGCTCGCCCAGCGAGTGGACTGGAGGGAAGTAATTAAATTTACACTTTCACAAAACGCTCCTCCTGTCCTTATCAGGATAATCTAGAAGTGTTCAATTTAATTAGGGTCATCTTGATTTGCCCCCTTTCCATGGAACCTTTATTTAGATTTTAAATCTGCTTTCATGAATAATTCCTGTTCTTTTAGTTTCGGTCCTGAGGTTAAATGATTACCAACAGGAAAAATAATTTCCAATACAGGACTTTTGCGTCATCTGGGGATTTTGGGTCCTCGGGGACTTTTGGGTCCTCGGGGACTTTTGGGTCTTCAAGGTCTTTTTGGGTCATCTGAGTCTTTTGGGCCCTCTGGGACTCTTGGGTCTTTGGGGTCCTTGGGGACTTTTGAATCAAGCACTTTTTGGGTCCTTGGGGACTTTGGGTTATTTTGGGCCATGAAGGACTTTTGGGTCATCTTTGGGTTTTGCTCCTTGGGGACCTTTGGGTTTTTTGGGTACTCAGGGATTTTTGTGTTATCAAGGACTTTTTGTGTCCTTGGGGAATCATGGGTCCTTGGGATATCTGGGTGTTTTGGGTCTAAAGGGACTCTTGGTTCTTTTGTGTCCTTGGGGACTTTATGGGTCATCCACAACTTTTTGTGTCCTTGGGGACCTTTGGGTCATTAGAGACTTTTGTGTCATCTGGGTCTTTTGGTCCTCAGTGACATTTGGGTGAAGTACTTTTTGAGTCCTTGCGGACTTATGGGTCTTTTGGGTCACTAAAAACTTTTCGGTCATCTGGGTCTTGGGTCCTCAGGGACTTTTGGGTCAAATACTTTGAGTCCTTGGGGACTTTTGGGTATTTTATATCATTAATAACTTTTAGGTTATCTTGGTCTTTTGGGTCCTTGGGGACTTTTGGGTCGTTAAGGATTTTGGGGTCATCTGGATCTTTTGGGCCCTTGAGGACTTTTGCATCATCATGAACTTTTTGGTCCTCATGGACTCTTGGGTATTTTGGGTCATATGGGACTTTTGGGTCAACAATAACTTTTTGGGTCCTCAGGGACTTTTGGGTCTTTTGGTTCCTCGGGTACTTTTGGGTCTTTTGGTTCATTAAGGACTTTTGGGTTATCTGTGACATTTGGGCCCTCAGGGACTTTTTGGTCCTTGGGGTTTTTTGGGTCTCTTGTGTCATTTGGGTGTTTTGGGTCCTGAGGGACTCTTGGTTATTTTTGGTTCCATGGGTACTTTTGGGTCATCAAGCACTTTTGGGTTCTTGGGAACTTTTGGGTATTTTGGGTCATGAAGGACTTTTGGGTAATCTGTGTTTTGGCTCCTTGTGGTTCTTTGTGTCTTTTGGGTCCTCAGGGAAGTTTGGGTCATCAAATACTTTTTTAGTTGTTTGGGTCATTGAGGATTTTTGGGTCATCGGTGTATTTTGGGTCCTTGGGGACTTTTGGGTGAAATACTTTTTGGGGCCTTGGGGAATTTTGGGTTGTTTGGGTCTTTATGGATTTTAGGGTCATCTGGGCCTTTTGGTTCCCCGGGGACTTTTGGGTAATCAATAACTTTTTGGTTCCTTTGGGACTCTTGGGTCCTTGGGGACTTTTTGAATCAAGCAGTTTTTGTGCCTCGGGGACTATTGGGTCTTTTGGGTACGTTTGGGTCATCCAGAACTTTTTGCGTCATCCAGAAATTTTTCGGTCCTTGGGGACTTTTGGGTCATTAAGGACATCTCATCCCGACCCTCTCAACACTTCATCCTGACCCTCTCAACATCTCGTCCCGACCCTCTCAACCACTCGTCCTGATCCTCTCAACACTTCATCCTCAGCCTCTCAACATCTCGTCCTGAGCCTCTCAACATCTCGTCCCGACCCTCTCAACACCTCGTCCCGACCCTCTCAACTCTAAATCCCGACCCTCTCAATATCTCGTCCCGACCCTCTCAACACCTCACCCCGATCCTCTCAACACCTCGTCCTTCCCCTTTCAACACCTCGTCCCACTGAGCACCGATTTGCATTCAATTCTAGATATTGCTTCTAGATATTGTTCAAATTCCTTCCACAACAGTGATCCTTTGTCCTGAATGTTAATCCTGCATATAATGTATTCCTCATTATTTTATCATGAGCTTCAAGCTCCAATCATTTCAACCACCACACATCCAATACCACCTCTTTTCCATTCCTCAACCACGTCATTACTCTCACAACCCACATCCATAGAACCCCAACCTCAATACAAACCATACATTGAAAATTTATTAAAATGCAGTCGCAGTGACTTCTAATTTTCAAACTCGAAACAAATATGCAGGTTCACTATGTTAACAAATATAATTTCGTTCAAAATTTTGGTAGATTAGGAAAACTACATTTCTGGAATAGTCAGAGCATGAGGAATCCAAAAATTAATGTTTGCATTTGCATAGACACCTTTGCGAAAATGACACTCAGGACAGTGATGAAGAGTCAGGTTCACTATGTTAACAAATATAATTTCGTTCAAAATTTTGGGAGATTAGCAAACCTGTACATTTTTGGAATCATCAGAGCATGGAGAATCCGAAAATCAATGTTGGCATTTGCACAGACACCTGCATGGCCGCCATTTTGGATTTTCAAAATGGCCGCCATAAAATACATATTTTGCACTATCTCGGCTTCTAGTCAACCTAGAAACTTAATTAAATATGCTAATCCTATGTTTTCTGGGTTGAGGAATCCAATAAAGGCCTCAAAGTAATGCTCAGGATTATAGAAAAGCAACAAACAAAGGTAATTGAAAACCATTGTCTTTATATTTGTGATAAAACTGTATTACATAATACATGATATTGCAAGTCCTTTGAAGTTATAGGTATGGGTTTATAAAGCAAGAAAGCAGCCTTGTTTGTATCAGATTGAACTATAAGTCCTATAAATAGGATCTACTAGGTCTACACCGTTCAGGAATATGCTTTTACAGATCTTCATCACTGTCCTGAGGGTCATTTTCGCAAAGGTGTCTATGCAAATGCAAACATTAATTTTTGGATTCCTCATGCTCTGAGTATTCCAGAAATGTATAGTTTTGCTAATCTACCAAAATTTTAACGAAAAAACATAGTGAACCTGACTAAAATGTAAGAAATGCGTTAAAAAGTTCTCGCAATGACATACAGCATTCCAAAAATTCAAATTTTCACAGCATTCCAAAAATTCCCAACATTTTTGTTTTTCCATCTTCTGTTCTGAGTTTCAACTGATCTCGTACCTCGGTTAGGCTGACACCCGCAAGCTGCTGCAATGGTGATGGTTTGAGGGGACCATTTGAATTGTATGAGATGGCTATACTGACCGATTACAGTCATCTATCTATAATTCCAGTAATCTCTGTGTGTATGTATGTATGTATGTATGTATGTATGTATGTATGTATGTATGTCTGTATGTCTGTGACCGCTGTTTCTCGACAACTACCGGTCCGATATACTTGAAACTTGCCAGGTATATTGCTGGGGACCCGAGGATGTGCCTTTTCAAGGTTTTAAATTAATCGGAGAAGTAGTTACCGAGCTATGTCCTAAAAACGATTCAACCAATCAGAGAGCAGCGAGCTATCACGTGTGCCGAATGTGGCGAACAGACTCTGCCTCGGACGGCACATTTGAGAGCGTATTCATTTATTTCCCGTCGGCAAACTATGTTGGCGCTATGTTGGCGTTAAACTATGTTTTAAAACTAATTAAAACTAATTTGCGATTCTTTCGCTTTGCGATGCGATTTGCGATTGCGTTAAACTCGCTCGGGCGTTAAACTATGTTTTAAAACTAATTAAAACTAATTTGCGATTCTTTCGCTTTCCTGCGCGTTTGTGCATGCTATGGCGATTTCTTTACCAAACTCCGCAAGCCGTTAGCTTTGGACCAAACCATTTCATGTAAATAGAGGGGGGGGGGGGGGATTGTCACCGTACTCGCAAGCCGTTCGCTTTGGACCAAACCATTTCATGTAAATAGAGGGGGGGGATTGTCACCGTACTCGCAAGCCGTTCGCTTTGGCCCAAACCATTTCAGGTAAATAGAGGGGGGGGGGGGGGGGATTGTCACCGTACTCGCAAGCCGTTCGCTTTGGCTTTGCGAATGGACCAAACCATTTCATGTAAATAGAGGGGGGGGGATATACTTTTAGATATATATATAGTACGGGCATGCCCTAGTTTTATCAAATGCATTAACTCTTAATGGAGTGTTGGTGCTGTCCAACCCGAATTCCTTTTTGATAGGTTCCACCAATTTAATAGGATTATTAGGACCCAACGGTTTGGACCCATCGGATACCGATACGAACACCAATAATTTGAATTGGGGGATCTTCAGGGGAAGGGGAAGCCCTGCGCTTGTCTCCTGAGGGGGGAGCGAGGAACACATGTCCAAGGAATAGGACGAGCTGATTAGGAATGAATACACCTCAGCACTTTCATTGGTGTGTTCATTAGCAACTTTTTCGTTCTTGCCAAATCAAACATTTTTCAACTGATCTTGTGCGTTATTCTGAAAGAAATGAAGAAATGATTTGATTTTGGTGAAGATCTGGATCCGGTTCTGGATCTGAGCATCATCTGAGATCTGAGATCTGGATCATCATCATCCTCAGGTAGTTTGGTTGCATCATCATCCTCGGGTAGTTTGGATGCATCATCATCCTTGGGTAGTTTGGTTGCATCATCATCCTCGGGTAGATTGGTTGCATCATCATCCTCGGGTAGATTGGTTGCATCATCATCCTCGGGTAGTTTGGTTTCATCATCATCTTCGGGACAGGATTTCTGATTTTAAAAACCGCAACGTTCCGCCGAACTCACGGGTTATTCCATTTAATAATGAACCTTCTTTTGTTATTGTACAATATATTATAACTAGTGGGGTCTCCCGTGGGAATCCCACGGGCATGGACGTGTGTGACATTTCGACATATTGAGTTAGATGCTGCACCTGCACATTCAGTTTCACAAAATGGTTACTGGCAATTTTTCAGATGCACAAATGATGTTATCTACACAATGTATTTACTTCTGATAACATGTGCATGCATGTGCGTGCACACCCACACACACATACACACATATATACACACACAAACACACGTACACCCACACACATACATACACACACATACACACACGTACACCCACACACGTACACCCACACACATATATACACACACATACACACACACACACACACGCACACGTACACATGTACACACACATACACACAAACACATCGCGTTTTTTCATTTCTGTTCCTCACAATTTTGTCTCTCTCTTATTCACAGACACACACACACACACACATGCACACACACACACACACACACACACACACACACACACACACACACACACACACACACACACACACATACGCACACACACATACACACACACACACACACACACACACATATATATATATATATATATATATTGTTGCGGATCTCTACGTCGGCCTTTTTTCCCTTAAGAAGGGGGGATTAATCCCCTTGTGTATGACTGACCGACGTGAGTCCTGAAGTTGCCCAAGCTCCCTCCGGAGAGGCAGGTGCGCACCCCGTTCGCGACTGCGGACAGATGTTAATTGCCGAGCGGATTAGTAACCGCGGCACGAACCATTAGCAGAGACTAAACCCGATCCTGAAACGTTGGCCAAAATCGCGCCACAGGTTTTCAATGGGGAAATCACAAAGACGACCAGACGAGCATGAAGAAGAAGATCAAAGGTAGGAAATACAAATATAATGTATTACTACTATTTACACAATTAAAGGAACCAAGGAGAAGGAAATTAAAGAAAATAAAGACAGAAGGATGGAAGGACCAGAAGACACAGTGCAATTCTATCTTACCTATACAAGCTTACTTAAACCCCAGGACAACATAGAAGACAGACGACAGTCAGACTTACACTGGGGGGGGGGGGGGGGGGAATGCAGGTAGGATTGGCTGGAGGAGATGGTTCAGGTATGGCATCCAGGTAGCTCGTTCACCAGTCCCCAACTCGCACCGCGAAGCAGATGAACCAGATGGCGGGAGCTCTCCGCGCATCATTTGGCGTGTGCGGAACTATCACAGGGCAATGGTAGGCCGGCTTTGGCGGTTAATCTCACGGCTCGGCCGAGTACGTAACAAGCGAACAGTTCTAATAACCGTGAACAACGCGCTCTTCAGTGGCTCAGTGCGTTCTCTCAATAGCATTTGCTTTCGATGCGTGACCCCCTTTGAAACTCAGGTGAACTTGCCAATTGCCTCTCCCTTCTTATTTGATCACCTCTCCTCACTCATCTCTTGGTGGGGCATTGCGCTGTGGGTTATATCACACGCCCTACCAAGCCATACCCACTGAGTCCTGGTTGGGCGCGAGGCCTTCCTGGCTCCACCTCCTGGTGACGAGGGGCGGGCCACGCCCATGATTTGGCAGCTCCTCCCCCCTTCTTCTCTGAGACAGAGCACATGGCCAATGGTGTCTTGCGGGATAGAAAACCACTCGCACCGCTGGGATAGAAAACCACTCGCACCACTGGGATAGAAAACAACTCGCACCGCTGGGATGAGAAACGAAAGGGGACCTATCTTATTTGAATTCGGTGCAATGCAGTGTCAATTAATGGAAGACACAGCCTTAAACTAATACACATAATAAGGAAATAACTATTTAGAAGGGTATATGATTTGCTACGTGCATGTATATGGATTAACTAGGAGGACGACCTTTGACCTTTACACTGCGGAGGGTGATATTTACAACAATTCTCAAATCCACAGCACTGCACCCTCATCCTCTAGGCACGTCCTCAGGCCTATAAAACTTTAACTTTAGTGTGGCACGTAGGTGTAGTTCGCTCTACATTTCACGTGACCCTGAGTCAGTGACAGTGACAGTTTCACTGACAGTGTCAGTGACAGTTTTAAAACACAAATAAGTATGTCCCCCTGCTGCATTGCACCCTATCTAACAGATTTACGCCCACAGCTAACCAAATTGCGGAATTGTCTTCAAACTATACATGAACGGTGGGGAGCATTATATACAAGTGACGCTACTTGGTCTATTTACAAAACGCAACCCAGGACCTGCGATTGTTTTTTTTTTTTTGGGGGGGGGGGGGGGAGACAGCCTGCGCTGCAACGTCACACCAGCACCAACAAAGGGCACCATAAAGCACCATAAACGCACCGGAGTGCACAGTCACCACAGTTCATAATAACAAACACAAACCCCTGGTGCTGGTCTTCCTCTTCGGCTCCCTCTGCTGGCCAATGTTCTTCCTGATGTTGTCTTTCTTCGTCTTCTTGCTGGCGGCCTATTTGGATATAATAAAAAGCACAAAACGCGTCCACTTTTTATTTATGGCCCACAGGGGCCGACTAGGGGTGGTTCACCTGTATGGCATAGGTGCCACGTTACCGAGGTCCGCAAGCAAGATCCTGGGCCATTGTGGCCATTTCCAGCAGAGGGGCCATGCCCCAACCCGTGGGGTCCATGAGTGGTGCTCAGCCACAGACATGTGGTCCATAAGTGGTGCATCAATGCAAGCAGCTGGTTGCGGGGGTTCTGGCACACGATGGCGGACTCCCGCACGCTCCCCTCGGTGCCCAGAGAGCATGATCCATGGGTCAGGGAAGGAAGACAGAGAGGACAGGTGAGTGAGGGGTAAGGTCACAAGGGTACACATCAATAAAGGCAATGCAAGGTGAGGTGCGTCTGGAGACTGAGCGGAGAAAAGCTCGCCCCTACCGTACATCACCCCCCCATTACCTGTTCTACCCTTGCCCTTACCCCATATTTACAAAAATCTACACATTACAAATTCGTCACTACCGTCACATCTTCCCCATATTTCCCCGATACCAAATTCGTCATCACAATCCCATTGTCTAAATTTGCCATCACCAATTCATCATCAATCCTCATAAGGAGGGAGAGATGGAACACAAAGCACAATGTCTCACCCACGCCATGATGCGTCTCACATTCCAAACATTTGCACAAAAAAATAACAACAACAAACCATGGCATGGTGTGGAGCACCGTCGTTACCTCAGGTGAGTGGATGTAGATGGTGTGAGGAGATTTCAATCCTAACTACTTCCTAAATGACATTAACACACTTTACACTACCCGGGGTCTTTCCCTGCCAATCCATTCGCAATCTTACACTCTATGCGGTTTTAAGAACCAATTCCCATTGACCAAACTGTGGTGCTTCATCAATTTGGGGTCTCACTCCCCCGATTCAACTCCCTGTGCCTTTGCACAATTTCAGGACTGGGTCATGTGGCTCTCCCAGCAGGTCTACCCACCTGCACACCTCCACCACTTCAGTTGCCTCTGAGCTTACCTGCTCCTTACCCTAACCAATCTACCTGGGGATGGCCCTCTGGCGCTCTCCCCACTTCGGTGCCCCCTCTGGCACTGGGCTACCCGGGTCCGTCCTCTGGATCATCGGGCCCCATCCACAACTCTACCGGCTCCCAGAACCCACCTGCGGCCTCACCTGGCCGACATCCTAACAGTGGTGGATTGCCCATTCAACGACACACACTAACAGGCCACATGCCCAGCCATACACCTGTTCACTTGCACACCGGTGCAATCACACCTGGTGCCACCTGCACTCTCCTTCCTCCAGGACCATTCATTCAATACAATGCACAATCAATTATTCCTCATACGCTGCTTCATACACTTCCATGCTCAATACAACTCACATCTCTCCCGAGCATTGCCTAGCAATTCCTCATTTACTCGATATCAATACTCTCACACACACACGGCATCATCTGACCTACCTGGTGCCCTGCTAAAACTCACGCTTCCCCGTCGCCCCTTATATTATTGCGCTCCCTCATCATTATAATCCAACTACCCTCTCTATGTCGCCACTACCTGTCCAATGTTGCTACTTAAATCTACAGTTACCTATGGTCATCTCTAGGTCCCTATCATCTTATCCTAACCCTCCCTCGGCGAGCTTACACTGCAATAAACCCCATAGCTAGCGTTCATGTGCCCCCTTTTATGTGAGTGGATGTCAGAGTTGCCATCCCCCATATCGGGCATGTCCCACTATCACCACCCCCCCCCCCAGTCCTCTGACACTACGAGCCCCCGTCGCAAGAGGTACTGGGTCCTGCCTCGGCATCTAGAGCCGAGGCTATCCACGAGGGCGCCTGCTTGCCGGCATAATGTCTTATCCGGTCGGGATGGACGATCCGAGGGAGGGTCCGTGGCCCCATTTTGATCTTAACGACCACGTTACAGACTTGCGACAGGACGACTCCCGGGCCTTGCCAGGGGGAGGTGAGTTTTGGGCACCTACCCTTCCGCCTCCGGGGATTAAAGAACCAAATCTTCATCCCCGGAGCGTACTGACTCCCCTGGCTCCGGTGGTCATACCTGCGCTTCATCTTGGCCCCCGCCAGATGGAGCTGGTGGCGGGTGAAGGCATGGACCCGCTCCATGCCTTCCTCCAGGTGACATGCATAACCCTCCCTCGGTGGTGTATCCGTGGTGTCTGGCACGGGACCGCATAGCAAGTCGGCGGGAGCCCGCAACTCCCGCCCATACATAAGCAATGCTGGACTGCATGCGGTGGCTGCGTGCTGGCTAGTTCGGTAGGCCATTAACAAGTACGGGAGATGTTCGTCCCAGTCATCCTGACGGGTGGTTGTGAACAATGCCAGTTGTTGGATCAATGTTCGATTGAATCTTTCCACCATCCCGTCAGATTGTGGCCACAATGGCGTGGTCCTGGTTTTCCGAATTTACAGGAGTCTGCACACATCTTTTAGCAATTGGCTTTCAAATTTTCGACCCTGATCGGTGTGCAGCTCCTGTGGAATCCCGTGCCGACATACAAATCCTTCCACGAAGGCCTGCGCCACAACCCCGACTTCTTCATTGGGGAGGGCGTAGGCCTCCGGCCACTTGGTGAAATAGTCCATTACAACGAGGATGTACTTATTACCTTGGCGGGTGCGGGGTAGTGGTCCTAGGATGTCCATAGTGACACGCTCAATGGGGGCCCCCACCTGGTGTAATTGAAGGGGGGCCCTCATCCTCCGTGCTGGCCCCTTTTTGGCAGAACAGGCGTCGCATCTCCGACACCAGTCCTGATTGTCACGCCCCATATTCACCCAATAGAACCTCCGGTGGACCCGAGATGTTGTCTTTGTCCTGCCCAAATGGCCGCCGGAGCGGGTACCATGCACCTGTTGTAATATGACGTTCTTAAATTTGTCAGGGACTATCACCAGCCAGGAAGTTCTCTCAGAGGGAACCTCCACCCACTTGCGATATAAGATGTTATCCTTCAATTCCAGGGTCTGCCACTGAGCCCAATACGCCTTTGTTTGCGGCCCGAGGGGGGTGACCTCTTCCCCCTTTGGTCTTTGCCCCAATTTGACCCATTTGAACAACAGCCCCAGAACGGGATCCTCCTGCTGGGCCGTGCTCCACGCCAAAGTTCCAAATTCTTCATCTGCGGTTAGTGGCAAAATTGGCCCTCTCACCCGGGTTGCCCGGACACACGCGAATCGGGGCAGAATCGCCCAATTGTTCCCTCTCCTCGTGTCTCACACAAAATTTGCAGTTTTCCCCCAGACAAGGATGCCGAGAGAGTGGTTCAGCATTACCATGGGCCTTCCAGGCCCTATGGGTCACATTAAAATCGTACTGCTGCAACTTTTCCAACCACCTTGCAATTTGGCCCTCCGGTTCCTTGAACCGAAGGAGCCATTGCAAGGAGGAATGGTCAGTTCGAACCGAAAATTTCCACCCTTACAGGTACGGGTGGAAATGGTTCATGGCAGCCAGCATAGCCAATAATTCCTTGCGGGTTACGCAATAATTTCGCTCGGGCCTACTTAAGGCCCGACTATAATAATCAATCACTCTCTCCACGCCCTCCTGTGTCTGAGACAAAACTGCGCCCAACCCTTCCTGGCTCACATCCGTGTCCAGGGTAAATGTCCCATCGCTAGTGGGGTAAGCTAGAAGGGGTGCGGATGTCAAACACCCCTTCAATTTTAGGAAGGCCTCTTGGCACTCCCTTGTCCAATTAAATCGCGTCCCCTTCTCCGTAAGCCGGTGGAGGGGACGGGCCAACTCCGCAAATTTCGCCACAAAACGCCGGTAGTAGGAGCAGAGCCCCAAAAATCCACGCACCTCTTTGATGCTACGTGGTGCGGGCCACTCCTCTACCGCTGTAATTTTGCCTGGGTCCGTTTTTACCCCCTCGCGACCAATAACGTGACCTAGATAGGCCACCTCTCTTGCAAACAAGGTGCACTTACTCGGGCTCAATTTCAACCCTGCCTGTCTGAGGCACCCGAACACTTGGTCCAAATTAGCTAAAGCCTCGGGGAAGGTCTTGTCATGTACTAGGACGTCATCCAGGTATATCAGGCATGATTGCCATGGCATGCCGCCTAGTACATGTTCCATTAATCGCTCAAAGGTGGCGGGGGCGTAACACAAACCAAACAGCATCACAGTGAACTGATGCAGCCCCTTACCTGTGGAAAATGCCATTTTCTCCTTCCCTGTCGTATCCATCTCCACGCCTGATGCATATGGTGCATATGGCTAAATGCCATGCCAATACCCACTCCTGAGGTCCAAAGTGGTGAACCAATTTGAGCCCACAACGGCATCGAGGGTGTCATCAATTCTTGGCAGGGGATATGAGTCCTTGAGTGTCACGTTGTTTAGCTGGCGATAGTCCATGCAGAAATGCGTGGTCCCATCTTTCTTTTTAACCAGCACAACAGGTGACATCCAGGGACTTCCCGAGGGCTCGATGACGCCTGCATTGAGCATCTTTTCAACCTGCTCGTCAGCTTCCGCCCTCTTGCTTCAAGGGAGCCGTCGGGCGGGCTGACGAATAGGCCGGGCCTCACTGGTGTGGATCTGATTTTCACCAGGCCTGTACGTCCAATATCCTCGGGGGACAAGGAGAAGAGATCCAAATGGGATCCAATCAGTTTGTGTAAGGCCTCCCTCTGGGAACCTCCCAACTCTACACTACTACGATTTACCATCTCGCAAATGAGATCGGGCCAATTCCTACTATTTATTGAAGACTCCCCCTGGGGCCGGCTCGGCTGGACGTTCTCGCACCTCACTGACGCGACTTCTCTAACTGGGGTGCAGCCAGCTACCTTCGTGCCCCTCACTATAGTGCGTGGTTCTGTGCTAATATTAATGACTAGAACGGCCACCACCAGCCCGTCCGTTTTTACAAGGGTGCGGCCCACGATTAAACCAGGTATGGATCGCGCTGCCACCGGTTCGACCAGGCCGCAGGACTCCTGCCATGCCAGGCGAGCTGACCATCGGGCCGGCACTATGGCCTCGGCTCCCGGAGGGATGGTCACGGCCTCAGGAGCCTCTAGCTCCACCCTCTCAGCCGTGCTCACCCCCTCCAATGGTAGCTCTTCCACTCCCACTTGCAGGATCCCCCGGCTCAAGTCGATTTTACAACCGCTGGCAGTCAACAAATCCAACCCTATTAAGCATGGGTCACACACCTCCGCCACCCAAACTTCTATCTCTCTCTTTACCGATCCCAACTTGAGGGTCACAAAACCATGCCGTATGATCGGAGCCGTTGCCCCAGTAGTCAACTGCAAACTATGATTTTCCAGACGCTGGATTTTACCCCAGCCGTCTGCACTCGAATTAAGGATCACGGGGCTGATGATCGTGGCGCTGGCTCCCGTGTCCACAACGGCGTCTACCCCCATGCCGGCAATTTTGCATCGAATTGTTAAACTACAAGTTCCAATTTGGCCACAATGAATGACCTGTCGCGTCAATGAGGGCTCCTCTCCATCCCCTACTGCCGAACAACGCCCTGCATGCCCGGCACGTTCTAGTTTCACGGGACCTGGCGGGGGTGTGGGGGGTTGCCTGAGGTCGGCTAGGCCGATCGATACGGGGGTGGGGTTGAGGGCATCGGCTGGCAGGGACCGTCCCGGCGCAGAGCTCGACACTCCCACGCACGGTGACCCAGCCGAGCACAATTATAGCACCTCACCTGGTAAGGTGCTTGCCTCCGGTATTCCAAATCCCCCCCCCCCCCCAAATGTCCGAATTGGGGGTACTTTGCCGTGGACTATCAGGTGCTACCGCTGGAGCTGCCTGCCATGGTCCAGGTCCCGCCAGACGCCAGTCCACCAACCTCCAGACCATGCTCTCCAGGTCAGGGCCCCCTTTGGGGACGGGCCCCCTAGGGGGGCCGCCACCCATCACGGGCCCTACCTGACGCACCGCCACTGCGTGGCGCTCACCGCCCCGGGCCAGCGGCCTCGCTGCTTCCCAACGGGCTGCAGCGTCGGCCGCCTGACTCATGGTCTGCGGGCGACACATGGCGAGCTGTTGTCGGAGCTCCAGATCCGGAAGAGCCTGGATAAAGTTATCCAGGGCCAGGCTTTCCTGGGAACTCGCTGCCATGTCCGTGTGTGCGATTCCGACTGCATGGCGAATGTCATGGGCAAGTTCCCCGATGGTCTCCTGGGGCTTGCGTTTTCGCTGAGCAAGCTGAGCTTTAACAAGCTCGCTTTGCTGTTCAATTCCGAATCTGCTAATTAAGGCCGCGCAGAGAGCTGGCAGGGTGAGAGCACCCGGTGGGAAAGCTGTCAGCACCTCCGCCGCCGCACCGTGCAGTGCTCCCACAAGGTGTACTCCAACTTCATCCAGATTCCAACCATTGCCTCTACACACATGTTCAAACTGCGCCAGGTACGCCCTCAGATCACTCTTGCCATCATACAGCGCGAGTGGGACCTTGTGGGTGCCCGAAGGCCGGACCCCGTGCGTCACTCCTTGTGGGATCAGCACGGGACCCAAACCGTTCGGGCCCCCCACAGTCTTACACTATTCCCGGGGGGCTCCCGCACATCCCCCGTCCCTCCAAACACTACCGCTCTTGGTGTCGATACCCTGGGTCGCCCTTCCGCAACCCGCTACCCACTCCATACCCGCACACCCTTGCTCACCAATACCCCTCTCACTCCCCATATTCAGACCTCCTTGCACACCTCCTCTAACCATACACTCCGGACCAGTCATACACCTCACCATTGGTCCCTCACGAACACCCGGGTCTAACCCAACAAGCAAGCCGACTAAATCTCCCCTTGCACCATATGCATTTCCGAGTATATCGCCACTCACCTCGGCACCTCTTCTTCACTCCTCTTCCGCCACCTGCAAACTCTTTATTTGGTTAGTAAGCACATCATCATGATTTGAGCACAGACCTTGTACCAATTCCATCACCTCCTCCTTTATCTCCCTCTTAGTTTCCCCTCCGTCTCTTCTTAATTTCACACACCCCCTCTTCCACATCCTCTAATTTTTGCTTCACCTCTTTCATCTCCCGGTGTGCCCCCTCAATTTCGTCCTCTAAGGCCAACTTAATCGTTTCTATGTGCGTCCTCACCCCCCGTTCTTTCGTCTCCATTGCTTCTGTCACCTTGTCCAACCTCTTTGTCAACCCCTCATGTACCATGTGACATTCCCTCTTCATTGCTACCAGTTCCTTTTTTTATGTCTTTCTGCATCGCCTTTAACCCCCCGATTATCGCAGTGTTCTTCTCTACTTGATCCACTAATTCCTTCTGTCCCACCGTCAGCTGTCCTACTCCCCTCATCAGATCCTATATGCCCCCCTGTAACCTAGCCATACTATTTCTCACCTCTTCTCCATACGCTCCTCACCTCGCTTTACCTCCTCGCGTACCCCCGAAACCTCCACGCTCACACCTCGTCTGATCTCCTCCCCCATTTCTCCCATCTCTTTGGTAGATGCTGCCCTCATCTGTTCCAAATCATTCCTCTGGGCATCCAATCTAGTTTCCAACCCGATTTTCACCTCCTCTATCTGATCTCCCATCTGGTTAATTTCCCGGGCGGATTGCTCCCCTATTTCCCGCAATTTGCCTTCCATTGTGTTTTCTAATCCCCCTAACCCTTTCTTCACCTCTTTCATCCCGTTGTCTAACCCCCTCAAATTTATTGTCTAAACCTTCAAATTTATTGTCGAACCCCCCAAATGTATTGTCTAAACCCTCAATTTAGCTTCTAGCCCCCTGATTTGATTTCCCAATCGCTCCCCCATTCTGTTTTCCAATCTATATTCCCCATTAGTATGGCTGCATTAATCTGCGCCATGAGGTCCCGCACATCAATTCCCCCTATTTGTGCAGTGGGCGTGGCCGCCGCAACCTCATGCGAGCCGCCATTTTGTGCCCCTCCAACCATGTGCGCGAGGGCGCCATCTTGTGCACCTGATACCCCCTCAACCACATCTTCATTGCTCTCTTCCTCCATTTCCCCCCTGTGGTCCTGGGTTACCCCTAACCCCTCTTCTAATTCCCCCACCGCATCCGGTCGACTTGACCATCCATGGCACGATTTTAAATTTAGGATGTTAAATAAAATTGTGGGCCACTCATAATTTGAGCGCGCTAAGCGCGCTTCAGGTCCGAATCTCGCTCCTGACACCAATTGTTGCGGATCTCTACGTCGGCCTTTTTTCCCTGAAGAAGGGGGGGATTAATCCCCTTGTGTATGACTGACCGACGTGAGTCCTGAAGTTGCCCAAGCTCCCTCCGGAGAGGCAGGTCGCAACCCCGTTCGCGACCACGGACAGATGTTAATTGCCGAGCGGATTAGCAACCACGGCACGAACCATTAGCAGAGACTAAACCCTATCCTGAAACGTTGGCCAAAATTGCGCCACAGGTTTTCAATGGGGAAATCACAAAGACGACCGGACGAGCATGAAGAAGAAGAACGAAGGTAGGAAATGCAAATATAATTTATATAATTTATTACTACTATTTACACAATTAAAGGAACCAAGGAGAAGGAAAGAAAAGAAAATAAAGACAGAAGGATGGAAGGACCAGAAAACACAGTGCAATTCTAACTTACCTATACAAGCTTACTTAAACCCCAGGACAACATAGAAGACGGATGACAGTCAGACTTACACTGGAGGGGGGGGGGGGATGCAGATAGGATTGGCTGGAGGATATGGTTCAGGTATGGCATCCAGGTAGCTCGTTCGCCAGTCCCCAACTCGCACCGCGAAGCAGATGAACCAGATAGCGGGAGCTCTCCGCGCATCGTTTGGCGTGTGCGGAACTATCACAGGGCAATGGTAGGCCGGCTTTGGCGGTTACCCTCACGGCTCGGCCGAGTACGTAACAAGCGAACAGTTCTAATAACCGTGAACAACGCACTCTTCAGTGGCTCAGTGCGTTCTCTCAATAGCATTCGCTCGCGATGCGTGACCCCCTTTGAAACTCAAGTGAACTTGCCGAGTGCCTCTCCCTTCTTATTTGATCGCCTCTCCTCACTCATCTCTTGGTGGGGGCGTCACACTGCGGGTTATATCACAAGCCCTACCAAGCCATACCCACTGAGTCCTGGTTGGGCGCAAGGGCTTCCTGGCTCCACCTCCTGGTGACGAGGGGCGGCCATGCCCGTGCTTTGGCGGCTCCTCCCCCCTTCTTCTCCGAGACAGAGCACATGGCCAATGGCGTCTTGCGGGATAGAAAACCACTCGCACCGCTAGGATAGAAAACCACTCGCACCACTGGATAGAAAACCACTCACACCGCTGGATGAGAAACGAAAGGGGACCTATCTTATTTGAATTCGGTGCAATGCAGTGTCAATTAATGGAAGACACAGCCTTAAACTAATACACATAGGAATGAAATAACTATTTAGAAGGGTATATGATTTGCTACGTGCATGTGTATGGATTAACTAGAAGGACGACCTTTGACCTTTACACTACGGAGGGTGATATTTACAACAATTCTCAAATCCACAACAATATATATATATATATATATATATATATATATATATATATATATATATATATATATATATATATTAATATATATATATATATATATATATATATATATATATATATATATATATATTGTTACGGACACGGCTTAGATGTTATGATGGGCCGAGCGGAATGGCCGCCGTGTTCGCACAGTTTACCCGATTCCACCCGACGTTGACCAAATCGTGCTATGCTAAATCAATGAAGGAAAGGACACAACGGCTGGGATAAATGAAACGACACAAGGGGTACAGTTCTCAAGACCTCCGGAGGAGGATATAATTGGTGGTGGAGAAAAGGGGTAGATTACAAGGTATGAGGTAAAGCACAGAAAAGATGGGCATTTAGACACAATCTTATCTATCCCAGACAGACCACAGACAAACGGAACAAGACTGACTTACACAGGGATTGATGGCAGGGAAGGACAGGCAGTCGATAGCATAAGGTGCACCTTGGCTCAGGGACAGGATACAGCACGGTCCAGTAGATGCAGGGAGGTGTCACAGCGCTCGGTTGGTGGCGTCTCTCTTCCTTCAAGTCCAGCGCGCATCTGACGTCACCTCCCTCCTGCGGGGAGGGACACGCCCTCGGCTCATTGGCTCCGCCCCAGATGGGAGCGGTCCGCCGCTTCTATTGGGTGCGGGGGGTTACCGGGCTCTGCCCTTGACGAGGAGCTGACAGTGAGCCCCTACGTGGTAACCCCGTCGAGCACATGTTCGATGGCGGCTAACCAAGCCGGAGTGAGGACGCGCACTCCCCGTGCCGCCGCCGCTGTTGTTGTTGTTGTTGTTGTTGTACCATGAGGAAGAGCTGCGGGAGGTATTGGGAGGTCCTAAACTTCCTAACGGTGCCATACAATCACATTCTGGTGCAACGAAGAGTCAGAATTAATGGAAACGAGTCCTTAACTGACATAGACTAAGAATAACTAGCAAGATGTCCTATAGTTGTCTACGTGAGATGCGGTGGACCTGGATGCGACATTTAATGGGGGAAATAGGGGAAGGTCGGGTCTACAGAGTGTTGTTTACAGAAAATGGGACTAGGGAATGGGGGATTGGGGATAGTTGGGAAGTATGGAGGAAATAGGGGAATATTTACAAGCGGATATGGATGGATGCCAATCTCATATCCGCAACATTGCACCCTTCTCTACCTCGGGGCGTCCCGACCCGATAAATTTTTACTTACTTTAGTGTGGCACTCAGATGTAGTTCCCTCTACTATTAACTCAACCCTGAGTGCGACAGTTTTACAGATGTTCACAAATGAGTAAATATGTCCCCCTGCGACGTTGCACCCTTCTCCTCACAGAAACACACCCACAGGATAACCGAATCGTGGAAAGAATCCTCAAACTAAACATACAGCCGGTAGGGAGCATCATTTATACAAGACTACACTGATATTTACACTACGATCCAGGACCTGTTCTTTGAGGAACACATGCAGATGTTATGCATAGAGAGAGAGCACGCATGCCAGCATCGATACACCAACCCACGAGTGCCCTGTGGCCCTACGGCCTTTAATAATGTGCAGAGCACCCCATCCAAGCACCACCCCATACACACAGTCAGCACCATCCGGTGCACCAATAAAGTGTTCATAGTCACCGGTGGTGTCGCAGCCGGCCGATGTTCTGCCGCTGGTCTTGCCTTCATGGAGCACTTGGCCTTCTGGCTTCCTTAGAAATAAAGAAAGGCACCAACTGCGTCCATTTCTAAATTGTGGCCGTCAGGGGGGCCAACTATAAGTGGTTCACCTGTATGGCATAGGTGCCACGTTGACCCAGAGGTCCATCCATGGGTGGTGCTTGCCCGCAAAAGAACTGCGGTCCATGGTGGGCGGCCACAAAAATTGCGGTCCATATGGTGTATCGATCCAGGCAGCAAGCAGCGAAAGTACAGGCCCACAACTGCAGAGCCAGCACCTCTCTCTCCTCTCTCTCTGCCCCAAAGCCAGATCCTCGGAGGTGGGAGACAAAAAAAGACAAGTGAGTAAGGTGGTAAGGGCGCAAAAGTGCACGCAATACAAGGTAATGCACACTGGGGGCACATTGGAACCAGGTGAGACAGGTACGTTCCTACCGTACGCCCCCCCCCCCCCCACCAGGTAACCTACATTGCCCCTCTCTTACCCCTTACTGTATCCACAAAACACAACACTACCCATAAACATCTACTTTACACATCAACAAACGTCCCTACTGTCTTCCCCGTTCCTCCCATAAACCAAATTCGTCTTCTCTCCCTCCTAACCAATCAAATTTGCCATTTCCAACTCTCATCAAAATTTGCCATCTCCAACTCAACATCAAAATTTGCCATCACCAATTCATCATCAGTCCCTCCTAGGGAGGGAGAGATGGAATCACCCCAATGTCTCATCCACGTCGTGATGCGTCTCACAAATCCACACAGCAATTCTCATTTCCTGCAACACAAAACAAAGAAACACAGGTGTGGAGTCATCATCATCACCTCAGGTAAGTGGCTGCGTATGGTGCGACAGGTTCATCAATCCTAACTATTTCCTAAATGACTTTAACAACTTTACATTACCCGGGGTCTTCCCCTGCCAATCCATTGGCCAACTTACACTATGGGTTCTAAAAACCAATTCCCATTGCCCAAACTGTGGTGCTTCTCAATTTAGGGTCTCACCCCCCCCCCCCGATTCATCTCCCGGTGCCCTCGCACAATTTCTGGGCTGTGACGTGTAGCTCTCCCAGCAGGTCTACCCACCTGCACACCTCCACCACTGTAGTTGCCACCCGAGCTTACCTGCTCCTCACCCTAACCTAACTAACTGGGGAAGGCCCTCTCGCACTCTCACCCCCTCAGTGCCCTCTCTGGCACGGGCTGCCCGATCCATACCCGGGATCCTCAGGCACCCACTGACACTAACGGCTCCCAGAGCCCACCTGCGGCCTCACCTGGCCGACATCCTCACAGTGGTGGAGTGCCCAAACCAACTACACACACTAACAGGCTACACGCCCAGCCATTTCCACAACACTAATGCACCCATCCACAATACCATTCTGCAACCGCACCACAAATGCCAATATCCAACCACAATTTACCTATACCCTCTACCTAACACTTACACTACCCGCCCCGGGTACTCGTGAAAGGGGTCCACTCTTCCCCCATCCACACCTTCGCACCATGCACACCACTCCGTACCACTTACGCCAACTCTCTCCACACCACTCATTCCAATACTCCATGTATTCCACACACCTGTACTTGCACACCTGTGCTCTCGTACTTGGTGCCGCCTGCACCCTTCTCTCCCCCAAGCGCATTCGCGCTGATCCACAACACTCACTACTCATACACTGCTCCACACACCTGTCCAGTTCTCACACAGCATCATCTCATCTAACTACTCCCCTCTGAAACTTGCGCTTCCCAGTCGTCCCTTTAAACTATTGCGCTCCCACGTCATTATCATCCACTCTAATCTACCTGCGTCCCCTCTACAGGTATCTTCGCTAGATCCCTACACACAATATCCTAACTCACCCGGGCTAGTTTTCACTGCCATACACCCCATAATCTATAGCGCATTTGCTCCACGTTTGTGAGGGATGACATAGTTGCCATCCCGCCACATTGGGCATCTCCCACTACCAATTTTGCACATCAAATTTCAACAAATCAAAAATTTGCCAATCACTACCCATCATCTGCCAATCATTACTGCCAATCCTTTGCCAATCATCAAATTTTGTTTTTCTAATTTCGGGGCCAAAACACTATCCTCGTCATTACAGTCTACTTACTAATGCCTCTCGGTGCGCCAATTCACTTCTAAAGCTCGGCTTCGTACAGCCAAGCCATGAATGCGGGTTGTTTGGTGCCAGCGGCTGGATACTTCCCGCATTCGGGGCAGGGACGGGGGCTTACCCGGGCCGAGATCCCACGCACCATCTCGGCACGGAGCCATCCCATGGCCCGATCTCGACCTGCCGGAATGCCTCAACAAAAAGTGGTCGCCATGACGACCCTTCCTATCGGGCTGCCCGCTCCGCCTAGTGGAGCACGGACGCGGCCGTCCAAAGCGAGGCCCAGCCTGGATTGCGTACGGCGGTCCTTTCGAACCCGCCGTGGCTCGGATCCCCGCTGGTTCTCGCGGCACGCGAAGCCCGGCAAGCACCGAGGGCCCGATTCAGCTATAGGTCGCTCTAACCGCTAACCCGGTTACCGTCGATGCCTCACCTGCATGCTTATACGCATACGCTGCCCCTTTCTTGCTCATACATCCAGCCGTTTCCATGCTCCTCGTCGTACCTTCTCTAACACACCCAGGTACACTCATTCCACTCACAGCCTTGGTCACACACCTGACCACCGAACACTTTGGCACACATTCGTCGCTCGCACACCTCACCAACACACCTCTTCGCGCCCCTCCTCGGTCACCTCCTCTGTGACAATCACAGGTGTGCTCTCACTCGCACACCCAACCACGTGCCTCACTACCAATTCCAGCGTGCATTCCCGCACACGCTCTACCATTCCAGGTGTGCTTCGTTTCTCACCTGTCACAACCAACTCACGCTCCGTGTCACTCTTACAACTCTCACCTCCACTCTTGACAACGCACTCACCCTTACTCTCGACAGCGCACTCTTTCCTCATGCACCCATCCGTTACACACCTTTCTCGCGCACACTCTCCCGTTACACCCTCTGTAACACTCACCACAGGTGTACACTCTTCCTTACTTTTGACAGCGCACTCTTTCCCCATGCACCTGTCCGTCACACATCTTTCTCGCACACCCTCTCCCGTTACATCCTCTGTAACACTCGGATCTCGCGGATCTCGCGAGATCTCGGAGACGGTGGGAGGGATTTTCGAAGCTCCACACGGTCTTCACGTTTTTCGAAGTTAAGTCTGTTCACAATTGTATTTTGTCGAAACTGTATTTATCTTTCGGTGTGTGAAGTTATTGTGTGCAACTTTGGTTGTTTCTCGGTGTTTATCTTTCATAAATTGATCGTCTGTTTGCCGTGTCGTGTCTTGAGGCCTTGTACAGTGTGCACTGTACAACCTTGAGGCTTTGTTTTTCTCTCAGCGGTCCGTTGTTTGTGATCCAATAACTTTCGTTCTCTGTATTCCCAGGCTTTTCACCCATAGCCTACTTCCTTGTGTAAATCTCAACTAAAAAAAAAAAAAAAAAAAAAAAAAAAAACATTTCCTTCTCTGTTCTCATTCGTTTATTCATTCTTATTCGTTCGTTCGTTCTTCGACCACATGTTTCTCCCCCATTTCCCCAGATAGTTTTCACTCATTAACCTTCAATGTTTACACTTTCCCCTCAAGTTATGTATTCCGTCATATTTTATAACACCTTTTTCTTCTTCTTCTTTAAAAGGCTGCTTTCGACTTGCTCACCAAATCAATTCATCCCAAAAAAAATATCCATCTCCTATAGTGCCTTTTTTCTACATTCCCTAAACTCTCCTGCACTCCATCCTCCATCCAGCGTCCTTAAACGTATTTTTAACTCGAAGGTCACAAGAAACTCATTTTGCAATAAATGTTCGTTTCCCATAAATCGTACACTTTCAAAAATCCAATCTCACCCCTCCCCTCCAAATCTTCCCCATAACCCCTCCCCTCCAAATCTTCCCCATCACCCCTCCCCTCCAAATCTTCCCCATCACCCATCCCTTTCAAATCTCCCCCCTTGCCCCCTCCCTCCTAAACTACCCCCTCACCCCTCCCCGCCAAGACGCCCCCTCGCCCCTCCCCTCCTAGACTCCTGCCTCACCCCTCCCCTCCAAATCTCCCCCATATCCCATCCCTTTCAAATCCCTCCCCTTGTCCCTTCCCTCCCAAACTCCCCCCTCACCCCTCCCCTTCAAATCTCCCCACCCTCATTGCTTCTCAATTTCCCCCCTCTCACTCCCCCTCCTCAAAGCGTCCTCCCCGCTTCTTCCCCCTTCAAACTCTCACCTCCATCTCCCCCAACCTTCTGCCTCGCTCTTCCCCCTCCTCAAATAACACCTCATTGTGGCTCACCCAATCACCATCAAACCTCTTGTCCGCCCCATCCTTCCCTTTCTCCGAGCTATTCTGAAATCTCTGACACACCTTCAACAGCTCTCCCTATCTCTTCCACCTCTTCCACATCTTACCCTACCCCTCCTCCCCCCTGTTCTGTATCTGATGCTCCCCCTTCCTCTTCATTAACGGTATGGACCTCAAACATCCGGGGCCTTCGTTCAAACTTAACTGATATCTCCATACAGGTTGCTTCTGTCAAACCAGACGTGATCTGCTTAACAGAAACTTTCCTCCTTTATGATGTCTCTGATTCCATAGTATCTCTCCCGGGCTACTCCCTCCTCCGGTATGATAGACCTGAGCCTCGTCCTGGAGGCGGGGTTGCTATCTTTATCAAAAACTCTCTTCCTCACTCGCCCTGCACTGCACTCTCTCCACCTCACCCCCAGGAATACCTCTGGCTACGGCTTCCCCTTCGCTCCCACCTCTTGTTCATATGTGTGTTGTACCATCCACCAAACAGTGATGACTCCATCTACATCTCGCTGTCTGATGATATGGACCAACTTCTATCTACTCATCCCAACTCTCTCTTCCTCATATGTGGTGATTTCAATTGTCACCATGCCAGTTGGCTGGGTGTGGGTACCTCTCTCACCAGCCATGGCTCTTCAGCAAAGGACTTCTGCGACTCACTGGGACTGACACAATCTGTCAATTTCCCGACCCGGATCTCAGTCAACGGAACATCTTCTCTTCTGGACTTGGTTATGACTAACTTCCCTGAAAATGTCTGCTGCTCTTCTTCTGCTCCGATCGGATCATCTGATCATGTCCTTGTTAAAGTGGACATCTCTCTGACCATCCTCAGGGAGCCTGCTCAGCATCGACGAGTCTGGCATTTCACTCAGGCCAACTGGCACGGTCTTCAAGCAGCCATCAATCATCTGGACTGGTCTCCCATCTCTACCACCTCTGACATCAACTCATCCTGGGAATTCTTCCAAAGTAAATTGCTCTCTCTCATGCACAGATTTATCCCATCTTGTCTTCAGTTGTCATACCCTTCCGCCCGTCCATGGTACACGGAATCTTGTGGTGAGGCTGTTGCCCAGAAACAACTTGCCTTCGTCTCCTGGAAAGCAAATCCAACGGAAGGAAATCTCATTTCCTTTCACAAAGCCCGAAACAAGTGTGTGTCCACCCTCAGGAGAGCCAGGAAACAATATCTCTCCGTTCTCAAGACCGAACTCTCTTATCTGTCTCCCTCTTCCAAATCCTGGTGGCGTCTGGTCAAATCCGTTTCTGGTGTTTGTTCCCCCTCCATCCCCTCCCTTACCTCAAACGGCTACACAGCTGACTCCGCACGTGAAAAAGCTGAATGCCTCAACTCTGTGTTTGCCTCTAAATCTTGTGTCCCAAACCCATCCCTCTCTGTACCCACCATACCCAGTCGTACCCTGCTGCTCCTGCACTCCGTGTCCTTTCCTCCTGACAAGGTGGAAAAGTTTCTGTCAACCCTCGACTCTGATTCTGCAACTGGACCCGACGGCATCAGCCCACGGGTCCTAAAATCCTGCTCTGCTGCTCTATCTCACCCTCTCTCTGTTCTCTTCACCCTCTCTTTTGCTCAAGGTCAACTGCCATCTGCTTGGAAATCAGCCAACATCACCGCTTTGCACAAAAAAGGTGCAAAAACAGATCCTAGCAACTACAGACCAATCAGCCTTCTCCCAATTATCAGCAAAGTCATGGAATCCATCATTGCTTCGGATATGAAATCTTTCCTCTTCTCCAATGGCTTGATCTCTGATCATCAATTTGGTTTCAGACCAGGTCACTCTACTCTGGACATGCTGCTTCTGCTGTCTCAACAATGGATGGAGGTCCTCAATGCCAAACAGGAAATTAGAGCTGTCTCCCTCGACATATCACGTGCCTTCGACACGGTCTGGCACCACGCTCTGCTCACCAAACTCTCCTCCTTTGGTATCCATGGAAATCTCCACGCATGGCTGGCGGACTTCCTCTCTAGTCGTCGTCAACGTGTGGCCCTGAATGGGTTTCTCTCATCTCCTCTTCCTGTTCAGGCTGGAGTTCCCCAAGGCAGTGTTCTGGGCCCCGTGCTTTTTCTGGTCTTCATCAATGATCTCTCTGACTCTCTCGAAAATCCTCTCTATCTCTTTGCTGATGACTCCACTCTCTGCCACTCCATTCCTCTTCCCTCAGATCGGCAGTCTGCTGCCTCCTCACTCTCTGAAGACCTGGACAAAATCACAGACTGGTCAAACAAGTGGAACATGTCTTTCAATCCTGACAAATCTCACACTCTTACTATGTCTCTCCGAAAAGATCGACTGGACAACCCTCCCATCTACTTTCTCAACAATCCTCTCCAAGAAGTTCTGTCGCTCAAGATTTTGGGTCTCACTATCTGCCATGATCTTTCTTGGGAAAACCACATTTCCAAGCTGGCCTCCAAAGCCAGTCGCCGACTGGGCATCCTCCGTCGTGCGAAGTCCTTCCTCGGCACACCTGAGCTCCTCACCACATACAAGGCTTTCATCCGCAGCTCAATGGAATACTGTTCTCCCCTATGGGCCGGTGCTCCTGCCTCACACCTAGCTCGGCTTCACGCTGTTGAAACCAAAGCTTTCAGAATTATTGGAATCTCCCGCGATGAAGCTATCTCTGAGGGCCTTTCACTCACTCACCGCAGGCAGGTAGGTGGTCTTTCTGTCTTCTACCGACTCCTCTCCGGCCTTGCACCCCCAGCTCTCTCTGTGCTCTGTCCCCCAAATATTCCTACAGGTCACACAAGATCTGCCAGCAACCCTCTGATGGTTAAACTGCCGAAATCTCGGCTCTCTGCTCACCTTCACTCTTTCATTCCTCTTTTCTCCCGCCTCTGGAACAAACTCCCTCACTCCCTTCAATCCCACTCCTCCCTCCAGGTCTTTAAAACAGCTGTTCACCACCATCTCTTATCTTCCCCCATCCAAAACCTTGATCTTTTCTACCCCCGCTAATTCACCCCAGATCCACCTTGTTTGAAATTCCAACTTCTTTCCTGGAAGTCCTGGCAGTGTCCATATGTTTTATACCTCTCCCACCGCCCCCTTCCCATGCCCCCCACCCAAAGCCCTCGCCCTCTCTCAGATCTCTCGATGTCTCCATGTCTCTCGGTCCCTGCTCTCAAATGTTGTGTTTGTGTCCTTCCCCCTCTCTCCCCATCTTGTCTACCACTCCCGATGTTATATGTTTTATGTGTCGGTTTGTCTTTCTGTGTGATTAATGTTCGCTCTTTCACGAGCCTCGATCTTGTATACAAAAAAAAAAAAAAAAAAAAAAAACACCACAGGCGTGCATTCTCCCTTTACACCCTCCGTAACACTCCTCACTTCCATGTGCTCCCTCGCACACGCGCTACTACCGACTCACTCTCGACAGCACCCTCACTCCTTGGCACGCACTTTTTCCTCACACACCCCAGAGTCAGACTTTCTCGCACACCTCCTTTTTCGCACACCAGACCTGTCGCACACTTCACCAACGGCTTCTCACGAACACCCGGGTCCATCTCGACCCCCAAGCTCATTAAATCACCTGGCGCATCATACGCACGACCATATTGGTCACCACTTACACCGGGTCCTCTTTCTCTTCACTTCTCCTCCATCACCTGCGAATCCCTCTTCCGGTTAATGAGCACATCATCACGATCCGAACACAGACTTTGGACCAATTCTTTTACTTCCTCCTTTATCTCTTTCTTATCCTCTCTCCGTCGCTTCTTAATTTCGCTCACCCCTTCTTCCACTTCTTCTAATTTCTGCTTCACCTCCTTCATCTCCTCGTGCGCCCCTTTAAGTTCTTCCTCTAACTCCACTTTATTTTTTTCTATGTGCTCCCGCACCTCCCGCTCTTTAACCTCCATCACCTCTACCACCTTGTTCATTTTCCTCGTCAGGTCCTCATGTACCGTCTGACACTCTTTTTTAATTACCCCTACGTCCTTTTTCATCTCCTTCTGTGTCGATTTTAAACCCTCAATTACCGCTGTGTTCTTCTTTACCTGGTCCCCCAACTCCTTTTGTCCCACTGTCAGTTGTTCTACTCCCAGCGTCAACTCCTCTATACCACCTTGCAATTTTACAGTCCCCTTTCTCACCTCCTTCACCATGCGCTCCTTACAGTGCCTCACCTCCTCGCGCACTCCTCCGACCTCCTCACTCACACCTCTTCTGATCTCTTCTCCCATCACTTGCATCTCCTGCCCAGATGCCACCCTCATCTGCTCCATTTCCTCCCTGTGAGCATCCAATTTAGTTTCTACCCCCATTCTGACCCCCTCTATCTGCTGCCCCATTTGTTTAACTTCCCTTTCCGCTTGGTCCCTCATGTCCCTCAATTTGCCTTCCATACTGTTTTCTAACCCCTCGAACCCCTTTTCCATCCCTTCCATTTGATTCTCCTGAACGGCCATTCTGTTTTCTACCCCCATTAACCCCTCCTGTATTTCCCCTAATCTATTGTCTAATCCCTCTATTCTACTCCCTAACCCTCCGATCTGGGCCCCCATCCTTTGTTCTAACCGTTGGCTATTGGCCCCCATGTCCTCCCTCAATTTCTCGCTATTGGACCCCATGTCCTCCCTCAATTTCTCGCTATTGGACCCCATGTCCTCCCTCAATTTCTTGCTATTGGACCCCATTTGGCCCTCCAATCGCTCACCCTGAGCATCCATCCGGTTCCCCATTACCCCCAATTGCTCACTCTGCAGTTTGAGGGACGCCTGCATTTGCACCATAAATTGCTCCATGAGGGCCTGCATTTGGGCCATCCCTCCCACTTGTGCAGCAGGTGCGGCCGCCGTAGCTATGTGCGAGGCGCCATTTTGCGCGCCCGCAACCTCGTGCGCGAGGACGCCATTTTGCGAACCTGCCGCCCTCACTGCTTCGCTCTCCTCATGTCCCTCAATTTGGTCCTGGATCGACCCTGCCTCACTCTCCTCTACCGGAACCCAGCCGTCTTGATCTGCCATAGCGCGACTTTCAAAATTCGGGTTTTTATTTTTGTAAAACAAAATCAAATTTCGCCGTTAATAATTTTGAGCGCGTGAAGCGCGCTTCGGGTCCAATCCCACTTCCCGACACCAATTGTTACGGACACGACTTAGATGTTATGATGGGCCGAGCGGAATGGCCGCCGTGTTCGCACAGTTTACCCGATTCCACCCGACGTTGACCAAATCGCGCTATGCTAAATCAATGAAGGAAAGGACACAACGGCTGGGATAAATGAAACGACACAAGGGGTACAGTTCTCAAGACCTCCGGAGGAGGATATAATTGGTGGTGGAGAAAAGGGGTAGATTACAAGGTATGAGGTAAAGCACAGAAAAGATGGGCACTTAGACACAATCTTATCTATCCCAGACAGACCACAGACAAACGGAACAAGACTGACTTACACAGGGATTGATGGCAGGGAAGGACAGGCAGTCGATAGCACAAGGTGCACCTTGGCTCAGGGACAGGATACAGCACGGTCCAGTAGATGCAGGGAGGTGTCACAGCGCTCGGTTGGTGGCGTCTCTCTTCCTTCAAGTCCAGCGCGCATCTGATGTCACCTCCCTCTTCCTGCGCATGCTCAGTGGGGAGTGACACGCCCTCGGCTCGTTGGCTCCGCCCCAGATGGGAGCGGTCCACCGCTTCTATTGGGTGCGGGGGGTTACCGGGCTCCGCCCTTGACGAGGAGATGACAGCGAGCCCCTACGTGGTAACCCCGTCGAGCACATTTTCGATGGCGGCTAACCAAGCCGGAGTGAGGACGCGCACTCCCCGCGCCACCGCCGCTGTTGTTGTTGTTGTTGTTGTTGTTGTTATACCATGAGGAAGAGCTGCGGGGAGGTATTGGGAGGTCCTAAACTTCCTAACGTTGCCATACAATCACATTCTGGTGCAACGAAGAGTCAGAATTAATGGAAACGAGTCCTTAACTGACATAGACTAAGAATAACTAGCAAGATGTCCTATAGTTGTCTACGTGAGATGCGGTGGACCTGGATGCGACATTTAATGGGGGAAATAGGGGAAGGTCGGGTCTACAGAGTGTTGTTTACAGAAAATGGGACTAGGGAATGGGGGATTGGGGATAGTTGGGAAGTATGGAGGAAATAGGGGAATATTTTCAAGCGGATATGGATGGATGCCAATCTCATATCCGCAACAATATATATATATATATATATATATATATATATATATATATATATATATATATATATATATATATATATATATATATATATATATATATATATATATATATATATATATATATATATTGTTGTGGATATGAGGATTGTATTTTTTTTATTGTGTGTTTTATTAATATTGCTTATTCTGGACCCTCCTTACTCCGGTTATGTAAAAAGGTCAAAGGGCGTCCCATAATTAGTCCATAAAGCATACACGTCAGCCAATCATAGATTTCCCCCTGGTTGATAGTTATATCTTTATTATGTGTATTAGGGCAAGGTCTTGTCTTCCATTAAGATGACACTCCATTGCACTGCATTAAATAAGAGTAGATCCCCTTTCATTCACATTCCCCTTTCGTCATTGCCAAGCCTCGATTGCCAATTACATCCCCTCCAAAACCGCCATTGAACATGTGCTCGGGTCGGGGAAGAAGGGCGTACCCACCCGTCGTCATCAAGGGCGGAGCCAGAGGGTCGCGCGACCAACCAGGGCCGAGGTGAGCACACCGAGGGACGTGTCCTGAAGGCCGGCGGCTTGATCGCCGGAGGCGCTATAAAAGCGCGCGCGCAAGAAGCAAAGTGGTTGCGTTGGGTTGTCGGTGGTGAGGAATGATTGGACCAAGAGAGAGAAAGAGTGGTTGGACCAAAAAAGAGGAGATCCAGAGAGAACATAGAGAACAAGAGATCATCCAGGGAAGCACAAAGCCTGCTATTCGTCGCCTTGCTCGCAAAAGTTGGAACTAAGCAAGAAGCCTGAAGGAGTTGGACAGGGAGACGTGCGCGTTGCTGAGTTGAGTGGTTGGACCAGACGAGTAAGACGAGTCCTGGAAAAAGAGCACGCGATGTCCACCCCGCGGCAGCAGCAGCGGACACAGCAGCAGGAGCAACAGCCACAGCAGCTTCAGATACAGCAGCTTGGGGCCTGGACGGCAGTTTTGAGTGGGGCCGCGAAGGAACGGCGGCTGCCAAACGCGCCGATCGTGCTGCAGCATCCTTGGACCTTCCTTTCCCTCCAGCCATCCACCTCCTGCCTTTCCATCCTTTTGTGTACGTGAGTTTGTTCTGTTTGTTTTGTCCCTGGGGATTTCATAAAGCTTGTATAAGGAATTTGCACTGTGTCTCTAATTCTTCTGTATATTATTTTATTATCTTTCCTTCTTCCTTGGTTATTTTGAGCCTGTATACAGTAGGAATAAATTTAGTAGTATTTTCAACCTTTTTTTCGTCTGCTTCTTCTTCTTCACATCTGTGTCACTTTTGTTTTTTCCATATTGAATAGCTGTGGCGCGATCCGGCCAACGTTCGGGGATCGGGTTAATCGGGGTAACTGTTAGGCCGCGGTGTCATCCGCTCGGCAAACCAACATCCTTATCCGCGGGCCATAACAAATTGGTGTCAGGAGTGTCGGATTCGGACCTGGGACTAAATTTATTTAGCCCAAATTTTGGAACACCAATTGTTCAATTGGCGGTAACAATTGGTGTCGGGAGCGGGAATGGACCCGAAGCGCGCTTAACGCGCTCAAAATTACGAGCTACTGAAATTTGTTTTGTTTTACAAAACCCGAATTTTGAAATCGCGCCATGGCTGGTCAAGGCGACGGGATGTCGGTGGGAGAGATAGACGGGGTAGAATTGACCCAGGACCTGGGGGAAATGTATGTGGAGGAGGGCAATGAGGAGGTGGTTGAGGAGGTATCAGGCGCGCAAAATGGCACCCTCGCGCACGAGGCTTCAGGCGCGCAAAATGGCACCTCGCACATGGCTACGGCGGCCGCACCCGCTGCACAAGTGGGAGGGATTTTTTTTTTTTTTTTTTTTTTTGTATACAAGATCGAGGCTCGTGAAAGAGCGAACATTAATCACACAGAAAGACAAACCGACACATAAAACATATAACATAGGGAGCGGTAGACAAGATGGGGAGAGAGGGGGAAGGACACAAACACAACATTTGAGAGCAGGGACCGAGAGACATGGAGACATCTAGAGATCTGAATCTGAGAGAGGGCGAGGGCTTTGGGGGGGGGGCGTGGGAAGGGGGCGGTGGGAGAGGTATAAAACATATGGACACTGCCAGGACTTCCAGGAAAGAAGTTGGAATTTCAAACAAGGTGGATCTGGGGTGAATTAGCGGGGGTAGAAAAGATCAAGGTTTTGGATGGGGGAAGATAAAAGATGGTGGTGAACAGCTGTTTTAAAGACCTGGAGGGAGGAGTGGGATTGAAGGGAGTGAGGGAGTTTGTTCCAGAGGCAGGAGAAAAGAGGAATGAAAGAGTGAAGGTGAGCAGCGTGCTGAGATTTCGGCAGTTTAACCATCAGAGGGTTGCTGGCAGATCTTGTGCGACCTGTAGGAATATTTGGGGGACAGAGCACAGAGAGAGCTGGGGGTGCAAGGCCGGAGAGGAGTCGGTAGAAGACAGAAAGACCACCTACCTGCCTGCGGTGAGTGAGTGAAAGGCCCTCAGAGATAGCTTCATCGCGGGAGATTCCAATAATTCTGAAAGCTTTGGTTTCAACAGCGTGAAGCCGAGCTAGGTGTGAGGCAGGAGCACCGGCCCATAGGGGAGAACAGTATTCCATTGAGCTGCGGATGAAAGCCTTGTATGTGGTGAGGAGCTCAGGTGTGCCGAGGAAGGACTTCGCACGACGGAGGATGCCCAGTCGGCGACTGGCTTTGGAGGCCAGCTTGGAAATGTGGTTTTCCCAAGAAAGATCATGGCAGATAGTGAGACCCAAAATCTTGAGCGACAGAACTTCTTGGAGAGGATTGTTGAGAAAGTAGATGGGAGGGTTGTCCAGTCGATCTTTTCGGAGAGACATAATAAGAGTGTGAGATTTGTCAGGATTGAAAGACATGTTCCACTTGTTTGACCAGTCTGTGATTTTGTCCAGGTCTTCAGAGAGTGAGGAGGCAGCAGACTGCCGATCTGAGGGAAGAGGAATGGAGCGGCAGAGAGTGGAGTCATCAGCAAAGAGATAGAGAGGATTTTCGAGAGAGTCAGAGAGATCATTGATGAAGACCAGAAAAAGCACGGGGCCCAGAACACTGCCTTGGGGAACTCCAGCCTGAACAGGAAGAGGAGATGAGAGAAACCCATTCAGGGCCACACGTTGACGACGACTAGAGAGGAAGTCCGCCAGCCATGCGTGGAGATTTCCATGGATACCAAAGGAGGAGAGTTTGGTGAGCAGAGCGGGGTGCCAGACCGTGTCGAAGGCACGTGATATGTCGAGGGAGACAGCTCTAATTTCCTGTTTGGCATTGAGGACCTCCATCCATTGTTGAGACAGCAGAAGCAGCATGTCCAGAGTAGAGTGACCTGGTCTGAAACCAAATTGATGATCAGAGATCAAGCCATTGGAGAAGAGGAAGGATTTGATATCCGAAGCAATGATGGATTCCATGACTTTGCTGATAATTGGGAGGAGGCTGATTGGTCTGTAGTTGCTAGGATCTGTTTTTGCACCTTTTTTGTGCAAAGCGGTGATGTTGGCTGATTTCCAAGCAGATGGCAGTTGACCTTGAGCAAAAGAGAGGGTGAAGAGAACAGAGAGAGGGTGAGATAGAGCAGCAGAGCAGGATTTTAGGACCCATGGGCTGATGCCGTCGGGTCCAGTTGCAGAATCAGAGTCGAGGGTTGACAGAAACTTTTCCACCTTGTCAGGAGGAAAGGACACGGAGTCGAGGAGCAGCAGGGTACGACTGGGTATGGTGGGTACAGAGAGGGATGGGTTTGGGACACAAGATTTAGAGGCAAACACAGAGTTGAGGCATTCAGCTTTTTCACGTGCGGAGTCAGCTGTGTAGCCGTTTGAGGTAAGGGAGGGGATGGAGGGGGAACAAACACCAGAAACGGATTTGACCAGATGCCACCAGGATTTAGAAGAGGGAGACAGATAAGAGAGTTCGGTCTTGAGAACGGAGAGATATTGTTTCCTGGCTCTCCTGAGGGTGGACACACACATGTTTCGGGCTTTGTGAAAGGAAATGGGATTTCCTTCCGTTGGATTTGCTTTCCAGGAGACAAAGGCAAGTTGTTTCTGGGCAACAGCCTCACCACAAGATTCCGTGTACCATGGACGGGAGGAAGGGTATGACAACTGAAGACGAGATGGGATAAATCTGTGCATGAGAGAGAGCAGTTTACTTTGGAAGAATTCCCAGGATGAGTTGATGTCAGAGGTGGTAGAGATGGGAGACCAGTCCAGATGATTGATGGCTGCTTGAAGACCGTGCCAGTTGGCCTGAGTGAAATGCCAGACACGTCGACGCTGAGCAGGCTCCCTGAGGATGGTCAGAGAGATGTCCGCTTTAACAAGGACATGATCAGATGATCCAATCGGAGCAGAAGAAGAGCAGCAGACATTTTCAGGGAAGTTAGTCATAACCAAGTCCAGAAGAGAAGATGTTCCGTTGACTGAGATCCGGGTCGGGAAATTGACAGATTGTGTCAGTCCCAGTGAGTCGCAGAAGTCCTTTGCTGAGGAGCCATGGCTGGTGAGAGAGGTACCCACACCCAGCCAACTGGCATGATGACAGTTGAAATCACCACATATGAGGAAGAGAGAGTTGGGATGAGTAGATAGAAGTTGGTCCATATCATCAGACAGCGAGATGTAGATGGAGTCATCACTGTTTGGTGGACGGTACAACACACATATGAACAAGAGGTGGGAGCGAAGGGGAAGCCGTAGCCAGAGGTATTCCTGGGGGTGAGGTGGAGAGAGTGCAGTGCAGGGATGGCCCAAATGCAGGCCCTCATGGAGCAATTTATGGCGCAAATGCAGGCATCCCTCAACCTGCAGAGGGACGAGACGAGGGCTCAGAGTGAGCAATTGGGGGCAATGAGGGACGAAGCGAGGGGTACCAGTGCCCAAATTGGGAAGATGGACAGCAAATTTGAGGGATTAGACAATAAATTTGAGGGGTTAGACAACGGGATAAAAGAGGTAAAGAATGGGTTAACGGGGGTGGAAAATAGAATGGCGGCCCAGGAGAATCAGAAAAAGGAGGTGAAAAATGGGTTAAGGGGGCTAGAATATAGGATGGAAGGCAAATTGCGGGAAGTAGGGGAGCAATCCGCCCGGGAAATCAAACGGATGGGAGAGCAGATAGAGGAGGTGAAAATCGGGGTAGAAACCAAATTGGATGCTCAGAGGGATGAATTGGGACAGATGAGGGTGGCATCTACAAAAGAGAGGGAGGAGATGAAGGAGGAGATACGCCGAGGTGTAAGCGAGGAGGTCTCGGGGGTACGTGAGGAGGTAAAGTGAGGTGAAAAGCGTATGGAGAAAGAGGTGAGAAATGGGATGGCAAAGTTACAAGGGGGCATAGAGGACCTGATGGAGGAGGTGGAACAGCTGACGGTGGGACAGACGGAGTTAGTGGAGCAGGTTCAAAGGAACACTGCGGTACTAGCAGGGTTAAAAGCGACACAAAATGACATTAAAAATGACTTAATAGCGACACAGAGGCAATGTCAGATGGTACGTGAGGGACTGACAACGAGGTTGGACGAGGTGACAGAAGTAATGGAGACGAAGGACCGGGAGGTGAGGACGCACATAGAAACGGTCAAGGTATCCTTAGAGGACGAGATAGAGGAGACACACCAGGGGATAAAAGAGGTGAAGCAAAAGTTAAAGGAGGTGGAAGAGGGGGTGAGTGAAATTAAGAAGAGACGGACAGAAACTAAGAGAGAAATACAGGAGGAGGTGATGGAATATGTACAAGGTCAGTGCTCAAATCGTGATGTTGTGGCTCACTAACCAAATAAAGAGCTTGCAGGTGGTGAAGGTGGTGCGGAGACGAGGTGCCAAGGTGAGTGGCGATGTACGTGAAAATGTATATGATGTGAGGGGAGCTTCAGTCGGCTTGGGGGTTGATTTGGATCCGGGTGTTCGTGAGAGGCCGTTGGTGAAGTGTTCGACAGGTACGGTGTGCGAAGGAAGAGGTGTGCGAGAATGTCTGACCATGGGGTGTGTGAGGAAAAAGTGCGTGCCGAGGAGTGAGTGTGCTGTCGAGAGTGAGTTGGTCGTAGCGCGTGTGCGAGGGAGCACATGGAAGCGCGTAGTGGGGAGTGTTACAGAGGATGTAACGAAAGAGTGTACACCTGTGGTGAGTGTTACGGAGGGAGTAACGAGAGTGTGCACAAGAGGATGCGCGAGAAAGGTGTGTAACGGACAGGTGCATGAGGAAAGAGTGCGCTGTCAAGAGTAAGGGTGAGTGCGCGACCGAGTGTGGAGGTGAGAGTAGTGAGAATGACATGGAGCGTGAGTTGGTTGTGGCAGGTGAGAGAGGATGTACACCTGGAATGGAAGGATGCACACCTGGGATGGTAGAGCGCGTGTGGGAATGCACACTTGAGTTGGTAGTGAGGCACGTGGTTGGATGTGCGAGTGAGAGCACACCTGTGATTGTCACAGAGGAGGTGACCGAGAAGGGGGCGTGAAGAGGTGTGTTGATGAGGTGTGCGAACGACGAGTGTGTGCAAAGGTGTGCGGTGGTCAGGTGTGTGACCATGTATGTGAGCGAAAGAACGAGTGCAATAGCCAAGTACGCGGGGTGTACGGGCGGCGTTGGAGCACCGAGCTCGGTGAGGGTGAAAGGGGTAGCGTATGCGTGTGAGCATGCAGGTGAAGCATCGACGGTAACCGGGTTAGCGGTTAGAGCGACTTATAGCCGAATCAGGCCCCTCGGTGCGCGCCGGGCAGCTTCGCGTGCCGCGAGGACCAGCGGGGATCCGAACCAAGGTGGTTTTGAAAGAACCGCCGTACGCGATCCACGCTGGGCCTCGCTTGGAACAGCCATGTCCGTGCTCCACTAGGCGGAGCGGGCAGCCCGATAGGAAGGGTCGTCATGGTGACCCCTTTTTGTTGAGGTGTTCCGGCAGGTCGAGATCGGGCCATTGGACGGCTCTGTGCCGAGATGGTGCGTGGGATCTCGGCCCGGGTAAGCGTCCTTCCCTGCACCGAATGCGGGACGTATCCAGCCGCCGACACCAAGCAACCCGCATTCATTGCTCGGCTGTACGAAGCCGAGCTTTGGAAGTGAATTGGCGCACCGAGAGGCACTAGTGAGAAGACTGATGACGAGGATAGTGGTTTGGACCCGAAATTGAAAAGCAAAAATTTGATGATTGGCAGTAAGGATTGGCAGATGATGGGTAATGATTGGCAAATTTTTGATTGGCTGAAATTTGAGTGAGCAAAATTTATAGTGAGAGACACCCAATGTGGTGGGATTGCAACTCTGCCATCTCTCACAGCGGGGGCAAAGGAGCACTAGTCTTATGGGGTTTATGGCAGTGAAAACTAGCCCGGGAGGGTTTGGATAATGTGTAGGGACCTAGAAGATGACCATAGGTAACGTTAAGATTAGTTAGTGACAATGATACCTGTAGTGGGGACGCAGGTAGATTAGAGTGGATGATAATGACGTGGTATGTGCTTAGTTTAAAGGGAAGATGGGGAGCACTAAGTTAGCAGGGCAACAGGTAGTTTAGATGATGCCGTGTGAGTGTTGGAGGTGTATTCAGAAGTGCATTGTGAAAAGTGTGTGAGGAACAGGAGTGATTGCACAGGTGTGCAACTGGACAGGTGTATGGAGCAGTGTATGAGTGAGTGATGGTGATGAGTGTTGTATTGACCGAATGGTCCTGGGAGGAAGAAGGGTGCAGGTGGCACCAGGTAAGATTGCACAGGTGTGCAACAACATGTGTATGGAGAATGGTTGTGTGGAATACATGGAGTGTGGAATATATGGAGTATTGGAATGGATGGTCGTGGAGTGAGTATGGTGGAAACTATGGAGTGGAGTGGATGGTGCGAAGGTGTGAATGGGGGAAGGATGGACCCCCATCATGAATACCCGGGGAGGGTAGTGTAAGTGTTAGGTAGAGGGTATAGGTAAATTGTGGTTGGATATTGGCATCTGTGGTGCGGGTGAAAGAATGGTATTTGGATGGGTGCATTAGTGTTGTGGAAATGGCTGGGCATGTAGCCTGTTAGTGTGTGTAGTTGGTTTGGGCACTCCACCACTGTGAGGATGTCGGCCAGGTGAGGCCGCAGGTGGGCTCTGGGAGCCGGTAGAGTTGTTGTGGATGGGGCCCGAGGATCCGGAGAACGGACCCGGGTAGCCCAGTGCCAGAGGGCACCGAGTGGGGTGACAGAGCCAGGAGGGGCCTTCCCCAGTTAGATAGGTTAGGTAAGGAGCAGGTAAGCTCGGAGGCAACTACAGTGGTGGAGGTGTGCAGGTGGGTAGGCCTGCTGGGAGAGCTACACATCTCAGCCCAGAAATTGTGCAAGGGCACCGGGAGATGAATCGGGGGAATGAGACCCCAAATTGAGAAGCACCACAGTTTGGGCAATGGGAATTGGTTTTTAGAACCCATAGTGTAAGTTGGCCAATGGATTGGCAGGGAGAGACCCCGGGTAGTGTAAAGTGTGTTAAAGTCATTTAGAGGATAGTTAGGATTGAAGTCTCCTTGCACCATCTGCATCCACTCACCTGAGATGACGTACCTCCACACCATGCCAGGTGGTTTTTATTATTTTGAGCAGATGTTTGGAATGTGAGACGCATCATGATGTGGGTGTGACATTATGCTTGATGTTCCATCTCTTCCTCCTTATGAGGATTGATGATGAATTGGGTGATGGCAAATTTTGGATAGAGGGATTATGGAGACGAATTTCGTATAGTGGGAAATATGGGGAAGACGTGACATTAGTGACGAATTTGTAAATGTGTAGATTTTTGTAAATATGGGGTAAGGGCAAGGGTAGGGTAGGTGACAGGGGGGGTGACGTACGGTAGGGACGAGCTTTCTCACTTCGCTCTCCATACGCACTTCGCCTTGCATTGCCTTGTTTGATTTGTACCCTTGTGACCTTACCCCTCGCTCATCTCTCTGTCACCCTTTTGTCTCCCACATGAGGACCGGTGCGCCACTGGGCGCCGAGGGGAGCGTGCGTGAGTCCGCCATTGTGCGCCCGGAACTCCCAGAACCAGCTGTCTGCATCGATGCACCACATTATGGACCACATGTCTGTGGCTGAGCACCACTGATGGACCCCATGGGTTGGGGCATGGCCCCTCTGCTGGAACCGGCCATGAAGGCCCGAAATCTTGCTGGCGGACCTTGATCACAGGGCACCAATTCCCCACAGGTGAACCACACTAGTCGGCCCCCTGTGGGCCATAAATAAAATAAAAATGGACACCATGGGTGTAAGTTTTATTGCAAATAGGCTGCCAGTAAGAAAATGAAAGAAAGACAACAACTGGAAGAAAGCAATAGCCAGCAGAGGGAGCCGAAGAGCAAGAGACCACCTGCAGGGTTAGGGGTTGTTGGTTTATTTTTTATTGATGAACAGTGATGAATGTGCACCGATTGGTGCTTGAGGGTGTATTTGTGCTTTTATGGGTGCTTTCATGGTGCATTGATGCAGAGCAGACTGTCTCCCCCCCCCCCCAGAAAGAACAATCACAGGTCCTGGGTTACGTTTTGTAAATAAAGTAGCATCAATTGTAAATAATGCTCCCCACCGTCAGTGTATAGTTTGAAGACCATTCCGCAATTCGGTTAACTGTGGGCGTGAGTCTGTTAGGTAGGGTGCAATGGAGCAGCAGGACATATTTATTTATGTTTTAAAAACTGTCGCACTCAGGGTCAGGTTAAAAGTAGAGGGAACTACACCTATGTGTCACACTAAGTTAAAGTTATAGGCTCGGGACGTGCCTAAGAGGAGGAGGGTGCAGTGTTGTGGATATGAGGATTGTATTTTTTTTATTGTGTGTTTTATTAATATTGCTTATTCTGGACCCTCCTTACTCCAATTATGTAAAAAGGTCAAAGGGCGTCCCATAATTAGTCCATAAAGCATACACGTCAGCCAATCATAGATTTCCCCCTGGTTGATAGTTATATCTTTATTATGTGTATTAGGGTAAGGCCTTGTCTTCCATTAAGATGACACTCCATTGCACTGCATTAAATAAGAGTAGATCCCCTTTCTTTCACATTCCCCTTTCGTCATTGCCAAGACTCGATTGCCAATTACATCCCTTCCAAAACCGCCATTGAACATGTGCTCGGATCGGGGAAGAAGGGCGTTCCCGCCCGTCGTCATCAAGGGTGGAGCCAGAGGGTCGCGCGACCAACCAGGGCTGAGGTGAGCACACCGAGGGGCGTGTCCTGAAGGCCGGCGGCTTCATCGCCGGAGGCGCTATAAAAGCACGCGCGCAAGAAGCAAAGTGGTTGCGTTGGGTTGTTGGTGGTGAGGAGTGATTGGACCAAGAGAGAGAAAGAGTGGTTGGACCAAGAAAGAGGAGATCCAGAGAGAACATAGAGAACAAGAGATCATCCAGGGAAGCACAAAGCCTGCTATTCGTCACCTTGCTCGCAAAAGTTGGAACTAAGCAAGAAGCCTGGAGGAGTTGAACAGGGAGACGTGCACGTTGCTGAGTTGAGTGGTTGGACCAGACGAGTCAGACGAGTCCTGGAAAAAGAGCACGCGACGTCCACCCCGCGGCGGCAGCAGCGGACACAGCAGCAGGAGCAACAGCCACAGCAGCTTCAGATACAGCAGCTTGGGGCCTGGAGGGCAGTTTTGAGCGGGGCCGCGAAGGAACGGTGGCTGCCAAACGTGCCGATCGTGCTGCAGCATCCTTGGACCTTCCTTTCCCTCCAGCCATACACCTCCTGCCTTTCCATCCTTTTGTGTACGTGAGTTTGTTCTGTTTGTTTTGTCCCTGGGGATTTAATTAAGCTTGTATAAGGAATTTGCACTGTGTCTCTAATTCTTCTGTATATTATTTTATTATCTTTCCTTCTTCCTTGGTTATTTTGAGCCTGTATATAGTAGGAATAAATTTAGTAGAATTTTCAACCTTTTTTTCGTCTTCTTCTTCTTCTTCTTCACATCCGTGTCGCTTTTGTCTTTTCCATATTGAATAGCTGTGGCGCGATCCGGCCAACGTTCGGGGATCGGGTTAATCGGGGTAACTGATAGGCCACGGTGCCATCCACTCGGCAAACCAACATCCTTATCCACGGGCAGTAACAATATATACACAAAGAATTAAGTTAAGCACCCCCCCGTTTTTTTACAACCTCGCACATTACAAGTTTGTTGTCGTCAAAACAGTGTAATATACCCATGATATTGCTATATTTTCTGGAGAAGTGATATTATGGTCACATAAAAACATAACAATCATGCCGTTTTCAATATTTTATTCTGAATAATTTAAGGTGAAATTTTTTGGGAATTTTAGGCATATTTTCACCTCAATTTAAGTATGGAGCTATAGGTCCATCACGGACAGTGTGGATGACGTTTATGTTTTCTAACGTACAGTCATTGTTCTGAGAAGACCTCTAGCGATCTTTGCGTCAATAACGTGTGTAGGACCCACGTGATCGGATGGAGCAAGGTGCTGTGACAACCATCCCCTGGCCTGCGTACAGTCCTGACCTGAACCCCCTCGAGCACGTTTGGGACATGTTGGGACGACAAATTGCGAAGATGGTCCCTCCAATAGCCAATCTGGATGAATTGGAACGTGCATTACATCGGGAATGGAACAACCTGCCACAGCAACGCATACGACGGCTTACAGGGTCTATGAGACGTAGGGTTGAGTCAGTGATCCGATCACGTGGGTCCTACACACGTTATTGACGCAAAGATCGCTAGAGGTCTTCTCAGAACAATGACTGTACGTTAGAAAACATAAACGTCATCCACACTGTCCGTGATGGACCTATAGCTCCATACTTAAATTGAGGTGAAAATATGCCTAAAATTCCCAAAAAATTTCACCTTAAATTATTCAGAATAAAATATTGAAAACGGCATGATTGTTATGTTTTTATGTGACCATAATATCACTTCTCCAGAAAATATAGCAATATCATGGGTATATTACACTGTTTTGACGACAACAAACTTGTAATGTGAGAGGTTGTAAAAAAACGGGGGGGTGCTTAACTTAATTCTTTGTGTATATATATATATATATATATATATATATATATATATATATATATATATATATATATATATATATATATATATATATGTATGTATATATATATATATATATATATATATATATATATGTATATATATATATATATATATATATATATATATATATATATATATATATATATATATATATATATATACATTCACACACACACACATATAATATATATGCACATATATACACATATACACATATATACATCCACACATACACACACACACACACACACACACACACACACACACACACACACACACACACACACACACACACACACACACACAGTGTATATACACACACAGTCCCACTGAGCACCGATTTGCATTCAATTCTAGATATTGCTTCTCGATATTGATCAAATTCCTTCCACAACAGTGATCCTTTGTCCTGAATGTTAATCCTGCATATAATGTATTCCTCATTATTTTATCACTAGCCGAAACCCATGGAACATCCACGGAAGGGAGGATGTGGTGTATGGATAGAGTGTACCATTATGGATGGCATAGGGGATTTGCTTGTCCGAGTAAGAGTTAGGAAGAAAGATGAGAATGAAGAGTGCGTATATGAACAACGATCGCCGACACCGGCACAAATGCATGCTCTGGATTGTCCACTCAGTGGACGGCTTGCTTTCGCCTTCGCCTGTCCAATCAGCGGACGGCTTGCTTCGCCTTTGCCCAGCAGATGCCAATACGATGGTGTCATAAGATGGCGTCGTATCTGTAGTTAATCGGATGCTTTTGGGCCCCAACGTCGGCTAAATCAGATTTTTTGAGTATGGCTGTACGTGATAAACAAACAGCGCGGTTCATAGATCGTAAATCCATTAGTGCCGTGGGCATCGGTTGACTGGGTGCGGCGTAAAAGGGATAACAAAGTCGAGTCCTTACGCTATTATTATATAGACTAGCCGAAACCCGTGGAACATCCACGGAAGGGAGGATGTGGTGTATGGGTAGAGTGTACCATTATGGATGGCATTGGGGATTTGCTTGTCCGAGTAAGAGTTAGGAAGAAAGATGAGAATGAAGAGTGCATATATGAACAATGATCGCCGACACCGGCACAAATGCATGCTCTGGATTGTCCACTCAGTGGACGGCTTGCTTTCGCCTTCGTCTGTCCAATCAGCGGATGGCTTGCTTCGCCCAGCAGACACCAATACGATGGCGTCGTAAGATGGCGCCGTATCGGCAGTTAATCGGATGCTTTTGGGCCCCAACGTCGGCTAATTCAGATTTTTCGAGTATGGCTGTACGTGATAAACAAAGAGCGTGGTTCGTAGATCATAAATCCATTAGTGCCGTGGGCATCGGGTCACTGGGTGCGGCGTAAAAGGGATAACAAATTCGAGTCCTTACGCTATTATTATATAGATATTATAAAGATGAGCTTCAACCTCCAATCATTTCAACCACCACACATCCAATACCACCTCTTTTCCATTCCTCATCCACGTCATTACTCTCACAACCCACATCCATAGAACCCCAACCTCAATACAAACCATACAATGAAAATGTATGAAAATGCAGTCGCAGTGACTTCTAATTTTCAAACTCGAAACAAATGTAAGAAATGCGTTAAAAAGTTCTCGCAATGACATACAGCATTCCAAAAATTCAAATTTTCACAGCATTCCAAAAATTCCCAACATTTTTGTTTTTCCATCTTCTGTTCTGAGTTTCAACTGACCTCCTACCTCGGTTAGGCTGACACCCGCAAGCTGCTGCAATGGTGATGGTTCGAGGGGACCATTTGAATTGTCTGAGATGGCTATACTGACCGATTACAGTCATTTTATCAAATGCATTAACTCTTAATGGAGTGTTGGTGCTGTCCAAGCGGAGCCTTGGCAAATGTTATGTTGTTGTGGTTTTCCATTACAGTCAGCAGTCAGTCATGGCAGTAATTTGTAATTTGTTTGGGTGCTGGCGATAACTTGCCGACTCTTCACAAAAGACTCTGCATCACGTATAACGTCCACCAAAGACCATTGCTGGCACACAGGTCATCAGGCTTAACGTTCATCCGAGGACGCACATTTACGGATCACTCTGCCTGCCAGACTACGAGGATGACAATTGATCGCTGGTTGGGATTCAAACCTAGGGTAGACAGCTTGGAGGTGAGTGCGCATACCTCCAGACTATCGTGTCTGGGCTTATAACGAGGGAAAATGGGGAATTTGCTCCAGGCCCATGATCCTGACCATCCCAAAAAAGTGAGTGAAAATTTTCTTTTTGCGCACGAAAATAGCTGTTTGGAAATGGTCGAATCTCGATAATCCGTTCTGTTCTTACTAAAATAGAGTGGTATGCGGGAACGAGCAAAAAAGACGAGTGAATTGTGTGAGTGAGTGGTGTGTGAATGGCCAGATGTTCTGTGTGAGTCAACGGTGCAAGGAGGACCTTGAGTTGTTCCATTATCCTGTGCACCAAATGCCCTGTTTTTGAAAAAATATTCTCATATTGATGTAGTCATACTTTTTATTACACAAGCTCCATATAGAATTTCTGGAAAATATTTCTGATTTTCGGTTTTGTTTAGATCCCCCACCAGGATCGGGTAAAAATCAGGTACCCCTGCTAATTCGCCAATTTGGCCAAATGTGAGTTTTGTCAAATTTTATAAAAGTAAGAACACTTTCTTATGGTAATTCACAGTCACTGATTCCAAAAATTGCCTCTAAAAGGTGGTGGGATCAAAATTGGAATGGAGGCCTGTGCGAAGTTCCGTTTGAGTGAACGGCGTAAGGTGTGTCGTGAATTATTCCGAGTGAGTGAACGACATAAGAAGGGCTGTGAGTTTCATGTTTATATGTGTGAGGGTAATGAATGAAATGAGGTAAAAAAAAAAAAACGTATTTTAAGAATATAACTTCTTTAACTTTAAATCGAAATAAGCCAGAACAAGAGGCAAGAGATTTTTAACTCAACTTCACACAATCTGTCCGAGGTGGCACTCATACTGAGACCAGCCCAAAAATATTCTTTGCCCCCGCCCTGGCAAGGCTTAATTCCGGCACAGGGTACAGCAACAACCCCGAGCCCAATCGTTAAATAAAATGAGAATACAAACAACAGTGATGGGCCACAAGAACATGACTTGGAGGTTTATGCATTCACCTGTGAGCTGCTAAGCCTGGATTCGAATCCGGATTCAGCTCTAAAATGCCATCCTGGTGTCGTTGGTTAAATTTAAGGATCTCAGGTTGTCATTCGTGAATAGCAGGTGAGTTTATTGTCGAATCTCTGAACAAATTCTGCTCTCTCAGTGCTCTGTCCCCCAAATATTCCTACAGGTCGCATAAGATCTGCCAGCAACCCTCTTATGGTTAAACTGCCAAAATCAAGACACTCTGCTCACCTTCACTCTTTCATTCCTCTTTTCTCCCGCCTCTGGAACAAACTCCCTCACTCTCTTCAATCCCACTCCTCCCTCCGGGTCTTTAAACAGCTGTTCACCACCATCTCTTATCTTCCCCCATTCAAAACCTTGATCTATTCTACCACCGTTAATTCGCCCCAGATCCACTCTTCTGAAATACTGACTTATTTCCTGGAAGTCCTAGCAGTGTCCATGTGTTTTTGTTTTTTTTACCACTCCCACCCACCTTCCCATGCCTCCTCCCCCCAAGCTCTCTCCCTCCCACATATCTCCCGATGTGCCTGCTCTCCATCTTGTTCTCCCGCTCCCTTATCATATGTTGTATATGTCAGTTTGTCTTTTTGTGATCAGTGTTAGCTCTTACACGAGCCTCGATCTTGTATAAAAAAAAATTAATTCATCGATCTTCAGATCTCATCTTTTTAGCTCTCGAAACATCGCCGAATTATTTTTTTGATAAATTCCACCAATTTAATAGGATTATAAGGACCCAACGGTTTGGACCCATCGGATACCGATACGATCACCAATAATTTGAATTGGGGGATCTTCAGGGGAAGGGGAAGCCCCACGCTTGTCTCCTGAGGGGGGAGCGAGGAACACACGTTCAAGGAATAGGACGAGCTGATTAGGAATGGACACACCCCAGCACTTTCATTAGTGTGTTCATTCGCAACTTTTTAGTTCTTGCCAAATCAAAGATTTTTCAACTGATCTTGTGCGTTATTCTGAAAGAAATGAAGAAATGATTTGATTTTGGTGAAGATCTGGATCCGGATCTGGATCTGAGCATCATCTGAGATCTGAGATCTGGATCATCATCATCCTCGGGTAGTTTGGTTGTATCATCATTCTTGGGTAGTTTGGTTGCATCATCATCCTCCGGTAGTTTGGTTGCATCATCATCCTCCGGTAGTTTGGTTGCATCATCATCCTCGGGTAGTTTGGTTGCATCATCATTCTTGTGTAGTTTGGTTGCATCATCATCCTCCGGTAGTTTGGTTGCATCATCATCCTCGGGTAGTTTGGTTTCATCATCATCTTCGGGACAGGAGTTCTGATTTAAAAAACCGCAACGTTCCGCCGAACTCACGGATTATTCCATTTTATAATTAACCTTCTTTTGTCATTGTACAATATATTATAATGTGCATTTGAGAAACAATATCGATAAGCATGAACAATAGCAATTATAGAATTTTAATGTGATTATTGTTCCATTTGTATACATTCATTGAGTTATTCATTCTTCCAATTAACCTGTTTTTTACCAATACTAACTTCACACATTAATTTTATAATCGTCCCGTCAGGAAAACATCAGGGAAAAACGTTTTTTTAAAATGGATTAATCACGTGACAGCTTTATTTCCTCGAGATGGACCATTCCCTTTTCGCTGTGTTTACCACCACTCACAAGGTGATGGGTTTTGTGGGTAAAGTGAGACCTACCCTCGGTCTCATCTCGAAACATTGCGGACCGCGATCGGTCTCACGTTCTCTCTCATCTCTCGTGATCTCGGGTTACACTAATTGCATGACGTCATTGAATTTGTGTGCCCTGGGCACGTGACCATGATGCACGTGCGTTAATCCGCCATTGGGGACAGAGCAACAGTCACTCGCACGTGGTTCATTCCTAACCCGGAAGCAGTCCTTGATTCTTCTTTATCTTTGTTTTCTTTCGCACTGTAATGTGGCGGCGAAATACAAATTGCCCGACGTCATAAACAATCTTCTTTCAAAGAGAAAGAAGAACGGTGCGCATAAACGGGAAGTCTTCAAAGACGATGAAGAACTTCCGGGTGATCTTCTTCTGACCCTCGTGCTGCAACGGACAAAGGTTCACGCGATCGGGTCGAATTTGAAGAGGTTTGTTCGGAGATTCTCATTTTATTATTAATACTGAGATAGATGTGCAAAACGTTTATTTAAAGATAAAATAATTCTCTGTTTGTTGATGACGGGAATGAAGATAAACGAGTTTTTATTGAATGTATGTTGAGGTATTTGATTTTTCTTTTGATGAGGTGTTTTTCACTCGTTTTGTTTTATTCACTGCATTGGTTTATATGACGTCATCACCAAATTTCATGCAACGATGGTGAAACCTCTTTCTTCCTTTTAACTACAAACCAGGCAGAATTTTTTTTATAATTAACTTGTTTGTCCAATGTGTCATCTAGAAGAGGATATAAAGGTTGTAGATGGATGAGGGATGTTTGTGCTTGTGGCGTTGGTACGGAAAAAAAATGTCGCTCCCAGCTCCTACATCCAAAAGTAAAGTTGTAGAATCTTCTCTCAAAAGTCGTTTCGGCTCCATATTAGAACCTACCTGGTCTGTTCATTGTCGAGGCAGGTATCTCTTTTCATAACTCCAGATCATGGCAAAAGCAAAAAATAGGACTGCAGTTCCTAAAGCTCACCTGGATCAGGAGCAACAGTCACTCGAACCCCTCACAGACCCCCGTAGACCCTCATTTTTGTTTTATATGCCTTGAGCAAACTTTGTACATCACAGGTGATGAAGGTTGTCGTCTAGTTTCGTCGTAATTGTTTGTGTAGTTTTGGAGAAGAGAGCAAATCGTAGTTCAAATCGAAAAGAGTCAAACCCCTCCCCACTCCTCCCCTCTCCCCCTTCCCCCTGCCTCACCCTTCCTTTCCCCCTGTGTCTCATAAATAAAGAAGATACAAGCACACCTAACGCTCGGCCTTTCCTTTGAACTTTGGCACGCTCACTTGGCTGTACTGTCGAAATAAACGTCGAAAATGCAAAATTGTAATGTGCGCGCGCACATGTGCACGCACACACACACACGCACACACACACACGCACACACACACACACTGAGCCAGTCGGACAAGTGTAGCTTGTGCATGACAAACAGAAAGTACGAGTCACCTGCTCTCAGGATGCAAAAAACGATTATCAAAACAACTTTACACACAAAGGCACAACAAATTATGCAAAGTGATTCGTTTGATCTGCAAAATATCTGCAAATTTTAAACATCCCAGTTCCAGAAAACTCATGAAACCATGAACCAAGCGCAATCATTGAAAATGAGGATGTCATAATCACATACGACCTGATGATTCCATCGAGCATGAACATAGAAAACAAAGCATTGCTTCTGGACATTGCACTCAGGAACAAAAAGAAAAAGACAGCATCGATGATTGAGATATCAGTACCCAGCGATTTTGACCGAAGCAACGCAGAAATCAAGAAAATCACAAATACTAGGATCTCAAAAATGAGGTCAAGATACCCTGGAAGCTGAAGAGCATCGGAATCGAAGGTGGCCCCATTCCACCTCCTGATACCCACAAATGGAGCTAACCAACGACACGCACACCCTCACATACACTGTCTCTGCCGCGCTAGTCTATGTCTGTGGCTGTCTCCACCATGCCGGTTTGTGTTTGTCTGACTGTCACCCCAGTTTATGTCTATGTCTGTCTCTGCCGCACCAGCCTAGATCTGTGTCTGACTTTTATGTAAATAACATACGCATTGTATCCTTGGCAGGTCATCGGTTGAATGGACAATTTTTTGGAAAGGCTCAAGTCACAAGGCCTGAGAGCAGAAACAGGCCAATTTCAGGATGATGGATTAATTCCCAAGTGTGGTATGTGACTGACCTGTTTTTAATTCCACCACAGCATGTCAAGAAGGAACCTTCTTGATTTATTTTTTTATTTTTACCTCTGCCACCAAAGGTGGATGGAGGTTAAGTTTTCACCGCTGTCTCTTTGTCTGTGAGCAGGATATCTCAAAACATTGTGGATGGATTCTGATGAAACTTAGTGGACAGGTTGCGTGTGTGACGAGAACGTGTTGGTTTGATTTTGGTGAAGTTCTGGATGCGGATCCTATAATTTGCCCATCTGCCACGCAGCAGGCGACAGGGTTTTGCAATTGTGTGTGTCAAGATTCTGAGACGTAAAATATTAACCAATATTAAATCCTTTTGTAAAAATATTATTCATGAGATCTTTAGTAAATACAGTAAAATATGAGAATTAAATATACGACAAATCAATGTTGCTCGGAATCAGTGGTTGCTGGGATACAGCAGCATGCAAAAAAAGCACTGCAGGTGACGGTTTGAACATTTGAAATGCAGTTTGATCCAGAGGTAGGTGGTGTGATCATGCTGGCTGGTAGATATGGTTTATTTAAGGTAAGATTTGCATGATTTAATGTGTGATTATATCATGGAGTGTGTAAGGAAGGTTATAAATATATGATAACACATTAAAATTATCATATTATGGAGTGTGCAAGGAAAGTTATAAATATATGATAACACATTAAAATTATCATATTATGGAGTGTGCAAGGAAAGTTATAAATATATGATAACACATTAAAATTATCATATTATGGAGTGTGTAAGGAAAGTTATAAATATATGATAATACATCAAATTCCACTGCGAGTAAAGTTGAAATAAATGATGTTGCATTGATGAGTTGACTGACTGCCTGGATGCAACTGAGGTTGTGGATCTGCTGATGTACCATCTATTGATGTGGATCCATGATCGAGGTTGTGGATCCGCCATTTGGAGAGGTCCTGGGCTGAAAGGATAGAAACCTTGAGGAAGAATGGTGCCCAGCTGAAGGTCCGTGCAGTCGGGAAACAAGTCAATTGCTTACAGGTTAAGGCTCTTGCTTTCGGGAGAGGAACTATATTTTGAGGTTTAAATTTTTTTTTAAAGTTCAATGTGGGATGTTCTGAAATTGATATCATTTACAGAAATCCTTTAAATTATTTATATTTAAGTTTAGGAACAACCAATATTGTACAATTAATTAAATGCATTTTAAAATAAAAATTAAAAAAGAGAAATACGAATTGAAAATCATAAGAGATAGAATTGTGAGAAACAAACAATAAAAAAGTGTGTGTGTGTGTGTGTGAATAAGAGAGAGACAGAATTGTGAGGAACCGAAATGAAAAAACGAGATGTGTGTGTCTCTATCTTGTTGCGTTTTATTTATGTTTTTTTGGATACAGAATCGAAGCCCAAGTGAGAGCTAACACATTGAACATGAAAACATGTGCAAACACGTAAAATATACAATGAAGGGAGCGAGGGGGAGAGGGAGAGGGAAGCACACAAGCACAACAACAGTGGAGAACAGGGACATCAGTAGATCTGTGGGAGGTGGGGGCTGGGGGAGGAGGGAGGGGTACACGGTATAAAGCAAATGAACACTACGAGGAATTTCAGGAAAGAAGTTGGGGATTGAAAGAGGTGGATTTGGGGTGTTTTAACGGAGGTAGAAAAGGTCAAGGTTTTGGATGGGGGAAGACAAGAGATGGTGGTGAACAACTGTTTTGAAGACTTGGAGGGAGGAGAGTGATTGAATATCGGTGGGAGTTTTTTCCAGAGGCAGGAGAAAAGAGGAATTGAAAGAGTGAAGGTGAGCAGAGAGTCTTAATTTTGGCAGTTTCACCAGAAGAGGGTTGCTGGCAGATCTTGTGTGTCCTGCACGAATATTTTGTGGACAGAGCACAGAGGGAGCTGGGGGGGAGAGGCCAGAGAGGAGTCGGCAGAAGACAAAGACCACCAACCTGCCTGCGGTGACAGAGAGAAAGGCTCTCATATCGGCTTTATTGCAGGAGATACCAATGATTCTGAATGCTTTTGTTTCAACCGTGTGAAACCGAGCTTGGAGTGAGGCCGGAGCACCAGCCCAGAGGGGAGAGCAGTATTCCATTGAGCTGTGGATGAAAGGTTTGTATGTGGTGAGGAGCTCAGAAGTACCTAGTAAGGACTTTGCATGATGTGGGATGCTCAGACGGTGACTGGATTTGGAGGGCAGCTTGGAAATGTGGTTTACCCAGGAAAGATCATGGCAGATAGTGAGACCCAAAAGCTTGAGTGACAGAACTCCTTCAAGAGGATTGTTCAGAAAGTGGATGGGAGGGTTGTGCAGGCGGTCTTTTTGGAGAGACAAAGTGAGAGTGTGAGTTTTGTCAGGAATGAAATACATGTTCCACTTGTTTGACCAGTTTGTGATGTTGTCCAAGTCTTCAAAGAGTGAAAAGGCTGCTGCCTGCCGATTTGAGGGTTCAGCTATGGAGCGGCAGAGAGTGGGGTCTACTAATGGGCGTTGAGAGAATTCCCTTCAGGGCCACATGCTGGCTGTGATGAGAAAGGAAGTCTGCAAGCCATGCATGGAGGTTTCCAATGATACTTTAAGTTAAGAGGAGAGTTTGGTGAGCAGGGCGGGGTGCCTGAACGTATCTGAGGATGTGATTTGTCAAGGGATACAGCTCTGATTTCCTGTTGGGCATTGAGGACCTCCATCCATTGTTGAGACGGCATAAGCGGCATTCCCAGAGTGGAAAGACCTGGTCTGAATCAAAATTTATGATCCAAGATCAAGGCGTTGGAGAAGAGGAATGTTTTGATGTCAGAAGCGATGATGGAATTCCAAGACCTTGCTGATTATTGGGAGCAGGCTGATTGATCTGTCGTTGCAAGGATCTGTTTTTGCACATTTTTTGTGTGAAGCGGTAATGTTGGCAGATTTCCAAGCAGATGGCAGATGGCAGATGATCTTGAGCAAAAGAAAGGGTGAAGAGAACAGGTAGAGGGTGAGATAAAGCGGCAAAGCAGGATTTGGGGACCCGTGGGCTGACGCCGTCTGGTCCAGTTGCAGAATAAGAGTCGAGGTTTCACAGAAACTTCTAAGCCTTGTCAGGAGAGAAGGACAGCGAAACCAGGAGCATCTGGGTCTGATTGTTTAAGATGGGTACAGAGAGAGAGAGAGATGGGTTTGAGACACAAGATTTTGAGACAAACACAGAGTTGAGGCATTCGGCTTTGTGAAGTTTTTTTTTCTTTTTTTCTTCTTTATTTTCTAATAAGCTAATTTTCAGTTTGTGGGGGTGGAGGATGAAATATCGTCGTATTGATACGATAGTATAGGTGTAGCATGGATCGTGGATGCGTCGGTGACTTCTCAATGTATTTAAGCAGGGAAACTGGAGGTTAAGATTGTTTATGTGTCTTAACACTGGAGGGGGGGGGGGGGGCGGGGATTGGCAAATAAACCCCGCATCCCAGGGATCGTAACCACCAGGCCACACCTCAAGTCGAGTCATTGGTCGAGAAGACATGGAGTGTTTCGAGAGAGCTCGGCCGTTGGTCGGCGTGGTATCAGGATGACGTCAGAGTGAGAAGGTTCAGAAAGGAAGATAGGTTTTGTGAGCTCTCTCTTGGAAGACTTTTGTCCTTGGGGGTCACGTGTTGATCATGTGTGACTAAGAGGAGACTTTCCTGAGCTTTTGTCGAACTTTTGTGATCGTGAAGAGGAGCAATAAGGTGGCGGTTTGCAGGGCTTTTTGCGCTTCAGATGGAGAGAGGGAGCAAAAAGAGGCCTGTCTTCACAGCTCACTCGACGGCTTCATGCACGTTGCCATCATCAGCTCGGCGCTATATTGGGCGCTCAGGTGTGGGAAGCGTTGGACTTGGCCACCCTGTGCTGCCAACTTCATTCAACGAACTCGTTGAGCAAGCTGAGTGCAGGCCGACTAAAATAAAGCATTTATTTTGTTTTATCTTTTACCTTGTTTGTTTTTGTGTCTGCGTGGAGGGTTTGAAATCTGAAATCTTCAAATTTCAAGTCAATCGGATGAAAATCTTGCTTATGGCTTTTGGTGAAGTTTCGTGAAGATCGGTTGAAAATTGCGACCTGCAGGCGACTGACATACAGACAGAATAACGCACAAGACCAACCAGTATACAGTCATGCGTCGCTTAACGTCCTAGATACGTTGGAAACGTGAAGCTAACCGACTTGGACGTTGTCCGAACATCACATTGTGAACTTTGTATTTATACTTACGAGTATGTGGAATATTGCAGTGTACTTGCACTGTACAATATTGACTAAATTCACGAGATAACGTACACATCTAATGAAACACAGAGGTTAAGAAGGCTAATAAAATAACATAATGTCTACATTAGCTAATATAGTGAAGTAAAAAAAATACAGGTGTAATACACATACAGTAAAACAGGTACAGTACTGTATCGTAAAGTAAAATTAAACAGTACACTGTTCACTGATTGAGAGGTCATTATCGTCGTGATCGTGGAGTGCGACGTACCGAAATCACGTGCGATAGCATTCACAGATTTGCCGCCCTCACGCTGTCTTATTATTTTCTGCTTCTCCTCCAAATCAATGCTTTCGCGTTGTTTCTTGCAGCTGCTACCACGAGGGCTGGTTGCGCTGTGTTTGGGACCCATGGTTATCTATAGGGTGGATTGATTTCAATAAAATCAAATGAAAAGACTGGAATAACGCTCTCGATACGTGGGGGGTAATCGAGACTGGATGTTGATGATCTTGCGGAGCTGCCGACGAGGCAAAGCCAAGCATACACTGCTATACAGTTTGTAAACTTTTTATTTCATAAGTAAGGAAATCAAATTGAAAGTACTGCACAATACAACAGCCAAAAAACATAAACCAGTAACATAGGCATTTCTTATATTTATCAAAACATATGGATATACAGTATAGTTACTGTACTGTATCATACGCCTGGCAACACAATCTATTTTGTTTCAGAATACGGGATGCATGCGTGAGCGCGCCCGCTCTCAGGCCACTTACGTCCGCTACGTCCCGTTGTCCCGTTTTTTTTGTCCCCCTTATTTTCCTATTATTTTTGTGGGCCTCGGATGTTGTTCGGGCGGCCGTAAAGCGACGCGTGACTGTTCTTGAAAAAATCTTCAATTTCCACAAGTTACAAACAGACACTTAAAACGTATAATAAAAACTGTGGGAGACAAGACGGGGAGAGGAAGGGAAGGAAACAAGCACAACAACATTAGAGAGCAGGGACATTGGTCGATCTGTGGAAGGGGAAAATTAGAGTTGATATTGAGGCAAACGCAGAGTCGAGGCATTTGGCTTTTTCACGTCGTGTGTCGGGTGTGTACCTGTTTGAGGTAAGGGAGGGGATGCATGGGTAACAAACACCAGAAACAGATTTGACCAAATGCCACCAGGAATTGGAGGAGGGAGACAGGTTTGAGTGTTCAGTATTGAGGGTAGAGAGATATTATTTCCTGGCTCTCCTCAGGGTAGACTGTTTGGCAGTACTTGGACATGTTAAATAGGGTGGTGTATAACGGTGATGTAAAATACATCTTCAATGGTGCTTAACATCCGGAATTTATGTTTTTAGCAATCTCTAACTTCATTCTTATATTTAAATTGAAGTACAGTCAACGCTCGTTAATCCGGTCTACTTTGTTCCCAGCACCCAATGTCGGATTAGCGAGATTGTTGGATAAACTATTTTGATCCCCCAAGCGTTCAATTAGCGTCTCCATGGAAATGGTAATTGACGATGTTGGCAAGCATGCCAGTATCCCTCGGCATGTTAGGCCGATTATGATCAGTAGCTGATAGAACTGGCTGTATTGCAATACACCCTGTTTCTGAAGGCCACTGGGTGTATTGTACAATGATTGTTGTAAATGAAAATATGGAACATAAGATTATTAAATAACTTGTAATCTTTTTACTTTCACCCATCTGGTTGCAGCCGAAAGAACAGACCAGTCTTGTCCATATTGTAGACGTCCTTCAGATCGCACTTCAAAAGGTTTCATCTCAGGTCCTGTTTCCTTGTCAACATCGTTTGTGTTCGCACTCGCAGACTCGACATGCATGATGTGTTTTGATATGCTGCAGCGTTTCTTGAACGGATCGAACCATCCACTCGAATAGGAAAAATTCTCAATGCCAAACTGTTCGCCAAACTTCTTCACCTTTTCCATTATCATCTCTCCGTTGACTTGTCGGTCTCTTGATCTAACGTCATTAAACCACTTGAGGAGGGCAGCTTCCAACTCTGCGCTCTTTACACGCTCTGCTCCTTGTCAGCTGACTTGTGGGCTCTGACAGCCACTTGTCTTTCGGTTTCAGGATGTCGGAGACAGGTGACCTTCGCTTGGTGATTTCCCCAATCCAACGAAAAGTGACGTCGGACGTCTTCCTGTGTGTGGCCTTCGGATGGTCTTTCTTGTTCAAGCAGACTTCCTTCTTCCTTCCTGCAGTGATTTCAAGTCTGGCTCTCTTCGTTGGCGGGCGTGATGTCTTGTCTGTTTGCAAAGTTGGAATGATGAAGGGGCAGAATTCCCTCCCTTTTATACACAGGAATGGAGAAACGAAGACATCTCCACTGCCTGTTTAGGTGGTTTCACTTTGACCATTAATTGCTGAAGAACATCGATTGCTCCACTGTATCATTGTGACCCAGATTATATGCACATGTTAACTACGAGTGGCCTTGATCAGTTGCACTGTGCCCACTGCAATTCCTGACGGACCTTTGATCATAAACCTGACAAAAACGGTGTTTTGTGACTTCAAACGATGACGGTTTATTTTGGTGAGGAGTCCATCTCAGCCCAGATGTTAATTACTGACCATCTCGTTGAATCCCTTATTCCGAACCACCGCTTGTGTTTGCATTCCTACCTGCCCACCCCCCTCCCCCCCGGCGAATTGCTGATTAGGCAACCAGGTCATGGTGCCTGTTGAAGGCTAATTGACGGTGGTGTTGTCAGATTATAGAGACCATTTTACATGTGTTTTGATGGTTTTATAATGCATTTCCCCTGTCAGAGTGCGATTTCCGGACGAGAGGGATAAAATGCATGGCGGAAATCTCTTCATTGGATGTTTTCATGGGATAGCGAGATTTCCGGATTAAACGGGGTTGAGTGTATACATTCCATGGCGTAACATGTTCTGTGCACTCTCGAGATTGTTCTCAATTTCATTTCCGTGCAAAAGACTGACGCTGATTTGTACACAGGTGATGTCTATCCTGTAAATGTGGAAGGTAGACAACACAACAATGATTCCTCTGTCACAGAAGATTCAAAATGTGCTTCTGCAAAGGAAGGTTCAGATGATATTCACATGACAAATGGAAGTGCTTCCTGTTTTGAAACTGGTGAGTGGAAACTTAAAAAATTAACAAACAATCTTTTGTGTTGAGAAAACACATAAGTATTGGAAATATGTGAAATATTTTACATTTTTGATTGACAAAAAAAATTAAATGTTGTTGTTTGTTTCTGTAGAACAAGCCAGAAGTAATATGGGACAAATAAGGTACAGTCGCAGCTTGACGGTGAGGAAGAAGCCTTTTTTGAAGAAACAATCACAAAATCAAGACTCACTTTCTATGAAATACAAGTGCATGTCAGGGACTCTCAACACGAAGATTAATGTAAAATTAAATGAACACAAAAAGGTAGTAGAAAGGCAAAAACGTTATGAGTGTAATGTGTGCAGAATGCATTTTGCTTCAACAAGTGACCTCAAAATACACATGACGATTTACAGTGGAAATCACCCCCACAAGTGCTCGATATGTGATAAAGGTTTCTTGATAAAAAGCGCTTTGAAATTACATATGACGATCCATACAGGACAGCATCCTCATGAATGCTCGATATGTGATAAAGGTTTCTCTCAAAAAGGCAATTTGAAATTACATATGAGGATCCATACAGGAGAGCGACCCCACAAATGCTCGATATGTGATAAAGGTTTCTCTCAAAAAGGCGACTTGAAATCACATATGAGGATCCATACAGGAGAGCGTCCGCACAAATGCTCGATATGTGATAAAGGTTTCTCTCTAAAAGGCAGTTTGAAATCACATATGAGGATCCATACAGGAGAGCGACCTCACAAATGCTCGATATGTGTTAAAGATTTCCCTCATCGCAGCAGTATGAAATTACATATGATGATTCATACAGGACAGCATCCTCATAAATGCTCGATATGTGATAAAGGTTTCTCTCTAAAAGGCAATTTGAAATTACATATGAGGATCCATACAGGAGAGCGTCCTCACAAATGCTCGATATGTGATAAAGGTTGCTCTCAAAAAGGCGATTTGAAATCACATATGAGGATCCATACAGGAGAGCGTCCTCACAAATGCTCGATATGTGATAAAGGTTTCTCTCTAAAAGGCAATTTGAAATCACATATGAGGATCCATACAGGAGAGCGTCCTCACAAATGCTCAATATGTGATAAAGGTTTCTCTCTAAAAGGCAATTTGAAATTACATATGAGGATCCATACAGGAGAGCGACCACACAAATGCTCGATATGTGCTGAAGATTTCCCTCATCGCAGCAGTTTGAAATTACATATGACTATCCACACAGGAGAGCTGAAAAATTGAAATGCCAGGACATGAAAAATGAGGTTAAGAGGATTTCGAAATTGAAGAAACTTGAAATTGTACCTGTGATTGTCGGAGAAACAGGGAATCCGGTTGATCAAGAAACCCCCAACTGATAACTTAAAAAGGAAAAGTCTGCCTTGTAAGCGATCCTCAGCTGTCGGCAAGGTATTCAGTGAAACAGTAAGGAGAAAGCTGTCATGAAAGCATGCAGCCCTTTGGGCAAATACATTGTCAGCACAACTCCTCAGAGTACCATCTGTAACCCCTGACAACCAGCCAGCACCCCGAACCCCTTGAGCAAAGCCATCCGGCTGTCTATCACAAGAATGTTCACACCAATGACTGCAAATTGGAGTCAGAAGGCAAGAAGAATCTCAAAATTCAAACCCCATCTGTGTCCTCAAACTAAGTTTGTCGAAAATTACAGCTTAAAAAAAAATGTAAATTTTTAAAATTTGGTTCTCCATATTCTCAAAAAAGAAATTGTATGAAAAATTGATGCCAAAAACTCAAATGGTAACAGAACATAATCTCTCAATCCGATCTCTGATCTCATCCTGCATCTTTCAGGGTCTTCCTCAGGTTGCCAGTTTGTAATTCTTGTCTCTGTCCTTGCCTTGTATCCCAAAGGTTCCATTTGAGTTTTTAGCCGCGTCGCAGACGCTGCTAATAGAGTGCCCTCTGCTTTTGTTGTTGTTCTTCTTGTTCTTCTTGTTCTTCTTCTTCTTGTTCTTGCAGAGAAGACAAAACCTCAAAGCTCCACCCATTCTGGGAACCATAGCTCCACCCATTTTGGGAGAGGCTTCATATAAACAAATATCCACCATTTTATTAACTCGCATAGCTTTGAGGCCTGTTTTGTAGGCCCGTGGTGTCTTCCTCTCTCACACAGTTTTATTTCAAATCAAATTCGATATATCATTTCATTTTTCACAGTCGCTAACATAGTTTTAGACTCGGTTGAAAAAAAACGGGAAGAAAATCCGATGAAAGTTGCCCTTTATAGAACGAAATGAATTCTCAAAGGCCTGTAACTTCAAGCCCATTGAGATTTTTTTTTTTTAAATCGCGGCATGGTCAGTCATACACCGCCTGAAATAACAGATGGGAAAATGCCGAGATATAGATATTTTGTTTAAATCGCGGAATGGTCAGTCATACACCGCCTGAAATAACAGACGGGAAAATGCCGAGATATATTAAAAATTCGTCCATTTGATGACAATCGTCACGATGAAATATTTAATTTATACGTCGTCACAATAATGTGGAGAGAGGAGCATAGCTTCGTTCACGTGTCGCCACATACGGGAAATTGCCGAGATATATATTTTTTTAATCGCGGCATGGTCAGTCATACACCGCCTGAAACAACAGACGGGAAAATGCCGAGATATATTAAAAATTCGTCGCCACACACGGGAAATTGCCGAGATATATTTTCACTTTCCACAAAAATAACATCAAGTAATCGAATCAATAGGAATGTCCTGTGCCTATAACATCGACGTTATAGGCACAGCTGCATCTAGGCATTGTGTAACATCGACGCGGCTTTTGTTTTAATTAAAACTTTTTGTACTTGTTTGATTGTGACTAGTGTTGAGGAATTTTGTTTTCTTTCTGTTCAGTTGTTTTTCTTGTCCCTTTTTGGTGATGCTCAGATGGAATCTTTCCATGGCAGTTTGAACGTCTTTTTTTTACTTGATCTTTGCTGTAGTCCATGTTTCATTGCCATGTGTGATATGGGGAGAACACCCTTGATGTAAAATTGTTTATCAGAAGACGACTTCTGCCAATGTTTTTCATTAAACTTGAATATGTGAAGGGTTTCACAATAAAGAGATGTCCTCAAAGTCCAAATGCACTGTTTGTGTTATTGTGAATATGTATTGGCACATTATGATCAATTTATCAGTCAGTGTAAAATTTGGAGTTGTCCATATCCCCAAGAGTTATTCACAAAACGAGTTGAAAGCCTTTAATAGCATTTTCCATCATCACATGACTACACTTCATGCCATCTCTGATTGCTGACAAGCAGCTCAGTTACATAGGCCCTTATGTGGAAGGCCACACAGCTGGTTGCCACCACATTTTTCTCAACATCAATTGTAAGGCATTGTTAATGTCGGGAATACCTTTAAACACAGACTTCCAAAGAAGAGTATTGGGGAACGAACCCCTGCGACCCGCACCCCCAAAGGTTGAGATTCAAGTCAATGTGGCCACTGGCTCGACCAAGCAGAAATAATTATTCCTTCTGACACCAATTCCAAAAACAGATCCTTGCAACTGCAGACCAATCAGCCTGCTCCCAATCATCAGCAAGGTCATGACATCCAACATCACTTCTGATATTAAATCCTTCCTCTTCTCCAATGGCTTGATCTGAGATCATCAATATGGATTCAGACCTTGTCATTCTAATCTGGACATCCTGCTTCGGTTGTCTCAACAATGGACGGATGTCCTTGACTCCAGACAGGAAATCAGAACCGTCTCCCTTGACATATCTCATGCATTTGATACGGTCTGGGACCCCATGCTGCTGACCAAACTCTCCTCTCATAGTATCTATGGAAATCTCCATGCAAGGCTCATGGATCTTCTCCTGTCATATTCAACGTGGGGCTATAAATGGAATTCTCTCATCTCCTCTTCCTGAACACCCTGGAGGTCCTCAAGGCAGTGTTCTGGGTCTTGTGCTTTTTCTCATCTTCATCAGTGATCTTTTTGACTCTGGAAATCGTTATCTTTTTGCTGATGACCCAGCCTCCGCCGGTGGAGTCATCCATCTCTCATCCCTCAGATCGACAGTTCCGGGCAAAAAGCAGCCTCTTAACTCTCTGCAGACTTGTATAAAATAACAAGCTGATCAAACACGTGGAACATGTCTCTCAAGCCTGATAAATCTCAAACTCACGTTGTCTCTCTGAAAATACCATCTGGAAAACCCTCACATCCACTTTCTCAACATTCCTCTTTGAAGAAGTTCTGTCACTCAAGCTTTTTGGTCTCACTACGTATATGCCGTGCTCTTTCCTGGGAAAGGCCCGTTTCGCCACCTCGGCATCCTCCATTGTGCGAGGTCATTCCTTGGCACTGCTGAGTAGGGTGCATCAAACGCCCAACTATTTTTTAAAAGATGTTGGATTGATCTGTCCCAAATTTTATTTTGTTCCAATCATAAAATAAAGTTGCTATGCAAAATTTGGTAAGGTTTGGACATCATCTTCTGGGTCCACCTCACCATTTCATATTTTGAGTCGGTGGTATCAGAGTTGGAAATTTGACACGCAGCTGTTTTGAGGCCCATAAATAAAAATGAAAGGATTGACTGATTGCTACATATAATAACTCTTTGTAAAGGTATTATTGTGCTCTGTAGCAATATATCATCATCATAGGGATAGGGATACAATTCATTTATATACAAATAGTCAAAATAATGATTTTTTTCAAAATATGAATATAAAGCTAAATGAAGAGTATTTTTTAAAATATAATATATAAATTAAAGAATATCCTGAATGTTGTAGTCATCTTGTCTTTACAGAGATCTTTTAACTGGACAAGATGATTAAAACAATTATTAGGCTATACTCTAATAAAATTGGATAATTGATTTATTTGTTGTACATAATTATGAAATGACATTATTGTTACTAATACTACCTTTTTCTTTCAGATAAAACAATGGATGGCACAGTAAAGAAAGCATCTGTTGCAACAAGAGAGTCCACCAAGGTGTTTGGTCTTGGAAGTGCCATAACTGAACAAGATTCCCAGATCAATGGCACCAGACTTCCAACTTGTTTACAAGTACTACGTTGTTTCATGTGGCACACGGAAGATGGCAAACTTGAACGACGCTCTCGGTGGGAATCAGCAAAGCTTGTACTGCAGAAAGTGACACCATTTTATGGCAAGGCTAATATTCCTATCATCTCTGAACGCAAGGCTATTGAGAAAATTATCAAACTTGCAGATGATAATTCCAAGCTTAGATCAATCCCTATCAACCGAAGAACAACTCCAGCAAGCATCACAAAGGTGAATCAAATGGAGATGAAATTTATGGAGACATTTCCCTTGTGGCCCAATGATGCTAGTTCTCACATCAAGAATCCTGAAGACTTAGCATTCCTGGAATCTATGAAGACAGATCGCTGTGCAACATTTGGCTGCCAAAATAAACTGTTGGCAGATAAGATGCAGCGTTAAATGAACCGCGAGGAAAAAGAATCAGAGAGGCGAGCAAGTATGGAGCTGGAGTTCAACATAAATACTACAACCACTGTGTATAATATTAGTGACAGTGATGAAGAAGTAACTCTTGGACCTTCAACAAGCACACCAACAACCTCAAGAAGTCATCATCGTTTAGTAAGACCTGGCACATCAGTTTTCATTCCACATGACATCCTGAAGAGGCCCAGTCTTGTTTCACTGGCAACAAGGATGAAGATGATACCAACCCAACAGGCTGCTTTCACAGAAGCTCTTATTGAAGAAACAGGAGGGGATGTAGCGAAGGTGTCAACATCATATGCTACAGCAGATAAATCAAGACGCAAAATTGGACAGCATATTGCTACTACCTGTAAGGACAAATGGATACCTCCGAAGCTTGCTACGTTGCACTGGGACTCAAAGCTGCTTCCATGCTTAACTAACTAAAACACTTTTGAAGAACGCCTGGCTGTGCTTTTGGGTTCTCAAACTGATATGAAGCTGCTGGGTGTTCCATCCTACAAGCCTGGAACAGACCGTAAATCTGGAGATATAATTGCTCAGCTGACTAATAACCTACTTGAATCATGGAACTGCCAAGAGAATGTTGTCAACTTGACATTTGACACAACTGCATCTAACACCGGCCACATCAGTGCAGCTTGTGTAACAATTCAACAACGGCTTAACAAAGCTCTTCTGTGGTCAGGCTGCAGACACCAGATTGGTGAAGTCATTCTTACGCACATTTTTACTGATCTTAAAGTTGAAGCATCTAAGTCACCAGATATCTTCCTCTTCTCAAGGTTTCGCAAGAACTTTGAAATGTTTCCACACACATTCAATGAACCACTTTCACGATTTGATCCATCTCAACTAAATGAAGCAGCAACAAGTTTGACAAGTGACTGGCAAAATAATGTTCTCAGACTCTGTCATACCAAGCAATCTCTAAGACGTGATGATTATTTGGAATTTGTTGATCTGTGTACTGTATTCCTTGATGGTGAAGTAGCTGAACATCAAATAACCTTCAAGCGTCCTGGTGCACTGCATAAAGCCAGATGGATGGCGAAGCTCCTCTACTCAATCAAATTATGTCTCTTCGAAAAACAAATCGCTGATCTTCCAGCAGGTACAATTACCACAGAAAAACAAGTGCCAAAGATCAGAGAATTTGTCACGTTTGTCACTCTAGTAAACAGCTCCTGGTGGATGACATGTACCTCTGTCACCGATGCCCCATGGAATGACCTGCAGCTCATCTCCAAACTGAAACAGTATGAAGCTGTCAATGCTGGAATCTCAAGAAGTGCCCTGAAAGCCTTCAAACGACATCTCTGGTACCTCACAGAAGAGATGGTTCCACTTGCCCTCTTCAGCTCAGTTGTTCCTCATGACCATCGCCATGCTCTGGCAGACAGACTTCTGGAGGTTCAGCCAGATTTTCCAGTAACCAACCCACAAGGACGGTTTGGTACTGGGTTTGGAAAGCCCATATTTCCTGATGACTTGACTGAGAAGACCACTCTGGCTGATTTTGTTGGACCAGATTCATGGTACCTATTTCATCATCTGAAGCTTGACTGGGCATTTCTAGTTACCGACGTTCAAGAATGGACTAACTCTGCAGCCTACCAGACATCATGGACTAATGTTGAAGCCTTGAATGTGGTGAATGACTCGGCAGAAAGGGGAGTTAAGCTTAGCTCTGACTTCCTTTCAGCAGCCAGAAGTGAAGACCACTACCAAAATGTGCTACAAGTTGTTGAGCACAACCACAAGGAGGAACCGAATCTTCGAAAGCGAGCAGCTCAAGACTAAACTGTCAGAAATATCCATGAAAACTACAGTATCTTTGTTTTGTTTCTATTTTCATGTTCATCCATAGTCAGATGTACTCGTATTAAGATGATAAATGCTAAGATTGTGTATATATGATTCTACTGTAATAAAAATTATATCATTCTGGTATCTATAATACATATGATTATACCAATAAAATCATGATTTTGACTATTTGTGTATAAGTGAATTATATCCCTATCCCTATGATGATTATATATTGCTAAAGAGCACAATAATACCTTTCCAAAGAGCTATTGTATGTAGCAATCGGTCAATCCTTTCATTTTTATTTATGGGCCTCAAAACAGCTGCGTGTCAAATTTCTGAATCTGATACTACCGACTCAAAATCTAATTTGCTGAGGTGGACCCAGAAGATGATATCAAAACCTTACCAAATTTTGCATAGGAACTTTATTTTATGACTGGAACAAAATAAAATTGGGGACAGATTGTTTTCTTGACATAGGGGCGTTTGATGTACCCTACTGCTGAGCTGCTCAACACCAACAAACCTTTCATCTGTACTTTGATGGAGTGTTGCTCTCTCCTCTGGGCTGGTGCTCCTGCCTCGTACCTAGTGTGGCTTCCCTCTGAAGAAACCAAGGCTTTTAGGATTTTTGGTATCTCCCGCGATGAAGATGATTGTGAGTGCCTCACTCTCTCACCACAGACAGGTTAGCGGTCGCTTTATCTTCTATGGACTCCTCTCCGGCCTTGCACCCCCTGCTCTGTCTGTGCTCTGTCTCCCAAATATCCCTGCCTGAGGGTCGGCACAAGGTCTGCCAGTAAACCTCTTCTGGTGAAACTGCCACAAGCAAAGACTCTCTCCTTTCCATCGCTCTTTCATTCCTCTTTTTCCATATCTGGAATGAATTCCCGCACTCTCTTCAAACCCACTCCTCTCTTCAGGTCTTTAAAACAGGTGTTCACCACAATCTCATATCTTCCCCCATCCAAAACATTGATTTTATTCTACCCCCTTTGATCCACCTTAAATCCACCTTCAAATTCTGATTTCTTTCTTGAATAAAACGTCACTGTTGTGTCCATCTTGTTTATCCCGTGCACACCACTCCAGCCCTCACTCTTTCAGAGATCGCCCAATGTCCCGATTCCTTGCTGTTGTTGTACTTCCCTCTCTCTCCCCATGCTGTGCCCCGCTCCCTTTTTCACATGTTCCATGTGTTAGCTCTCATAGGGGCCTTGAGTAGGTGCACAAAAAAAAAAGTTTCACTGTCGTCTCCCCTTCTGGCCAATACTGTTCTTGGTCAGTTTCTCAATGTGGGTGTTTTGACTGCAAATGGATGAGAACGAACATGAGGCATAATTGTTGGTCTCCCAGGAAGAATTTGAGTGTGGCGATGGCCTGTACACATGGAAACTGGGCCCTCCTCTCGATTCTGCACAGTCTGGTTGACTATCTATTTGTGATGGGGTCAGTTCCAAAAACAAAAAATGAATGACTCCGGTCGCACTACTATATCGTCAGACTTGGCCTTGTTCTTAACCATCAACTCTGAAATGAGGTCAAAGCCAATTATTGGGTCTGTCACCGGTGGTTCGGTGTCGGGCAAGTTATCTTGGAGCCAGTCGCTGCTTGCTTTGCTTAATTAGGAACCAGTTTCCTAAAGGTCCTGAACCTCAATGCCATTCAGATAGCAGTGTGTTATGAGGTAACCGTAGTCGTGCACTGATGAACATTGACATTATTTCATCCAAACAATGGACGAGTTGGTTAAGTCATGCATCAGTTCAACATTAAAGTGAATAATCGTATATATAAAAACGGGACTGTGGGTCTTGAAGCTTCCTGGATCAGGAGCAAGTCACTCAAACACCATGGACTTTCCCCTGCTTTGATTTTTTTTTCATCCCCCCCCCCCCCCCCCCCTCAGTTGGCAACCCCAATGAGCGCAGATATTTATGCGGTCAACCAATCCAGCTTTATTCGGTATCATATATGCAGCTTGTGGTCAGGTTGGTCAAAATCGTCTTTGGTTCAAGTAATAATGACTGAAGCGTTTGTGGACTCACTCACTCATTCACTGATTCAATGACTCTCACTCACTCGCTCACGAACTCACTGACTCATTCACTCACTGACTCACTCACTAACTGACTCACTCACTAACTGACTCACTGACTGACTCACTGACACACACTCACTCACTGACTGACTCACTGACACACACTCACTTACTGACAAACTGACTCACTCAATGACTGCCTGACTCACTCACTCCCTCACTGACTGACTGACTGACTCGCTCACTCTGACTGGCTGTCTCACTGACCGACTGACTCACACTCACTCACTCAATGACTCACTGACTGACTCACTCACTGACTCACACCCATGCACTCACTGTCTTACTCACTGACACACTGACTCACTGACTCACTCACTCCCTCCCTCACTCTCCAGCCAGCATGTTCAGCTGGGGCCCAGCTGGGAAATCGGTGGTTTGGATGGGCTCAGGTGGGCTTGTTTTCTGTGCGTTTTTTGAATTGGGTTCCACATGGGTCTCATTTGGGCTGCCGATGTCATTCTCCAACGAGAACGACACACTTTGACGTCATATCCCACTTTGCAAAGCTGTATGGAGTTATGGGTTTTCATCGGTTCGGTGAGCTGGACTGGGCCAAGCCAATGTTCGTTTCAGAAGTTTTTTAAAAATGGCAGCCAGCAGCTGGCAGCCAACGTGTTATCGAGACCAGTAATATTGTGTGAATCTCATCTGTATATATGAAAGCGAAATGTCCATTTGTTTGTTTTTTCATTTGTGAACCTCCTCCTCTGAGCTCCCAAGGTTAATCAGCATGAAACTTTATAGGATAACATCTTTTAACACCCTGCACATAAATTGGGGTTTTAAAACAGTTATTTTCTCACAATTAATAATTTGAAACCATCCGAGCCGCCACCTGTCGCCATGATCTCGGAGGGGCGATCGACATATTCAAATCTTTATATAAATCCTCCTTTTTATCGATTTAAACACGGATATTGTAACCTTCAATGAGATTCTGACAGAGCTTTCCTCCACCAAGTATCAGCTGGAGCTTTGCGGAGATATCTCGCTGTAAGTGGAAGCTGTTCGATGGAAGAAAAAAGTGACACCACCTCCCTGATAAGAGGAAGAAGAGGCTGCAAAGGGAAGTGAGGTTGGCTGTCCGAGATAATTCCTGGCACCAGAATTACTTATCGTCGTCAAGCCGCCATCCCTCGGGACTGTGATTTGTGAGGGGGGGGTAGGGTTGGGATGGGGGTTGGGTGGGGAGTGGGGTGAGGTGAGGCGGAGGGGGGAGGGAGGAAGTTACACAAAAGATAAACCGACCAGTCAGCGTCACTAATTTTTGAACATCCCAAACTGTTTATTGTCCAACAACACGATGTGGATATTCTAACAACAACGAAACAAATTATTTAATTAGTTTGAAATCTTTGTAATTAGTTTGATGATGAGCTCCGATCATCAAATATGTTATCATATGTGAGAAACAACTCTTAATTTGGACGTTACCATGATTGGCAAGTTAGGCAAATAAGGAGTCACGTGACCTCAAATGCGCGAATTATTCAAAAACCGAAAATAGTACAACACAACCTATACATCGTTTTTTAAAGTAATTGTACTGCTCATCTGACATCCGCCTCAAGGGTGAAAAAATGGTTTGAAGAAAAAAAGGTTACCTCTGAGCTAACCTGAGTAAATATATACCTCTGTAGCGGTTCCCGGAAGCATGGCACAATTACCTTGCACCGGCCGATGACGCAACCGGCGAGCGGTCACTTGTCCGGACTCGCCCGGGCGTGTCCAGACTTGCCTTTCCCGGGTGAACACTTGTCTTACCTATTTGCATACCACGCCCCACCTGAGAGGCGTGGCTTTTGTGTTGAGCTTTGCTTAAAAATTGCCGCCCGTTCGATGGGCTGATTCAGTGCTTTTGAGTTCTTGCGGTTTGAGCTGAAATAAATAGCTCAGTGAAACTTCGTTCCTGGTGTCGTCCATTTTGTCCAGCTTTATCGTGTGAGCATAGCTCCCACACCTCCATATATACACCCTCCAAATATACACTCAAAATATACATCCTTGTAGCGGTTACCGCTGGATGCACACAATCGCCTTGCACCGGCCAGAACACGGCCAGACGCGCCTCTCCCGGGCATGCCCGGACTCACTGTTCCCGGGCACGCCCGAACCTCCCGGGCACGCCCGTTCTCGTCTTTCCCGGGCATGCCCGCTCTCGCCTTTCCAGGGCTCGCCCAGAGCGTCCGGGCATGCCCGCTATCGCCTTTTCAGGGCTCGCCCAGAGCGTCCGGGCATGCCCGCTATCGCCTTTCCAGGGCTCGCCCAGAGCGTCCGGGCATGCCCGCTCTCGCCTTTCCAATGCTCGTCCAGAGCGCCCGGGCACGCCCAGCCTCGACTTGCCAGGCCGCAGCCAAACACGCCCGGGCAGGTCCAGACTCGCCTTTCCAAGGCTCGCCCTTGACACCCGGGCATGCCCGGTATAGCTTTTGCCGGGCAAACTTCCCGACATAAATGTGTATATATATTTATTACTGCCCGATAAACGGGCTTGTGAGAATACCTGAGCTGTTTTGTTTCAATAAAGCAACTCGGACGAATTCCGTCTTTGGTCGCGTCAATTCTTTCGACTCGCGTTGGAGCGCAGTTCCATCATTGGTGACCTACCGACATGGACACGGCAGTGAGTCTTAAACTGCCTACCTTCTGGGAGGCTCACGCGGCTGTTTGGTTCGCTCAGGCGGACTCAATTCGCCCAGCGAGGCATCACCGCGGACGACACCCGTTTCCACCATGTTGTGGCGGCGCTCGGTTCCGCCACCGCGGCCCGCGCCTTGAGCCTCCTCGAGCACCCGCCGGCTGCTGACAAATACGATGCGCTGAAGACGCTCCTCCTCGACGCTTTCGCCCTCTCACCGGCAGCACGCGCACGGCGCCTGCTCGCTCTGCCCGAGCTCGGCGACACGCGCCCGTCCGAGCGCATGGACTATATGCTCTCGTTGCTCGGTGAGCACTCTCTGGATTTTCTGTTCCGCGAGCTGTTCCTTCGCCAGCTGCCTCACCCGATACGCCTCGCCCTGGCTGGCACGTTGATCACGGATTCCCGCGCCCTCGCCAGGGAATCCGATAAGATCTCCTCGGTGGGCCAGCACATCAGCGCGGTTACCTGGAGCCCGCCGCCGTTCGAGGCGATGCCCACGATGCCCGAGCACCCTGCGCGGTTGGAGGCCGAACTGCCGGTGCAACTGGCGGCCGCCACGCCGCACCGCCCGCTTCCGACACGACGGCCAGGGCCTCCACCTGACCGGGCGTGGTGTTATTACCACGCCAGGTTCGGACACAAGGCTCAGACGTGCCGGCCCCTGTGCACTTTCGGCAGGTCGGGAAATGGCCGGGCCGGTGTTCATTCCCAGCCATGAGCGCCGGCCACTCGGGCAACTTGCTGTTTATTCGGGACAAAGCGTCTGGGCGGCATTTCCTGTGTGACACCGGCGCCCAACTGAGCGTCATACCCGCCTCCGAGCAGGACAGGCGGGACGCCGTTTGCAGCCCCTCTTTGGTCGCTGCTAATGGCCCGGCCATACGCACTTTCGGCCCACGCGTCGTCACCCTCTGCTTCGGCAGCCAGCGTTTTCAATGGACTTTTGTGACCGCCTGCGTCCCCATGGCTTTGCTGGGCGCCGACTTCCTCTGCGCGCACGGGCTGCTGGTCGACGTCAAACGTCGTCGCCTTGTCAACGCCGAGACCTTCAGCTCCCTAGCGTGCACGATGAGCAGCTCCGCGCCGACCGAACTGGCGTGCGCCCTCCCGGCAGCGAACGAGTTCGCTCGCCTGCTCGCGGAATTCCCGGCCCTCACGCGGCCGACGTTTTCGGCCATCGCGGTGCAGCACGGGATCGAGCACCACATACCCACTACGGGCCCGCCGGTCTACACCAGGGCCCGTCGCCTCGACCCGGCCAAGCTCACCGTGGCGAAGGCCGAGTTCGACGCGTTGGAGCACCTCGGCATCGTGCGGCGCTCCGATAGCGCATGGGCCTCGCCACTGCACATCGTGCCAAAGCCGGGGGGTGGATGGCGCCTGTGTGGCGACTACCGCCGTCTCAACGACGCTACCACCCCCGACAGGTACCCGATCCCGCATATTCAGGACTTTTCCGCCCGTTTGGCGGGACGGGTCATCTTTTCGAAAATTGACCTGATACGGGGCTACCACCTGGTAACTGTCCGGGCGGCCGACGTCCCGAAGACAGCCGTCATCACGCCGTTCGGCCTGTTCGAATTTTTGCGGATGCCGTTTGGCCTCAAGAACGCGGCCCAGGCGTTCCAGCCTGGAACGTTCCAGGCTTGATGGACGGCGTGCTGCGCGACCTGCCGTTTCTTTTCGTCTATCTGGACGATATCCTCATCGCCAGCACGTCCCGCGCCGAGCACCTCCTCCACCTCCGAACACTGTTCGGTCGCCTCAGCGAGCACGGCTTAATTGTCAACCCGGTCAAATGCCACTTCGGCGCGACGACCGTTGACTTTTTGGGCCACAGCATCACCAAGACCGGGGCCGTGTCGCTGCCGACCAAGGTCGAGGCCATCACCACGTTCCCGCGTCCCCGTTCCATCAAGGCCCTCCAAGAGTTCCTCGGCATGGTGAATTTTTATCACCGATCCGTGCCCCGCGTTGCTCAGCTCATGCGGCCCCTTTACGAGGCCCTCCGGGGCAAGCCGGCCAAGCATGACATTGTTTGGTCCGCGGCCATGGACGCGGCCTTCGCCAGCGCCAAACGGGCCCTCGCCGATGCAACGCTGCTGGCTCACCCGGTGCTCAACGCGCCCATCGCCCTCACTACGGACGCCTCCAACTACGCGGTGGGTGCCGTCCATGAGCAATGGGTGGACGGGGTTTGGCAGCCACTCACTTTTTTCAGCCGGCAACTCCGGCCGAACGAGTTACACTACAGCACGTTCGACCGCAAGCTGCTCGGGCTATTCCTGGCCGTTCGCCATTTCCGACACCTCCTGGAGGGCCGCCCGTTCACGGCTTTCATCGACCACAAGCCGTTGGTCTACGCAATGGCTAAGGTCATGGAGCCGTGGTCGGCCCGCCAGCAGCGCCACCTCTCCGCCGTGTCGGAGTTCACCACGGACATCCGGCACGTCGCCGGCAAAGACAACGCCGTGGCCGACTGTCTTTCTCGGGCCAGCGCGAACGCGGTCCACCTCGGCGTGGACTTCGCGCTCATGGCGGCCGACCAGACCACCGACGCCTCGGTGCAGGCACTCCGTGCGGCGGACACGGGCCTCCGCCTGGCCGACATTCCCTTCGCGGGCACCGTCCTGGTCTGCGACATCTCCCAGGGCCAGCCTCGCCCCATCGTGCCCGTTTCCTGGCAGCGCCGCATCTTCGCCTCCATCCACGGCCTTTCTCACCCGGGCCGGAAAGCTTCTCAGAAGCTGGTGTCGGCGCGTTTCGTCTGGCACGGCCTTCGACGAAACATCCGCGACTGGGCCAACACCTGCACGGCCTGCCAGCGGGTCAAGGTCCACCGCCACACCCAGGCCCCGCTGGCACCTTTCGCCGTGCCTGAACGGCGTTTCGACCATGTCCACGTGGACCTGGTGGGTCCCCTGCCCCCCTCGCGGGGGTTCACCCACCTGCTCACCATGGTGGACAGGACCACCAGGTGGCCGGAGGCCGTGCCCCTCGCCTCCACCACCACCGCCGACGTGGCGCAGGCATTCATCGCCACCTGGGTCACGCGCTTCGGCGCACCAGCAGACATCTCGTCCGACCGCGGCCCACAGTTCACGTCTGAGCTTTGGGGCATGGTCGCCCGTTCGTTGGGGGTCACGCTGCACTGCACCACGGCCTACCATCCCCAAGCCAACGGGTTGTGCGAGCGGTTTCACCGCTCCATGAAGGCCGCACTCATGGCCGGCCTTCAGGACGACGGTTGGGCCGACCGGCTGCCGTGGGTCCTTTTGGGCCTTCGCACGGCCGCCAAGGAAGGCCTCCAGGCGTCCGCCGCTGAGCTCGTCTACGGCCCGCCGCTCCGCATCCTGGGCGAATTCGTGCCCGACGCTACCAGTCCCTGGTCCGGCGCTCGCCAGCGCCCGGACCTCCAGGAGGCCGCCCGACAATTTGCCCCCGTGCCGACGTCCCGCCACGGTGGCTCCCAGTCCTACGTCCCCCCGGCGCTTCGCACAGCGGAGTACGTCTTTGTGCGTCATGATGTGCACCGGGGGCCACTCCGGCCGCCGTACGACGGGCCCTTCCGGGTCCTGCGACGGGGCGACAAGTCTTTCATCGTCGACTTTAGCGGCTGGCCGGACCGGATTTCTGTGGACAGCCTCAAACCGGCGCACATGGACGTCGACCGACCACCACGGTTGGCCCTTCCTCCACGGCGAGGCCGCCCCCCGTCCACAGTTCCCCCCGCTCGACCACCCACCACCACGTCAGACCCCTCCCCACGACCCTCCAGGGGTCGCTTCGGCCGGGTCATCCGGACCCCCCTTAAATTGACCCTGCCGGTGCAGGTCGATTCTGGAGGGGCATGTGTAGCGGTTACCGCTGGATGCACACAATCGCCTTGCACCGGCCAGAACACGGCCAGACTCGCCTCTCCCGGGCATGCCCGGACTCACTGTTCCCGGGCACGCCCGAACCTCCAGGGCACGCCCGGTCTCGTCTTTCCAGGGCTCGCCCAGAGCGTCCGGGCATGCCCGCTATCGCCTTTTCAGGGCTCGCCCAGAGCGTCCGGGCATGCCCGCTATCGCCTTTCCAGGGCTCGCCCAGAGCGTCCGGGCATGCCCGCTCTCGCCTTTCCAATGCTCGTCCAGAGCGCCCGGGCATGCCCAGCCTCGACTTGCCAGGCCGCAGCCAAACACGCCCGGGCAGGTCCAGACTCGCCTTTCCAAGGCTCGCCCTTGACACCGGGCATGCCCGGTATAGCTTTTGCCGGGCAAACTTCCCGACATAAATGTGTATATATATTGCTGCCCGATAAACGGGCTTGTGAGAATACCTGAGCTGTTTTGTTTCAATAAAGCAACTCGGACGAATTCCGTCTTTGGTCGCGTCAATTCTTTCGACTCGCGTTGGAGCGCAGTTCCTTCATCCTATTGTTTGAAGCAAGCGATGTTGATCTGTATAACCTGTATAGTTGTTTGGAGAATCCGTTGCAATTGTCTGACAACAAAATAGATTTTGAATATCTCATTTAACTCAGAGTTTCCGTGAGCGTGAGACGTCGTGGATGGATCCGCCGGTAACCTTGGTAACCATTGTTTTTTTCGATTTGCAAATGGTTTCTGGTCACTGTTACAGAAATATTCAATCGCAGGTGAGATATATTTCATTTCTTACGGTATTATCGATATCGCCGACCTCTTCACGATGTCTCATCCATTCTAAAATTACTTAGGGGTGTGGTACCTAACGCTTGGGGTGAGGGGTGTGGGTGTGGTTGGGGTTTGGAGTGGGTGGGGTTGGGGTGTGGGTGTTGGGGTTTGGATTGGGTGGGGTTGGGGTTTGGAGTGGGTGGGGGTTGGGGTTTGGAGTGGGTGGAGGTTGGGGTTTGTAGTGGGTGCGGTTGGGGTTGAGTGGGGGTTGGGGTTTGGAGTGGGTGGGGGGTAGTGGTTTGGAGTGGGTGGGGTTGGGGTTTTGGAGTGGGTGGGGTTGGGGTTTGGAGTAGGTTAGGGTTTGAGTAGGTGGGGGTTGTGGTTTGGAGTGGTTGGGGTTTGGAGTAGGTGGGGGTTGGGGTTTGGAGTAGGTGGGGATTCGGGTTTGGAGTAGGTGGGGATTCGGGTTTGGAGTAGGTGGGGGTTGGGGTTTGGAGTAGGTGGGGGTTGGGGTTTGGAGATGGTGTGGTTGGGGTTTGGGTGGGGTTGGGGTTTGGAGTGGGTGGGGGTTGGGGTTTGGAGAGGGTGGGGTTGGGGTTTGGAGAGGGTGGGGGTTGGGGTTTGGAGAGGGTGGGGGTAGGGGTTTGGAGTGGTTGGGGGTTGGTGTATGTCCAAACGTTATGGAGTGTTAGAGCCTAGCAGGGGTTCCATAACGACCTTTTTCTTTTCATATGTAAAGGAGCCAAAGGACTTTTTGGACATTTCTGGGTGAGCTTTTCCGTAACCTTCAATGAGGTTCTGATAGAGATTTTCTCTGTCAAGTATCAGCCGAAGTTTTGCGGAGATATCTCACTGTAAGTGGAAGCTGGTCAATGGAAGAAAAAAGTGACACCACCTCCCTGATAAGAGGGAGAAGAGGATGCAGAGGAAGACAGGTTGTCCATCCCAGATAATTCCTGGCACCAGAATTACTTATCGTCGTCAAGCTGCGATCCCTTCGGACTGTGATGTGAGGAGGAGGGAGGAGGGAGTGCAGCCTTCAAGTGGGAGGAAGGTGCAGCCTTCAAGCATCATGTCACATCTTAGGCGGTGTAGGTTGAAGCGTTACCGAATGTTACAAGGTGTGGGGAGTGGAGTGGAGGGGCTGAGGGAGGGGTGTCATATTTAGCATCATCTAATTTTCCAACATCCCAAACTGTTTATTGTCCACAAGCAGAAGTACCCGGCATTGCCGGGTGGGGGAGGGGAGGGGAACAGGGGGGGAGGGGAACGGGGGGAGGGGGGAGGGGAACGGGAGGAAGGGAGAAGAGGGGGGAGGGGAACGGGGGGGGAGAAGAGGGGGGGAGAAGAGGGGGGAGGGGAGAAGAGGGGGGAGGGGGAGGGAGAAGAGGGGGGAGGGGAGGGGAGAAGAGGGGGAGGGGAGGGGAGAAGAGGGGGGGAGGGGAGGGAGAAGAGGGGGGGAGGGGAGGGGAGAAGAGGGGGGAGGGGAGAGGAGAAGAGGGGGGAGGGGAGAAGAGGGGGGAGGGAGAAGAGGGGGGAGGGGAGGGGAGAAGAGGGGGGAGGGGAGAAGAGGGGGGGAGGGGAGGGGAGAAGAGGGGGGAGGGGAGGGGAGAAGAGAGGGGGGGAGGGGGAGAGGGGGAGAGGGGGGAGGGGGGAGGGGGAGGGGGAGGGGGAGAGGGGGGAGGGGGAGGGGAGGGGGAGGGGGAGGGGGGGGGGGGAGAAGAGGGGGGAGGGGAGAAGAGGGGGAGGGGGAGAGGGGAGAAGAGGGGGAGGGGGAGAAGAGGGGGAGGGGGAGAGGGGAGAAGAGGGGGAGGGGGAGAGGAGAGAAGAGGGGGAGGGGGAGAGGAGAGAAGAGGGGGGGATGGGAAGGGGTGTGAGGGGGGAGGGGGGGAAGGGGTGTGAGGGAGGAGGGGGGAAGGGTGTGAGGGGGGAGGGGGGGAGGGGGAGAGGGGAGAAGAGGGGGGTGGGGAGGGTGAGGGATGGGAAGGGGGGGATGGGGAGGTGAGGGATGGGAAGGGGGGAGGGGGAGGAGAGGGGAAGGGGGGAGGGGGAGGGGAAGGGGGGGAGGGGGAGGGGAGGGGAGGGGAGGGGAAGGGGGGAGGGGGAGGGGGGAGGTGTAAGGGGGAGGGGGGAGGGGTGAGAGGGGAGGGGAGGGGGAGGGGTGAGAGGGGAGGGGGAGGGGAGGGGTGAGAGGGGAGGAGGAGGGGAGGATGGGGAGGGGGAGGGGTGAGAGGGGAGGGGGAGGGTTGAGGGGTGAGAGGGGAGGGGTGAGAGGGGAGGGGGAGGGGGAGGGGGGAGAGGGGAGGGGAGGGGGGAGGGGGGAGAGGGGTGGGGGAGGGGGGATTGGGGGGAGGGAGGGGGAGGGTGGGATTGGGGGGAGGGAGGGGGAGGGTGGGATTGGGGGGGAGGGAGGGGGAGGGGGAGAGGGGGGATTGGGGAGAGGGAGGGGGAGGGGGAGGGGGGATTGGGGGGAGGGAGGGGGGAGAGGGGGGATTGGGGGGAGGAGGGGGAGGGGGAGGGGGAGAGGGGGGATTGGGGGGAGGGAGGGGGAGGGGGAGGGGAGGGGGGATTGGGGGGAGGGTGGGGGGAGGGGGAGGGTGGGATTGGGGGGAGGGGGAGGGTGGGATTGGGGGAGGGGGAGGGTGGGATTGTGGGGAGGGGGAGGGTGGGATTGGGGGGAGGGGGAGGGTGGGATTGGGGGAGGGGGAGGAGGATGGGGGGGGAGGGGGAGGGATGGGGGAGGGGGATGGGGGAGGGAGGGGGAGGGGGATGGGGGAGGGAGGGGGAGGGGATGGGGGAGGGAGGGGGAGGGGGAGGGGGGATGGGGAGGGGGTGGGGGAGGTTGAGGGATGGGAGGGGGTGGGAGGAGGAGAGGGGAGGGGTAAGGGGGAGGGGAGGGGGAGGTTACATTACACCGATTTACATTGAAAACTGCTGAAATATGTGTGCAACTTCAACTTAGCACAGTTTAGTAAATACTCGAGATAAATCCATGCGGTAAAAGATTGCTGAGAGTTGCTGAGACCTACGACTTAGAAATTCCACCTGGACACACTTCAGCGGGCACTTTCAAAGGGGAGATGTGCTTATTCTTTCTAAAAATATATTTTAGGTGTGGGCGTGTGGTATAGACACGATATTTGCATGCATCGGTTTCAAAAATCGAGCAAATATGGTAAATATTACTCACGTGAAACCAGGATCCGTCTCGGTGGTAGCCATGAGTGTGTAGATGTCACATGATCAGTCATGAAGAGTGGTTAAGTCGAAAATATGGCATACCATGGCATAAAAACGATTTGCCCGCAAAGCATTGCACCGCAACAGCGGTCACAGAGTGCCGTGCACAGCGTGACGTAAGTAGTGCGTGCCACGCCCCTGGCGGAATTACCGGTCCCTATCAAAGACATTTAATTAATATCGCACAAAATCGACAAAAATCGACACAAAACACGATCGCTTTTCGCTCTGAATTACGTGCAAGCGTGTGACGGAAATCACCATCGCCCAGCATCGAATGCCAACCAAGATGGCGCCCGGTAACTGCATCTCCACCGATGTGGAGTGAATGGCAATGGTCACATCACGTGATCGCTCTGAGCGAATCAGTCCAGCGGCGGGGATGGAACATCACGTGATCGCTCTGAGCGAATCAGTCGAGCGGCGGGGATGGAACATCACGTGATCACTCTGAGCGAATCAGCGAGCTGTTCTGACACCGGCTGAGATTAGCGGGTACTTCGCTGAAATGCGCTGAGGTAAATATGAATAAAAAATATGGATCGTCAAATATTTTGAGTTCGGCCATGTTCGTCCCAGGCTCAATGGCCATGTCTATTCCAAATATCAAGCACGTGAGCCTCTCCGTTTCGGAGTCTATCGGTAACATTACACACACACACACACACACACACACACACACACACACACACACACACACACACACACACACACACACACACACACGCACGCATGCACGCACACACACACACACACACACACACACAAACTGTGTTATATATATATATTGTTGCGAATATGGAATTTGGCCTCCATATCCGCTTGTAAATATTCCCCTATTTCTCCAATACTCCCCAACTTTCCCCAATCCCCCATTCCCTAGTCCCATTGCATGTAAATAACACTCTGTAGAACCGACCTTCCCCTTTTTCCCCCATTAAATGTCGTGCCCAGGTCCCACCGCAACACACGTAGACAACTATAGGACGTCTTCCTAGTTATTCTTAATCTATGTCAGTTAAGGACTCGTTTCCATTAATTCTGACTCTTCGTTGCACCAGAATGTGATTATATGGCATCAGTAGTGAGTTTAGGACCTTTCCCATACCTCCTTCCATCTTCTTCAACAACTATAACTACAACAACAGAGGAGATGGGGGCGGCGCGGCGGCGCGGGGGAGGATGCGTCCTCACACCGGCTCGATTAGCGCCATTGACCACGCGCTCCACGGGGTTACCACGGAGGGGCTGGCTGTCAGCTCCTCGTCAAGGGCGGAGCCTGGTAACCCCCCCCAGCACCCAATCAGAAGGGCGGACCGAGTCCATCTGGGGCGGAGCTAACGAGTCGAGGGCGTGTCACTCCCCGCCGGATATACGTGGCGACTTACCGGACGTGACGTCAGATGCGCCTGAGTTTGAAGAGGAAGAGAACCCGCCTGAGAAAGAACGTTACCTCCGAGCGCTGTGACCTCCCCGCATCTTTGGACCGGACCGAACCGTGTTGATTCTGCCCCGAGCCCAGGTGCACCTGGAGCCACCGATACCTGCCTTTCCTTGCCATCAATCCCCGTGTGAGTCAGCCGTTGTCCCGTTTATCTGTCGTCTGTCCGGGGTTAATATAAGAGTGTGTCTAAGTGCCTGTCTTCCTGTGATATACCTCTCGTCCCTGTAATCTAACCTTTCCGTACGAATATAATTGAGAATCGAAACATTGGTGTCTGTCATTATAATCCAGCCGGGTGTCTTCTCTTCCTTATTGAGCTAGCGTGGCGCGGCTCCGTCAACGTCGAGTATAATCGGGTAATTTGTGCGGACACGACGGCCATTCCGCTCGGCCCACCTTAACATCAAAGTCGTGTCAGTAACAATTGGTGTCGAGGAGTGAGATTCGGACCCGGGACTAAAAATTTGTTAGGCCCAAATTTTGAGAGGTAGAATTCGATTCGGAGCGTTTGCTGCGCTCGAAATTATAACGGTGAAATTTCGAATTTGTTGTACGAAACTCGAATTTTGAAAGTCGCGCTATGGCGGATCAAGACGGCTGGGGTCCGGTAGGGGAGAGTGAAGCAGGGTCGGTCCAGGACCAAATTGAGACACGTGAGGAGAGCGAAACAGCGAGGGTAGCAAGCGCGCAAAATGGCGCCTCGCTGGTGACCGCGCCCGCGACCGTAGTAGCGCCACCGATGGATGTGAACCTTTTTTATATACAAATGAAGGCCCTTATGGCCCAGAATAATGAAGAAATGGCAAACAGAATGGGGAATCGGATGGATGCTCATTGTGAGCAAATGAGGGCTGATAGAAAGCGATTGGGTGAGCGATTGAGTGAGCGATTGGGAAACCAATTGGGGGTAATGAGGGACGAAGCGAGGGCTCAGAGTGAGCAATTGGGGGTAATGAGGGACGAAGCGAGGGGTACTGGTGAGAAGGTAGACAAAAATTTTGAGGGGTTAGACAACGGGATAAAGGAGGTGAAAAATGGGTTAAAGGGGGTAGAAAATAGAATGGCCGCTCAAGAGAATCAGATAGAGGGAGTGAAAAATGGGTTAGAGGGGTTAGAAAACAGGATGGAAGGCAAATTGAGGGACATGAGGGACCAAGCGGAAAGGGAAGTTAACCAAATGGGGCAGCAGATAGAAGGGGTCAGAATGGGGGTAGAAACCAAACTGGATGCTCACAGGGAGGAAATGGAGCAGATGAGGGTGGCATCTGGGCAGGAGATGCAAGTGATGGGAGAGGAGATCAGAAGAGGAGTGAGTGAGGAGGTCGGAGGAGTGCGCGAGGAGGTGAGGCACTGTAAGGAGCACATGGAGAAGGAGGTGAGAAAGGGGACTGTAAAGTTACAAGGGGGCATAGAGGACCTGACGCAGGGGGTGGAACAGCTGACGGAGGGACAAAAAGAACTAACGGAGCAGGTTCAAAGGAACACTGCGGTATTAGGAGGGTTAAAAGCGACACAAAACGGCATCAAAGATGACTTGGTAGCGACGAAGAGGGAATGTCAGATGGTACGTGAGGGACTGACAACGAGGCTGGACGAGGTGATAGAGGTAATGGAGACGAAGGACCGGCAGGTGAGGACGCACCTGGAAACGGTCAAGGTAGCCTTGGAGGACGAGCTTGAGGAGACGTACCGGGGAATAAAAGAGGTGAGGCACAAATTAGAAGAAGTGGAAGAAGGGGTGAGCGAAATTAAGAAGCGACGGAGAGGGGATAACAAAGAGATAAAAGAGGAGATAAAAGAATTGGTCCAAAGTCTGTGTTGGGATCGTGATGTGCTCATTAACCGGATGAGGGATTCGCAGGTGATGGAGGAGAAGCGAAGAGGAAGAGGACCCGGTGTAAGTGGTGACCAATATGGTCGTGCGTATGATGCGCCAGGGGATTTAAGAAGCTTGGGGGTCGAGATAGACCCGGGTGTTCGTGAGAGGCCGTGGGTGAAGTGTGCGACAGGTCTGGTGTGCGAAAAAGGAGGTGTGCAAGAAAGTCCGACTCTGGGGTGTGTGAGGAAAAAGTGCGTGCCAAGGAGTGAGTGTGCTGGCGAGAGTGAGTCGGTCGTAGCGCGTGTGCGAGGGAGCACCTGGAAGCGCGGTGTGGTAAGTGTTACAGAGAGTGTGACGGGAGAGTGTGCGCAGGAGTGTGCGCGAGAAAGGTGTGTGACGGACAGGTGCATGAGGAAAGAGTGCGCTGTCAGAAGTAAGGAAGAGTGTCCACCTGTGGTGAGTGTTACAGAGGGTGTGACGGGAGAGTGTGGGCAAGAGTGTGCGCGAGAGAGGTGTGTAACGGACAGGTGCATGGGAAAAGAGTGCGCTGTCAGAAGTAAGGAAGAGTGTCCACCTGTGGTGAGTGTTACAGAGGGTGTAACGGGAGAGTGTGCGCGAGAAAGGTGTGTGACGGACAGGTGCATGGGGAAGGAGTGTGCTGTCAAGAGTAAGGGTGAGTGCGTTGTCAAGAATGGAGGTGAGAGTAGTGAGAGTGACAAGGAGAGTGAGTTGGTTGTGACAGGTGAGCGAGGATGTACACCTGGGATGGAAGGATGCACACCTGGAATGGTAGAGCGTGAGTGGGAATGCACGCTGGAGTTGGTGGTGAGGCACGTGGTTGGGTGTGCGAATGAGGGCACACCTGTGATTGTCACAGAGGAGGTGACAGAGGAGGGGGCGCGAAGAGGTGTGTTGGTGAGGTGTGCTACCAACGAATGTGTGCCAAAGTGTTCGGTGGTCAGGTGTGTGACCAAGGCTGTGAGTGGAATGGGTGTACCTGGGTGTGTAAGGAACGGTACAAGGAGAATGGGAACAGCTGCATGTATGTGCAAGAAAGGGGTAGCGTATGCATGTAAGCATCCAGGTGAAGCATCGACGGTGACCGGGTTAAAGGGTAGAACGACTTTTAGCCGAAGCGGGCCCTCGGTGCGTGCCGGGTTTCGCGTGCCGCGAGAACCAGCGGGGATCCAAGCCACGGCGGGTTCGAAAGGGCCGCCGTGCGCGATCCACGCTGGGCCTCGCTTTGAACGGCCGCGTCTGTGCTCCAATAGGCGGAGCGGGCGGCTGGATAGGACGGGTCGTTATGGCGACCACGTTTTGTTGAGACGTGCCGGCAGGTCGAGATCGGGACATTGGATGGCTCCACGCCGAGGTGGTGCGTGGGATCTCGGCCCGGGTAAACCTCCTTCCCTGCACCGAATGCGGGATGCATCCAGCCGCCAGCACAAAAGAATTCGCATTCATGGCTTGGCTGTACGAAGCCGGGCTGTAGATGTGAATTGGCGCACCGAGAGTACCTAATAAGTAGACGGGTGATGGTGATAGTGATAGTAGTGATTTGATACAAAATTTAGAAAAGTGAATAGAATTGGCACTAAATGGAAAATTTTTGATTTGTTGGAAATTTGACGTGCAAAATTGATAGTGAGAGACCCCCGATGTGGTGGGATGGCAAATCCACCATCCCTCACAGGTGGGGCAAAGGAGCAATAGCTTATGGGGTGTATGGCAGTGAAAACTAGCCCGGGTGGGTTAGGATATTGTGTGTAGGGATCTAGCGAAGATGACATTAGGTAACGTTAAGGTTAGTTAGTGACTGATACCTGTAGTGGGGACGCAGGTAGATTAGTGTGGATGATAATGACGTGGGAGCGCAATAGTTAAAAGGGACGACTGGGAAGCGCAAGTTTCAGAGGGGAGTAGTTAGATGAGATGATGCCGTGTGTGTGAGAATTGAACAGGTGTGATTGCACAGGTGTGCAACTGGACAGGTGTGTGGAGCAGTGTGTGAGTGGTGAGTGTTGTGGATCAGCGCGAATGCGCTTGGGGAGAGAAGGGTGCAGGTGGCACCGGGTGTGAGAGCACAGGTGTGCAAGTGCAGGTGTGTGGAATACATGGAGTATTGGAATGAGTGGTGTGGAGAGAGTTGGAGTAGGTGGTACGGAGTGGTGTGCATGGTGCGAAGGTGTGAATGGGGGAAGAGTGGACCCCCATCACGAATACCCGGGGCGGGTAGTGTAAGTGTTAGGTAGAGGGTACAGGTAAATTGTGGTTGGATATTGGCATCTGTGGTGCGGGTGACAGAATGGTATATGGATGGGTGCATTAGTGTTGTGGAAATGGCTGGGCGTGTAGCCTGTTAGTGTGTGTAGTTGGTTGGGCACTCCACCACTGTGAGGATGTCGGCCAGGTGAGGCCGCAGGTGGGCTCTGGGAGCCGGTAGAGTTGTGGATGGGGCCCGAGGATCCGGAGGACGGACCCGGGTAGCCCAGTGCCAGAGAGGGCACCGAGTGGGGAGAGTGCCAGAGGGCCTTCCCCAGGTAGTTAGGTTAGGGAAAGGAGCAGGTAAGCTCGGAGGCAACTGCAGGGGTGGAGGTGTGCAGGTGGGTAGACCCACTGGGAGAGGTACACGCCGCAGCCCAGAAATTGTGCGAGGGCACCGGGAGATGAATCGGGGGAGTGAGACCCCAAATTGAAGAGCACCACAGTTTGGCCAATGGGAATTGGTTTTTAGAACCCATAGTGTAAGAGGGCCAATGGGTTGGCCGGAGAAAGACCCCGGGTAGTGTAAAGTTGTTAAAGTCATTTAGGAAATAGTTAGGATTGATGAACCTGTCGCACCATACGCAGCCACTTACCTGTGGTGATGATGATGACTCCACACCTGTGTTTTCTTTGTTTTGTTGCAGGAGATGAATTGCTGTGTGGATTGGTGAGACGCATCACGACGTGGATGAGACATTGGGGTGATTCCATCTCTCCCCCCCTAGGAGGGACTGATGATGAATTGGTAATGGCAAATTTTGATGTTCAGTTGGAGATGGCAAATTTTGATGTTGAGTTGAAAATGGCAAATTTGATTGGTTAGGAGGGAGAGAAGACGAATTTGGTTTATGGGAGGAACGGGGAAGACAGTAGGGATGTTTGTCGATTTGTAAAATAGATGTTTATGGGTAGTGTTGTGTTGTGTGGATACAGCAAGGGGTAAGGGAGGGGCCATGTAGGTTACCTGGTGGGGGGGGGGGCGTACGATAGGAACGTACCTGTCTCACCTGGTTCCCATGTGCCCCTAGTGTGCATTACCTTGCATTGCGTGCACTTTTGCGCCCTTACCAACTTACTCACTTGTCTGCTTCTTTTGTCTCCCACCTCCGAGGATCTGGCTTTGGGGTAGAGAGAGAGGAGAGAGAGGTGCTGGCTGCGCAGTTGTGGGCCTGCACTTTCGCTGTTTGCTGCCTGGATCGATACACCATATGGACCGCAATGTTTGTGGCCACCCACAATGGACCGCAGTTCGTTTTGCGGCCAAGCACCACCCGGGGATGGACCTCTGGGTCAACGTGGCACCTATGCCAAACAGGTGAACCACTTATAGTTAACACCACTGAAGGCCACAAGAAGAGCAAGAGACACCTGCGGGGTTAGGGGTTGTTGAATTATTTTTATTCATTGAACAATGGTGACTGCACCGATTGGTGCAGGGGTGGTGCTTTTGGTGCTGGGAAAGGGTGCTCTGCACGTTATTAAAGGCCGTCGGCCACAGAGCACTCGTGCGTTGGTGTATCGATGTTGGCATGCGCGCTCTCTCTATGCATAACATCTGCATGTGTTCCTCCAAAGACAGGTCCTGGATCGTAGTGTAGATATCAGCGTAGTCTTGTAAATAATGCTCCCTACCGGCTGTATGTGTAGTTTGCGAATTCTTTCCGCAATTCGGTTATCCTGTGGGTGTGTTTCTGTGAGGAGAAGGGTGCAACGTCGCAGGGGGACATATTTACTCATTTGTGAACATCTGTAAAACTGTCGCACTCAGGGTAGAGTTAATAGTAGAGGGACTACATCTGAGTGCCACACTAAACTCGGTAAAAATTTATCGGGTCGGGACGCCCCGAGGGTAGAGAAGGGTGCAATGTTGCGAATATGGAATTTGGCCTCCATATCCGCTTGTAAATATTCCCCTATTTCTCCAATACTCCCCAACTTTCCCCAATCCCCCATTCCCTAGTCCCATTGCATGTAAATAACACTCTGTAGAACCGACCTTCCCCTTTTTCCCCCATTAAATGTCGTGCCCAGGTCCCACCGCAACACACGTAGACAACTATAGGACGTCTTCCTAGTTATTCTTAATCTATGTCAGTTAAGGACTCGTTTCCATTAATTCTGACTCTTCGTTGCACCAGAATGTGATTATATGGCATCAGTAGTGAGTTTAGGACCTTTCCCATACCTCCTTCCATCTTCTTCAACAACTATAACTACAACAACAGAGGAGATGGGGGCGGCGCGGCGGCGCGGGGGAGGATGCGTCCTCACACCGGCTCGATTAGCGCCATTGACCACGCGCTCCACGGGGTTACCACGGAGGGGCTGGCTGTCAGCTCCTCGTCAAGGGCGGAGCCTGGTAACCCCCCCCCCAGCACCCAATCAGAAGGGCGGACCGAGTCCATCTGGGGCGGAGCTAACGAGTCGAGGGCGTGTCACTCCCCGCCGGATATACGTGGCGACTTACCGGACGTGACGTCAGATGCGCCTGAGTTTGAAGAGGAAGAGAACCCGCCTGAGAAAGAACGTTACCTCCGAGCGCTGTGACCTCCCCGCATCTTTGGACCGGACCGAACCGTGTTGATTCTGCCCCGAGCCCAGGTGCACCTGGAGCCACCGATACCTGCCTTTCCTTGCCATCAATCCCCGTGTGAGTCAGCCGTTGTCCCGTTTATCTGTCGTCTGTCCGGGGTTAATATAAGAGTGTGTCTAAGTGCCTGTCTTCCTGTGATATACCTCTCGTCCCTGTAATCTAACCTTTCCGTACGAATATAATTGAGAATCGAAACATTGGTGTCTGTCATTATAATCCAGCCGGGTGTCTTCTCTTCCTTATTGAGCTAGCGTGGCGCGGCTCCGTCAACGTCGAGTATAATCGGGTAATTTGTGCGGACACGACGGCCATTCCGCTCGGCCCACCTTAACATCAAAGTCGTGTCTGTAACAATATATATAGATTACGATGTGGATATTCCAACAACAACGAAACAAATTATTTAATTCTTTTGAAATCTATGTAATTAGTTTGATTGTGAGCTCCGATCGTCAAATATGTTATCATATGTGAGAAACAACTCAATTTATACGTCACCATGATTGGTAAGTTCGGCAAAGGAGGAGTCACGTGACCTCTCAAATGCGCTGATTATTCAAAAACCGAAAATAGTACAACACAACCTGTACATCGTTTTAAAGGTAATTTTACTGCTCATCAAATTCACTCTCAAGGGTGAAAAAATAGATTGCAGAAAAAAGGACCGACGTGACACCAAGGACAAACCACCACTTGCCAACGGGTGAACCTCCAATGATTACCTGATTCCTCACAACAAGGTAAGTTGTTGTTTTGATCTTTGTTTGGGATCAAACCGCTTTGAGCCCCCAAGGTTAATCACAACTAAACTTTCTACCGTCAGATTTTTAACCACGAGAAACCTGAAAATGGGGTTTATTCCATGACTGTGATGAGGAGGTCATTTGGCCCGTTATTGTTGTGTTGCACTCCCGATTTCATTTCTTTACAAACCCGAGGTAGTTTCTTCACTGCACCTTCACTCCTTCACACACTTCAGACCCTTTCCACCCTTTAGACCCTTTTCGACCCTTTCCACCCCTTGGACCTCTCTAGACCCTTTACACACCTTGTGCTATGGGGGGTCGTTAAGCGCAGGTGAGATTATATTTCATTTCTTACGATATTATCGATATCGCCGACCTCTTTACGATGTCTTATCCATTCCAAAATTACGTACGAGTGTGGTACCTAACGCTTGGGGTGATGGGTGTGGGTGTGGGGGTTTTGGAGTTGGTGGGGTTGGAATTTTGAGTGGGTGGGGTTGGAGTTTGGAGTGGGTGGGGTGATGAGGCAAAATAATCGTTTTGAAGACACCACTTCGACCTTAGACCCTTTACACCCCCCTTAGATCCCTTTGACCCTTTACACTCCTTTGGACCACTTTGACCCTTTATTCCCCTTATACCCTTTACACCCCTTCGAAAACATTTAGACCCCTTTTACCCCCTTACACCCCTTAAACCCCTTTTAACCCTTTCCACCTCTTCGACCCCTTTGACCCTTCGCACCCCTTTGACCCTTTACACCACCTTAGAAACCATTGACCCTTTACACCCCTTCGGCCTTTACGCACCTTAGTGCTTGGAACATCTTCAGACCCCTTTTAACCCTTTACACCCCTTATGCCTCTTCAGACCCTTTACACCCTTTAGACTCTTTAAACCCCTTGGACATCTTTAGACCTGTTACACCCCCTAGACCCTTTAAACCCCATGGACTCCATTCGACCCTCTACACCCATTATACCCCTTTAGACCCTTGGACCCCTTTGACCATTTACACCTCTTGAACCCCTTTGACCATTTGCACCCCTTTAAACCCCTTTTACTTGTTAGACCCTTTACACCCCTTAGACCCATTTAGACCCTTTACACCCCCTTAGACCTCTGACCATTTGCACCCCTGAGACCACTTCGACCATTTACATCCCATTTAGACCCCTAACACTCCTTAGACCCTTTACACCCCTGTAGATCCTCACACCCCTTCAACCCCCTTCGACCTTTTACACCCTTTAGACCTTTACACCCTTTAGATCCTTTCATACACATTTCAACCCTTTTGAGATATATACACTTTTTGACCCTTTTCAGACCTATTGACTTTATGAGACACTTTGGCCAATTTCAGACCATTTGGACACTTTTGACCCCTTTTGCTCTTTCGTAATTAGACACATTTAGACACCATTTGGCCCTTTTCAGATCATTGATTCTGTAAACACTTTCGACCCCTTCGATAATTCGAATAAAGTTCCTCCCAAAATCGGTTTTGACGACCTTTTCTGTGCACTATTCCCATCGCATCACATGTTGCGATGATGAATCAAACCTGTTTTCTTAAAGTGAAACTGATGTTGAAACGTGAAACTGAAACTACTGACATATGGATCATCGAATGGGAAACCAGATTTAAATGCTGTGGGAAATTTCTGAAAGTGAAGTGATGGTGAATGCAGAGAGAGAGCGAAGGTCACAGCTGAAGAAACGATGTGGAGGGGTTGGTGCCTGGAGGTGGTCGGTTGGTATGGAAATAACTTTTTTTTATGGACACTAATAAACTAATAATAACTAATATTTGCTAATAATAAACACTGCACACTGCCAGGACTTCCAGGAAAGAAGTTGGAATTTCAAACAAGGTGGATCTGAGGTGAATTAGCGGGGGTAGAAAAGATCAAGGTTTTGGATGGGGGAAGATAAGAGATGGTGGTGAACAGCTGATTTAAAGACCTGGAGGGAGGAGTGGGATTGAAGGGAGTGTGGGAGTTTGTTCCAGAGGCGGGAGAAAAGGAAAGAGTGAAGGTGAGCAGAGAGCCGTGATTTCGGCATTTTAACCATCAGAGGGTTGCTGGCAGATCTTGTGCGACCTGTAGGAATATTTGGGGGACAGAGCACAGAGAGAGCTGGGGGAGCAAGGCCGGAGAGGAGTCGGTAGAAGACAGAAAGACCACCTACCTGCCTGCGGTGAGGGAGTGAAAGGCCCTCAGAGATAGCTTCATCCCGGGAGATTCCAATGATTCTGAAAGCTTTGGTTTCAACAGCGTCAAGCCGAGCTAGGTGTGAGGCAGGAGCACCGGCCCATAGGGGAGAACAGTATGCCATTGAGCTGCGGATGAAAGCCTTGTATGTGGTGAGGAGTTCAGGTGTGCCTAGGAAGGACTTCGCACGACGGAGGATGCCCAGTCGGCGACTGGCTTTGGAGGCCAGCTTGGAAATGTGGTTTTCCCAAGAAAGATCATGGCAGATAGTGAGACCCAAAAGTTTGAGCGACAGAGCTTCTTGGAGAGGATTGTTGAGAAAGTAGATGGGAGGGTTGTCCAGTCGATCTTTTCGGAGAGACATAGTAAGAGTGTGAGATTTGTCAGGATTGAAATACATGTTCCACTTGATTGACCAGTCTGTGATTTTGTCCAGGTCTTCAGAGAGTGAGGAGGCTGCAGACTGCCGATCTGAGGGAAGAGGAATGGAGCGGCAGAGAGTGTAGTCATCAGCAAAGAGACAGAGCGGATTTTCCAGAGAGTCGGATAGATCATTGATAAAGAACAGAAAAAGCACAGGGCACAGAACACTGCCTTGGGGAACTCCAGCCTGAACAGGAAGGGGAGATGAGAGAAATCCATTCAGGGCCACACGTTGACTATGACCAGAGAGGAAGTCCGCAAGCCATGCATGGAGATTTCCATGGATACCATAGGAGGAGACTTTGGTGAGCAGAGCTGGGTGCCAGACCGTATCGAAGGCACGTGATATGTCAAGGGAGACAGCTCTGATTTCCTGTTTGGCATTGAGGACCTCCATCCATTGTTGAGACAGCAGGAGCAGCATGTCCAGAGTCGAGTGACCTGGTCTGAAACCAAATTGATGATCAGAGATCAAGCCATTGGAGAAGAGGAAAGATTTCATATCCGAAGCAATGATGGATTCCATGACTTTGCTGATAATTTGGAGCAGGCTGATTGGTCTGTAGTTGCAAGGATCTGTGTTTGCACCTTTTTGTGTAAAGCGGTAATGTTTGCTGATTTCCAGGATGCTGGCAGATGACCTTGAGCAAAAGAGAGGGTGAAAGAACAGAGAGAGGGTGATATAGAGCGGTAGAGCAGGATTTTAGGACCCGTGGGCTGATGCCGTCTGGTCCAGTTGCAGAATCAGAGTCGAGGGTTGACAGAAACTTTTTCACCTTGTCAGGAGGAAAGGACACCGAGTCCAGGAGCAGCTGGGTATGACTGGGTATGGTGGGAACAGAGAGAGATGGGTTTGAGACTAAAGATTTTGAGGCAAACACAGAGTTGAGGCATTCGGCTTTGTCACATGCGATGTCAACTGTGTGGCCATTTGAGGTAAGGGAGGGGATGGAGGGGGAACAAACACCAGAAACGGATTTGACCAGACGCCACCAGGATTTGGAGGAAGGAGACAGGATTGAGAGTTCATTCTTGAGTGTGGAGAGATAGTGCTTCCTGGCACTCCTGGAGGTCGACACACACTTGTTCCGAGCTTGGTGGAAGGAATTGAGTTTGCCTTCAGTTGGATTAGCCTTCCAAGAGGCAAAGGCATGTTGTTTCAGGGCAACTGCCTCACCACAAGATTCAGTGTACCATGGACGGGAGGAAGGGTAAGACAACTGAAGACGAGATGGGATAAATCTGTGCATGAGAGAGAGAGCAGTTTGCTTTGGAAGAATTCCCAGGAAGAATTGATGTCAGAGGCAGTGGAGATGGGAGACCAATCCAGACGATTGATGGCTGCTTGAAGCCAGTCCCAGTCGGCCTGAGTGAAATGCCAGACTCGTCGACGCTGAGGAGGCTCTCTGAGAATGGCCAGAGAGATGTCCACTTTGACAAGCACATGATCAGAATAACCGATTGGTGCAGAAGAAGAGCAGCAGACATTAGCAGGGAAGTTTGTCATAACCAAGCCTAGAAGAGAAGATACTCCATTGGCTGAGATCCGGGTCGGGAAATTGACAGATTGTGTCAATCCCAGTGAGTCACAGAAGTCCTTTGCTGAGGCGCAATGACTGGTGAGAGAGGAACCCACAGCCAACCAGCTGGCATGATGACAGTTGAAGTCACCACATGTGAGGAAGAGAGAGTTGGGATGAGTGGATAGAAGTTGGTCCATGTTGTCAGACAGTGAAATGTAAATGGAGTCATCACTGTTTGGAGGACGGTACAGAACACATCTTAACAAAAGGTAGGAGCGGAGAGGAAGCCGTAGCCAGAGGTACTCCTGGGGGTGAGGAGGAGAGAGGGCAGTGCAAGCAGAGTGAGGAAGAGAGTTTTTGATAAAGATAGGCACCCCACCACCAGGATGAGGCTCAGGTCTATCATACGGGAGGAGGGAGTAACCAGGAAGAGATATTAAGGAATCAGAGACATCTTGAAGGAGGAAAGTCTCTGTTAAGCAGATCAAGTCTGGATTGTCAGAAGCAACCTGCATGGAGAGATCAGTCAGGTTTTAGCGAAGGCCCCAGATGTTTGAGGTCCATACCGTTAATGAAGAGAGAGGGGGAGCATCGGGTACAGGACAGGGGAGGGTAGGAGTAGGGTAAGATGAAGGATGAGAGGGGGAGGTAGGGAGAGCAGTTTTTTTTTTTTTTTTTTTTTTTTTTTTTTTGGTATACAAGATCGAGGCTCGTGAAAGAGCGAACATTAGTCACACAGAAAGACAAACCGACACAAAAAACAAATAACATCTGGAGCGGTTGACAAGATGGGGAGCGAGGGGGAAGGACACAAACACAACATTTGAGAGCAGGGACCGAGAGACATGGAGACATCGAGAGATCTGTGGGAAGGATAGGGCTTTGGGCGGGGAGGCATGGGAGGGGGGGGGTGGGAGAGGTATACAACATATGGACACTGCCATGACTTCCAGGAAAGAAGTTGGAATTTCAAACAAGGTGGATCTGGGGTGAATTAGTGGGGGCAGAAAAGATCAAGGTTTTGGATGGGGGAAGATAAGAGATGGTGGTGAACAGCTGTTTTAAAGACCTGGAGGGAGGAGTGGGATTGAAGGGAGTGTGGGAGTTTGTTCCAGAGGCGGGAGAAAAGAGGAATGAAAGAGTGAAGGTGAGTAGAGAGCCGAGATTTCGGCAGTTTAACCATCAGAGGGTTGCTGGCAGATCTTGTGCGACCTGTAGGAATATTTAGGGGACAGAGCACAGAGAGAGCTTGGGCAGCAAGGCCAGAGAGGAGTTGGTAGAAGACAGAAAGACCACCTACCTGCCTGCGGTGAGTGAGTGAAAGGCCCTCAGAGATAGCTTCATCGCGGGAGATTCCAATGATTCTGAAAAGATGATAGTGTGTCAGTTGATAGTTTGTCAGAGATTACAGAAGAGTTCCAAGAAAGGGAAGGATGAGGAGGATGAAAGGTTTGATGGTGAAGGGATGGGGCACAGTGAGGGGTTGTTTGAGGGGGGGCAGAGGAAAGTAGAAGGTTGGGGGGGGTGGAGGTATGAGATAGAAGGGAGACGAAGTGGGGAGGAGGCAGCTTTGAGGAGGAGGGGGGAGGAGGGAGAATTGGAGAGGAATGGTATGGGGGGAGATTTGAATGGAAGGGGTTGGGGGGGAGTTTTGAAGGGGAGGAGTGAGGGGGGAGTTTAGGAGGGAGGGGCAAGGGGGGAGTTTAGGAGGTGAGGGGCAAGGGGGGAGTTTAGGAGTGGAGGGGCAAGGGGGGAGTTTAGGAGTGTAGGGGCAAGGGGGGGATTTGGAGGGGAGGGGCAAGGGGGGAGTTTAGGAGGGGAAGGGCAAGGAGGGAGTTCAGGAGTGGAGGGGCAAGGGGGGAGTTTAGGATTGGAGGGGCAAGGGGGGAATTTAGGTCGTGTAGGCACAAGGGGGGGGGGATTTGGAGGGGAGGGGCAAGAGGGGAGTTTCAAAAGTGGATGATTAATGAAAGACGAACATTGATAACAAATTGGGTTTGTTGTGATTTTCAAGTTAGCAATGCGATTCACAACGATGGAGGAGGGGTGGAATGAATGTGAATTTAGACCATGTCGTGAGGGAGACGTATAAGAGATTGAAATTCTTTTTTTTGACGTGGAATGAGATGGAGAGGAATTTGAAAAAAGCCTTTTAAATAGGAAGAAAAACAGCGTGTTGTAATATACCACTGAATAAAACAATGAAGGGGAAAGTTTAAACATATTTAAATAATATTTAAACAGAACCGTGAACAATCTTATATGGACAAAGTACCAAAGGGGGGAGAGTCGAGAGGGACCACCACGAGTCACGTGAACAGGGCAAAAGGTGGATGGCAAGGAGATAATGGGGGCGGAGCAAACAGCACACATGGACACAAAGTACAGGATGAGACAAAGCACACGAGGAGAAAGGAAAATAAATGTTTTTGGTTTTTTTTGTTGTTTTTTTTTTGGGGGGGGGGGGGGTTTAAAACGTCAGACAAAGAGTATTATGTTCGGGGTAGAAGGAAAAAAACTAAGAGCCAAGCAAAACACGATGTAGGGGACTTAAGTAAACAAACACCGACGGGGATACAAGGCCGCACACGCGGAGCAGAACACGATTAATTAATTACGAGTTACAGGAAATTCAAACCAAAACTAACTATAAACAAACAATAACGCATGGACGATAAAATAACAAGTTGAAATTTGACAAACGCATGAATGAAAAAATAACCGCTTTGGATGCCCGGAGAGAACCAAGCCTGAAGGACGGAAGCTTCAACAACTAGGCCGCGTGGCACGAAATACTCGACTATTTTTTACAGGTATGAAAGATTAACACCGATAATCTGCCGAGGGACATGCAAAAGGTACACACACGTAAGATAAATACAGTTTCGACAAAAATACAAATGTGACAATTACTTAACTTCGAGCGTGCGTTAAGATCGTGGAACAGCAAGATGGTACTGCCCATTTGCCATGATCTTTCTTGGGAAAACCACATTTCCAAGCTGGCCTCCAAAGCCAGTCGCGACTGGGCATCCTCCGTCGTGCGAAGTCCTTCCTAGGCACACCTGAGCTCCTCACCACATACAAGGCTTTCATCCGCAGCTCAATGGAATACTGCTCTCCCCTTTGGGCTGGTGCTCCTGCCTCACACCTAGCTCGCCTTCACGCTGTTGAAACCAAAGCATTCAGAATCATTGGAATCTCCCGTGATGAAGCTAACTCCAAGGGCCTCTCACTCACTCACCGCAGGCAGGTTGGTGGTCTTTCCGTCTTCTACCGACTCCTCTCTGGCCTTGCCCCCCCAGCTCTCTCTGGGCTCTGTCCCGCAAATATTCCTACAGGTCGCACAAGATCTGCCTGCAACCCTCTTTTGGTGAAACTGCCAAAATCAAGACTCTCTGCTCACCTTCACTCCTTCATTCCTCTTTTCTCCCACCTCTGGAACAAACTCCCTCACTCTCTTCAATCCCACTCCACCCTCCAAGTCTTTAAAACAGCTGTTCACCACCATCTCTTATCTTCCCCCATCCAAAACCTTGATCTTTTCTACCCCCGCTAATTTCACCCCAATTCCACTTTTTGAAATACCAACTTCTGTCCTGGAAGTCCTTGGTGTCCTTGTGCTTTATACTTCTCCCTCCCCCCCCCCTTCCCATGCCTCCTCCCCCCGGGCCCTCTCCCTTCCACACATCTCCCTGCTCTCGGATGTTGTGTTTGTGTGCTTCCCCTTTTCTCCCCATCTTGTCTTCCACTCCCTCTTTTTGTGTATTTTGTTTGTCTGGTCGATTTGTTTGTGAAGTAAATGTTAGCTCTTTCACGAGCCCCGATTCAGTATACAAAAAAAAAGAAAAAAAAGAAAAAGAAAAAGAGGTGTACACTAATTGATTGATTAATTGTATAATTAAAATCAATAAAGGATTATCACAAAATATTTTCATAATCAATTGGCTAATAGCATAACTAAACCACTAGTGCTTCATCCGAAGATGTATCTTTCAGAAATTTAATTAAATAAGTCATTAATAAAAAATTAAATAATTAATTGATTACTCAATAAATAATTAATTGATTAATCAATAAATAATTAATCGATTAAATGATTAATCAATAAATCAAAAATATCCTTGATAGCCACATCACTTGGTCACTCATGTCCAAATATTAGCTTCCCAGCTCAAAAGGTGCCTGAGATATTGGCCAAATGAGAAAGAAAAGAAATAAATGATTAATAATGAAAATAAATAAATAATAATCATAAAAAAATTAAATTATAAATCAATTTGGTCAGAGAACACATAAACTACCACTATTTCATCAGAATCTGTAACTTAAAAAAAAAAAATTTTTTGGTCATTAATCGAATAATTAAATAATTAATCGATTAATTGATTAATTAATAAATCAAAAATATCATTTGCAGCCAAATCACCTGGTCATTGGCATGTCCAAATGTCAGCTTCCTAACTCAAAAGGTGCCTGAGTTAATGGTCAGAAGAGAAAGGAAATTTGATTAATGAAATAAGTACTTAATTAATCGCTAATAATTAAATAACTCCTCAATTTATTGATTAATCAAAAAAAAAAATACCGTTTTTGACAAAGGACTTGCTCACTATTGTGCCGAAATTTCAGCTTCCTAGCTCAAAGGATGGCTGAGATATCGTCCGGACAAACAAACAAGAAAGAAAGAAAACAAGAAAGAAAACAAGAAAGAAACCAGAGTGAAAACTGAGTACTCTCTTTCAGCGTGCGTCACTGCCGAGCCCCCTTTGGTGCCCGGCAATGACGATTTGCAATGCCTGGAGATGGCATAGGAAAGGAGCGGTGTACAACAAGTACACATACATTCAAAGTACACCGCCCCATGCCAAATAATTAAATATGCTGCAATACCGCAGTGCAGCTCATTGAGGCTGCATTGGGAGGGAGAGGTGTACACTAATTGATTGATTAATTGTATAATTAAAATCAATAAAAGATTATCACAAAATATTTTCATAATCAATTGGCTAATCGCATAACTAAACCACTAGTGCTTCATCCGAAGATGTATCTTTTAGAAATTTAATTAAATAAGTCATTTATAAAAAAATAATTAATTGATTACTCAATAAATAATTAATCGATTAATCAATAAATAATTAATAGATGAAATGATTAATCAATAAATCAAAAATATCCTTGATAGCCACATCACTTGGTCACTCCTGTCCAAATATTAGCTTCCCAGCTCAAAAGGTGCCTGAGATATTGGCCAAATGAGAAAGAAAATAAGTAAATGATTAATAATGAAAATAAATAAATAATAATCATAAAAAAATTAAATTATTAATCAATTTGGTCAGAGAACACATAAACTACCACTATTTCATCAGAATCTGTAACTTTAAAAAAGATTTTTTTTGTCATTAATCGAATAATTAAATAATTAATCGATTAATTGATTAATTAATAAATCAAAAATATCCTTTGCAGCCAAATCACCTGGTCATTGGCATGTCCAAATATCAGCTTCCTAACTCAAAAGGTGCCTGAGTTAATGGTCAGAAGAGAAAGGAAATTTGATTAATTAAATAAGTACTTAATTAATCGCTAATAATTAAATAACTCCTCAATTTATTGATTATTCAAAAAACAAAAAATACCCTTTTTGAGAAAGGCCTTGCTCACTACTGTGCCTACATTTCAGCTTCCTAGCTCAAAGGATGGCTGAGATATCGTCCAGACAAACAAACAAGAAAACAAACAAACAAGAAAGAAAACAAACATGTACACATACATTCAAAGTACACCGCCCCATGCCAAATAATTAAATATGCTGCAGCGCGGCATTGCCAGGGCGCCTCAGGCGCCCGGGAATAGTGCAGCTCATTGAGGCTGCATTGGGAGGGAGAGGTGTACACTAATTGATTGATTAATTGTATAATTAAAATCAATAAAAGATGATCACAAAATATTTTCATAATCAATTGGCTCATCGCATAACTAAACCACTAGTGCTTCATCCGAAGATGTATCTTTTAGAAATTTAATTAAATGTCATTTATAAAAAATTAAATAATTAATTGATTACTCAATAAAAAATTAATCGATTAATCAATAAATAATTAATTGATGAAATGATTAATCAATAAATCAAAAATATCCTTGATAGCCACGTCACTTGGTCACTCATGTCCAAATATTAGCTTCCCAGCTCAAAAGGTGCCTGAGATATTGGCCAAATGAGAAAGAAAATAAATAAATGATTAATAATGAAAATAAATAAATAATAATCATAAAAAAATTAAATTATTAATCAATTTGGTCAGAGAACACATAAACTACCACTATTTCATCAGAATCTGTAACTTTAAAAAAAAAAAAATTTTTTGTCATTAATCAAATAATTAAATAATTAATCGATTAATTGATTAATTAATAAATCAAAAATATCCTTTGCAGCCAAATCACCTGGTCATTGGCATGTCCAAATATCAGCTTCCTAACTCAAAAGGTGCCTGAGTTAATGGTCAGAAGAGAAAGGAAATTTGATTAATTAAATAAGTACTTAATTAATCGCTAATAATTAAATAACTCCTCAATTTATTGATTAATCAAAAAAAAATACCGTTTTTGACAAAGGACTTGCTCACTACTGTGCCGAAATTTCAGCTTCCTAGCTCAAAGGATGGCTGAGATATCGCCCGGACAACCAAGAAAGAAAACAAACAAGTACACATACATTCAAAGTACACCGCCCCATGCCAAATAATTAAATATGCTGCAGCGCGGCATTGCCGGGGCGCCTCTGGCGCCCGGCAATACCGCAGTGCAGCTCATTGAGGCTGCATTGGGAGGGAGAGGTGTACACTAATTGATTGATTAATTGTATAATTAAAATCAATAAAAGATTATCACAAAATATTTTCATAATCAATTGGCTAATAGCATACCTAAAGCACTAGTGCTTCATCCGAAGATGTATCTTTTAGAAATTTAATTAAATAAGTCATTTATAAAAAATTAAATAATTAATTGATTACTCAATAAATAATTAATCGATTAATCAATAAATAATTAATAGATGAAATGATTAATCAATAAATCAAAAATATCCTTGATAGCCACATCACTTTGTCACTCATGTCCAAATATTAGCTTCCCAGCTCAAAAGGTGCCTGAGATATTGGCCAAATGAGAAAGAAAATAAATAAATGATTAATAATGAAAATAAATAAATAATAATCATAAAAAAATTAAATTATTAATCAATTTGGTCAGAGAACACATAAACTACCACTATTTCATCAGAATCTTTAACTTTAAAAAAAAAAATTTTTTTGTCATTAATCGAATAATTAAATAATTAATCGATTAATTGATTAATTAATAAATCAAAAATATCCTTTGCAGCCAAATCACCTGGTAATTGGCATGTCCAAATGTCAGCTTCCTAACTCAAAAGGTGCCTGAGTTAATGGTCAGAAGAGAAAGGAAATTTAATTAATTAAATAAGTACTAAATTAATCGCTAATAATTAAATAACTCCTCAATTTATTGATTAATCAAAAAAAAAAAATACTGTTTTTGACAAAGGACTTGCTCACGATTGTGCCGAAATTTCAGCTTCCTAGCTCAAAGGATGGCTGAGATATCGTCCGGACAAACAAACAAGAAAGAAAATAATGAAAATAAATAAATAATAATCATAAAAAAATTAAATTATTAATCAATTTGGTCAGAGAACACATAAACTACCACTATTTCATCAGAATCTGTAACTTAAAAAAAAAAAATTTTTTTGTCATTAATCGAATAATTAAATAATTAATCGATTAATTGATTAATTAATAAATCAAAAATATCCTTTGCAGCCAAATCACCTGGTCATTGGCATGTCCAAATATCAGCTTCCTAACTCAAAAGGTGCCTGAGTTAATAATGGTCAGAAGAGAAATGAAATTTAATTAATTAAATAAGTACTTAATTAATCGCTAATAATTAAATAACTCATCAATTAATTGATTAATCAAAAAACAAAAAATACCGTTTTTGAAAAAGGACTTGCTCACTATTTTGCCGACATGTCAGCTTCCTAGCTCAAAGGATGGCTGAGATATTGCCCGGACAACCAAGAAAACAAACAAACAAACAGAGTGAAAACTGAGTACTCCATTTCAGCGTGCGTCATTGCCGAGCCCCCTTCGGTGCCCGGCAATGATGTTATGCAGCACCTGGAGATGGCATAGGAAAGGTGCGGTGTACAACAAACAAACAAGAAAACAAGAAAGAAAACAACCAGAGTGAAAACTGCTACTGCCTTTCAGCGTGCGTCATTGCCGAGCCCCCTTCGGTGCCCGGTAATGACGTTATGCAGCGCCTGGAGATGGCATCGGAAAGGAGTGGTGTGCAACAACAACTCACCTTGTTGTGAATATGAGGTAATCATTGGAGGTTCACCCGTTGGCAAGTGGTGGTTTGTCGTTGGCGTCACGTGCGTCCTTTTTTATACAATCTATTTTTTCACACTTGAGAGTGATGTTGTTAGATGAGCAGTAAAATTACCTTTTAAACAATGTACAGGTTGTGTTGTTCTATTTTCGGTTTTTGAATAGTTGGCACACTTGAGAGGTCACGTGATTCCGTATTTGCTGAAATTACCAATCATGGTAACGTCTCAATTAAGAGTTGTTTCTCACATATGATAACATATTTGATGATCGGAGTCCACCATCAAACTAATCATATCGATATCCGTGTTTAAATAGATAAAAATTAAGGCTTTTTATAAAGATTTGTATATGTTGATCGACCATGGAGTTATATTGTAGACGAGATGGCGTACATACCACGTGACCCTGTGCCGACAAGGACGACCGGCAGCCATGTTTTTGGGGGCAACATTTGTTGACAACGTACATGTACGTGTACGTGTACATGACCGAGTTGTGTCGCGAATATTTTCTCGTGGCAACATTCCGAAAAGTTGTGCCTGCTACGTGTGCACAAATCGCAGCAACCAGAAAGATGTTTGTTTTCAGAGGTGAGTGCTCTATCTGTATTTTTATTTTTAAAAGTAGAAATTTTGGTCGGAATTTGGTCAGATTCATTGAGAGTGGCGGACAGGCATACAACAAGAAGCAGGGCTGTTTGGCTCTCTTTTATGTCATGGGTCTTATTGTTGTCGCCATTAGAATAAGACCCATGGTAAAAGAGAGCCATCCAGCCCTGCTTGTAGGGCTAGACAGGCACAGGCATGACAGGCGGAGTTGATGTTTCTTTGCACCTCTTTCAATCTTTGAAACAAAGGCCTTTCCATTCATGCCATTGTGGCCAAGCATTACACGAGGCCTTACTCTTACTGCATGGTTGTACGATCGTTTATTATTGCAGCGAAACACAGAGAATTGTGGATTTATTTCTGAAATTGACTTGTATGGTATGTGTATTTATTTATCATTCATTCTTTTTTCTTTTTAAAGAAGAACATTGGCAGTTAATGGCCCCATGACTGTCACATGACGTCACAGGGAAAGTTCAGATTGAGGTACTGGAAACTGTCAAGGGGTCTGTGTTTCCTGACTTGGCTGATCATTTTCATCAGCAAGACCTCGCAGACGAAGATGACCATGGCAGCCAGTTGGTCAAAATAAGAAGTAAATTTTTTGTGCAGTGTGCTGCACCACCACGGGCGACTGCATACAGAAAGATATGTCAAAAACAATCAAGTCTCTAAGTGGCACCAGCTTACAAAACCAAATTTGTTTCTGGGACAGTGAATGTTGAATGTGCACATAACCGAATTTTTTTTTCTTGGACTCTAATGAATAACATTAAGATTTTATTGGAGATATGTATCATTGTTTTCAAAAACACTGTTGGTCATATTATGCATATTCTTGCATCAGGTTAATTTTGCCCTTATACCGGTGTACATTAAAGGATAGCAAACCTTGAAGACTTTTTTCCCCACGTATCAAAAGATGTTAGAGAAGTCTAAAACAACTACACATTTTCCCTTTGGTGTTTTCTTTAGTGGCTTTTTGACCCAAAATATGTTTGTACATTTTCCATGGGCAGTACCATCTTGAGACCCTGTGATGTAATGGGGTCCCATCGATCCAGGCTACCATCACAAGGTCAATTCCAAAACATGCCTTTAGCAACGCACATGTGCAGCCTCAACAAAATCCAACAATCTGCTTTGGATTTTTGTTAGGTCATGTACAGAATGGATGTGGTGTTTGTTTGTTTATTTGTTGGGGTGTTTGTTTGTTTGTGTGTGTGGTTGGGTGGTTGGCTGGTTGGGTGGGTGGATGTTTGGGTGAGTGGGTGGTTGATTTTGTATTTTTTAATTATTATTATTTTTGAATTAAGGCTTGAATTATAAATGAAGTTGCAATGAATTAAATTAAATATGAAAGTGATCTTTCTTGTCACTGTGCCTCAGTTTTTTATGTTGCAGTTTTATACTATCAACATACAGTCAGGTGAAAAAGTAAGTACACCCCATGTAAAGTTTTGACTTTTTCAACATATTTCAACATACAGCTATTTGATCTTCATTTCAACAATATTGAGAGACAAAGGTGATATAATATAACAAATATCATGAAACATTTACATTTTGTAGTCCGTTGTATAATTTAAATAAACATAAATGCAAATTTTGCATGTGGAAAAAGTAAGTACACCCTTGGCTCTCACGAGTGGTATTGCCCCATTTGGCAGAAACAACCTCAAGTAGGTGTTTCTTATAACTGTCTACCAGTCTCTGACATGGACTGAGAGAAATTTTTGCCCAATCCTCCATGCAGAATTCTTTCAGCTGTGCGATGTTTGATGGGTTTCTTGCATGCACAGCTCGTTTCAAATCCCCCCACAACATCTCGATGGGATTTAGATCCAGGCTTTGACTTGGCCATTCCAGAACCCTCCATTTCTTTCTTTTCAGCCATTCCTCGGTGGATTTACTGGTATGTTTAGCGTCATTGTCATTTTGCAAGGTCCACCTTCAGTTGAGCTTAAACTTTCCGACAGATGGCCTCACATTATCCCCAAGCATCCTCTGGTACAATGAAGAATTCATAGTGGATTCCATGATGGTGAGCTGCCCAGGCCCTGATGCAGCAAAGCTGCCCCAAGCCATAATATTTCCACCACCATGCTTTACAGTTGGTATCAGGTTCTTGTGGTCAAATGCTGTCTTTGGTTTTCGCCAAACATGTCTTCTGGTACTGTGGCCAAACAGCTCTACCTTTGACTCATCTGTCCAGAGCACATTGTTCCAGAAGTGCTGGTCTTTGCCTCGGTGTTCATTAGCAAACTTTAGTCTTGCCCTGATGTTCTTTCTGCACAGCAATGGTTTCAAATTTGTGCAGCCTCTTTCTAATGGTAGACTCTTGCACTTTGACATCAACAGTGGCAAGAGCTACCTGTAGGTCCCGTGATGACATTCTGGGGTTCTTAGAGACTTCTTTCAGCATCTTGCGGTCTGCTCTCGGGCTGAACTTGCTGGGGCGGCCTGACCTGAACAAGTTGGCAGTTGTTTGGAATCTTCTCCACTTGTAGATGATCTTCCGGACAGTCGAATGATTGATTTCAAATTGTTTGGAGATCTTTTTAAATCCCTTCCCAGACTCGTAGGCATATATAACCTTCTTTCTGAAGGCCTCAGAGAGCTCTTTTGATCTAGGCATGGTGAAGCCGCCCACTTCAACAACAAAGAACAAACCAAACGAAATCTCTGAGGTTTAAATAAGACAGGTTCCTCCAAGATCCTCTCTAACGATGTTCTAATCATTTGCACCTGAGCTGGTGGACCTGATTCTAATTTTAGGTATTTGAAGCAGTGATAAATGTAGGGCTGTACTTACTTTTTCCACATGTGAAATTTGCATTTATGTTTATATAAATTATACAATGGACTACAAAATGTAAATGTTTCATGATATTTGTTATATTATATCACCTTTATCAATCAATATTTTTGAAATTAAGATCAAATAGCTGTTTGTTGAAATATGTTGAAAAAGTCAAAACTTTACATGGGGTGTACTTACTTTTTAACGTGACTGTATAAGTGTGATTGTGCCCCCCTTCCCATTACAGTGAGCAGAGTGAATGTCCAGATGACTGAGTAGAACTTAGTTTTATCATGGGTGTTTTATAATCAACTGTTATATACTCCATTAATAATCAGGAAAATAGAACTATTTTTTCGATAAATAAATGTATCGTTCGTTCATTCGTGTGGTTGCCAACTTCAATTAAGATTGGTGCTTTAATGTATGAAAAATAGTGGCAACTAGAATGCCACTCAGTAGAGCGCATACGCCCGTGGCTGCAGGAGCAACAGCAGCAGCGGGTGGCCGCTGCTGAGCCCTATCTTCCAATGGTAAAAAAATCCATCATAAAATACCTGGATCCGGAATAATATCTTGAGCTTCACCAAAAACTAATCAATTCTTCCTTATTCCAAGGGAAATCATCCCACCAACTTTCATCCAAATCCGTTCAGAACTTTTCCAGATATCTTGTTCACAAACACACGAACACACACACGGACGGACATGATCGAATGCATTACTCCCTGGCGGGAGTAATAACTATATTGTTCGTTTATTAGATTAAAGCAAAAAGAAACAAATAATAAAAATCAACTTTAAACGGCCACTCCTTCTTCGACACCATAGCGTTAGTGTGCGCATCCGTGTACTTGTTGCCCCCAAAAAACATGGCGGCCGGGTCTCTATTAGTGCAGCAGATAAACACAAAAATTGTGCATTTTATGACAAAAGCATGAAATTTTTAACATAGTTAGTGCATACTATAAGGTTTATTTTCAGATGTGGAGGGAAGTCAGATTTGACCTCTGAGAGCCGTGAGAGGTCAAATCCAAAATGGCCACCAGTCCACAGAGTCTAATGTTCAAACGCGCTTAACTTTGGAACCAAATAGTGTAGAAAAACATTATAGGTGTCATTTCCAACTAAATTGGGGATGCCCAGAGGTGAATGATGCTTTCAATGAACTCCTAGGCATGCCAAGTGAGGTCAGTGAAGGCTCAATGTTACTGCTAGAGCGATTTGTGGTGCTGATGTACGATAGAACCAGTGAGAGCACAGACGTGAATGATGCCAGGAAACAGCTCTTCACACAGAAGTGTAGAACTCTAGAGAACATTCCTCCAACCCAGGCAACACTCAAGCAGCACATCAAGCACACTTGCTACCAGGCCAACTGTTGTAAACAAGCATTGGTCATGGATCCAGAGATGCCAGACACACCTGACTGGGGCTAGACAAAGGAGACAACTGGGTGGCAGCCTCTTTGGACCACTCTTCCTGAAGCATCAAAATCGTGCCATGAATTGATCGACTGTGGCTGCAGGAAAGGGTGCACTGGACGATGCAAGTGTGCCAAAGCTGCATTCAAGTGCACTGCACTGTGCTCCTGTTCTGGAGACTGTTAGATTTAGATCATTACAAATTTTCATCATTGCCCTTGATTTAATGTAAGCTTTGGTGGACATACTTGGTTAACTACAGTTATTTTTTCAGAGGTTATTGCATCACTCCTTGCAGTGTAAACACTTTTTTTTCATCATTTCTGGTCTTTGGGTGTTCTGTACCTATCCCTATACCTGAAAAAATAAAGTTTTAAAAGTTCAAATGAACTTTTTCCAATAGCAGTTCCAACTGCAGTATCATAAAAATAGATATTTAACGCAATTTGACCTTGACCGTGACCTAAATGCATGTCCTTGAGTTCTGGCGATCTCAAAAGTATCACAAAATGAATGGGCATCCCCAATTTAGTTGGAAATGACACCTATAAGCGTGTTTGAACATTAGACCCAGTGGACTGGCGGCCATTTTTGATTTGACCTCTCACGGTCCTCAGAGGTCAAATCTGACTTCCCTCCACATCTGAAAATAAACATTATGGTATATACTAACTATGCCAGAAATTTCATGCTTTTCTCAAAAAATGCACAATTTGTTAAAATATGAGAGCTTATCCGCTGTACTATATGGTGGCACGGCCAGGTTCTGTACACGGCATAGCGAGTACGCCCTCTCGTCTACAATCTAACTCGAAGAGATCAACCCTCGGAGATAATGGTGACAGGTGGCAGCTCGGTTGGTTTTAAGTTATTGAATTGTGAGAAAATAACTGTTTTAAAACCCCAATTTATGTGCAGGGTGGTAAAATATGTTATCCCATAAAGTTTTGTGCTGATTAACCTTGGGAGCACAGAGGAGTAGATTCACAAATGAACAAACAAACAAACGGACATTTCGCTTTTATATATATACCGGCAGATAAGATTTTCACAATATTACTGGTCTCGATAACACAGCTGCCAGCTGCTGGCTGCCTTTTTTTTTTTAGCTTCTGAAACTAACATTGGCTTGGCCCACCTGGACCCACATTGGGCCCAGGCCTGTTCAGCTCACCTAAACGAAGAAAACGCATAACCCCAGCCAGCTTTGCAAAGTGGGATATGACGTCAAAGTGTGTCATCCTCGTTGTGGAATGACATCGGCAGCCCAGAAGAGACCCATGTGGATCCCAGTTAAAAAACACACCCAGAACACAAGCCCACTTGAGCCCATCCAAACCACATATTTTCCAGCTGGGCCACAGCTGTATATGCTGGCTGGGGAGTGAGGGAGGGAGTGAGTGAGTCAGTGTGAGGGAGTGAGTCAGATAGTGAGTGCATGTGTGTGAGAGTCAGTGACTGAGTCAGTCATCGAGTTGAGTGAGTCAGTCGGTCAGTGAGACAGCCAGTCAGAGTGTGTGAGTCAGTGAGTGTGAGTCAGTCAGTGAGTGAGTGTGAGTCAGTCAGTCAGTGAGTGAGTCAGGTCAGTGAGTCAGTTAGTGAGTGAGTGAGTCAGGTCAGTGAGTCAGTTAGTCAGTGAGTTAGTGAGTGAGTGCCAGTCAGTGAGTTAGTGAGTGAGTGCAGTCAGTGAGTGGGTCAGTGAAGGAGTCAGTGTGAGTCAATGAGTCAGGGAGTGAGTCAGTCAGTGAGTTGTCATTGAGTCAGTGAGTTGTCAGTGAGTCAGTGAGTTGTCAGTGAGTCAGTGAATGAGTGAGTGAGTCCACAAACACTTTAGTCATTATTACTTGAACCAAACACATGATTTTGACCAACCTGACCACAAACTGCATATCTGATACCGAATAAAGATGGATTGATTGACCACATCAAAATATGCCCTCATTGGGGGTGCCAACTGGGGGGGGGGCGGGGATGGGGAGGTTTCCCCGACCCAAAATAGGTATTTACTTTCTTCTCGGAAACTACAACCACAATTTTGAAGAAACTTGACTACAACCTTCATCACCCGTGATGTACCAAAGTTTTTTCACATAAAAAAAAAATCAAGGTCTGAGAAACCTTGTGGTCCATCAAAAATACGAATGAGTCACTGTTGCTCCTGATCCAGGAAACTTCAAAACCCACAGTCCCGTTTTTATTTCTACGATTATTCACTTTAATGTTGAACTGATGCATGATTTAACCAACTCGTCCATTGTTTGGATTAAATAATGTCGGTGTTTGTCATTGAACGACTGTGGTTAACTCATAACGCTCTGTGATCTGAATGGCATTGAGGTTCAGGACCTTTGGGATACTGGTTCACAAGTAAGCAAAGCAAGCAGCGACCGGCGACAAGATAACTTGCCAGACACCGTTGTAAGTCCAGTGGAAAAAATCCTTCAGGATGGATTGTGATTAAAGGCTGAAAATGGAAGCCCCATTCCATTTGAAGGATGGTTTGAAGCAGCGTTTAAGCTTAAAAACGGTGGCAGAGAAGAGTCCATTTTAGTCCCTGTTTTGGTCAGTAAGGGACCGGTGACAGACCCAATAATTTGCCTCAACGTCATTTCACAGTTGATGGTTCAGAACAAGGACAAGTCTGACGATATTGTAGTGCCACCGAAGTCATTCATTTCCTTGTTTCTGGAACTGAGCACATCACAATTATAATATACAGTCAACGAGACTGTGCAGAATCGAGAGGAGGGCCCAGTTTCCATGCAGACAGGCCATCACCATACTCAAATGCTTCAAAGGAGAACAACAAATATGCTTCATGTTCATTCTCATCCATTTGCAGTCAAAACGCCCACACTGTGAGAAACTGACCAAGAACAGTGCTGGCCAGAAGGGGAGATGACAGCGAAACTTTTTTTGTATACCTTGTCGGGGCCCCTATGACACAGGGAACATATAAAAAGGGGAGCGGGACACAACAGGGGTAGAGAGAGGGCAGTACAACAACAATAAGAAACAGGGACATCGGGAGATCTCTGAAAAGAGAGGGCTGGGGTGGGGTGTACTGGATAAACAAGATGGACATGACAGGGATGTTTTATTCAGGAAAGAAATCTGAATTTGAAGGAGTGTTACGTGCTCTTCCCCGACCTCCTGGTCACGGTGTACCTCCGAGCCCCGAGAGGAGTCACGGCAGAAAAATGTGTTATTCTGTGGCAAAAATCAATGGTGAAACCACACCAATTGTTACCAACAAACAAATATTGTATTAAAAATCACACAAGAATAACAGTACAACAATAATAGCAATCAAAAGTACAATCAATGTATATCTTATGATGGTACCATCATCTAGTATAAAGTAACTCACTGTGCTCCAAGTGAGTGAAAAAGAACATTCCCCAATGTCTCTATATTCCCGTCTTCGAGCTCAGAGTTGATCCCCTCCAGCGATCATCAGAACGATGTTGAATCGAAACCCGAATCGCATTCAGGTGACAGGCCCAGTCACGCCGCCAAAACTGCACAAAGGCGAACGCGGCCAAAGCAGCGCAAAGAGTCACGTGGCCCAAAGCTGCGTAAAGGCGCACTCAAGGTGACTGGGAAATATCACCCTCTGGTATGGAGGTTTTACAGCTCCAAATCGGCGAACCTCAGGTTTGCCTTCAAAATCCGCGTTGCACACACACATCCCAGATAGACGTCTGAATGGTGAAAACGGCTGACGTGAAGCAAAGACCTTTCGCGATGAGCAAAGCGTGCGAGTCAAAATGGCCGATGGGTCACACTCGAGACGTAATGACACGACGATGATTCCTCGGAATCCAACGCCAAACCAGACACGCAGGCTGATCAGTCACAGTGATAACACCTCTGTCGAAGGAATCCCTTCCTCTGGAAACCCGAAAGTTCACTAGCGACTTTCGTTCGACAACATTCGCTCAGGACGAAGAAGTGACTGCTTCTTCTCCGACTTCACTCGCTCCGCCTCTTTTTCCCCTCTTCTTCCTCTTTGTCTTCCAGTTCCCGATCCGGTTTCCTGTTTCTTTTAACATTAACTTTTTTTACCTTTTGAAAACAGTTCATGGACAATAAACCTTTTGAACACAATAATAGTACATGGAATCAGAAATATTTACAGTGGATGTAAACCACCACAACAGAAGTGACAAATCCGTAACACTTCCCCCCCTCAAGAAAGAAAGTTTGAACATAGTGAAACTTTCTTTGTAGGCAAAACTCTTCCCACAAACCAAAGTAAACCCACACCCAAATCATCAATTGCTGTGAGCAACGATATAATCAAACAACCTACAGAGATTTCCATAGTTAGTTCACTCTGGACAAAGCATCAGCAACGACATTGTCCCTGCCCTTTACATGCTCAATTTCCAAGTTGAACTCCTGCAAAGCCAAACTCCATCTCCTCAACCTCTGATTTTTATTTTTCATTTTTTGAATGAAGGTGAAGGGGTTGTTTGTGATCAAAAATCCAAAGTCAAGCAAATCTACAACACTTTTTTAGGGAGGCCGAGCTGAGAGCCAGTTTTCATGGTGGTTGGGTGGTGAGGCCTAGAAGTATTCACTACATGGACACCTTTAGGAACGTGGAGTTCACGGTTAATCCATGTAGGAATCTTGGCTCGGCGGTTCCGCAGCATTCAGTGCTTCAGACTCTTCCTAACTTTCATAATAATCATGGTTGGAGCACTTGTCGCTGTAGTCATGGGAATAGCGGTCTCCTTCTCGGCCACTACCCTGATAATCATCCATTCGGGAGCTGCCGTAACTCTGGGAGCCTGCATAGTAATCTCGACTGCGGCCACCACCGAAACTACTACTTCCACCCCGCGAGCCATAGCCACCCCTGAAACTACATCCAGATTTTCCTCCTCTATAGCCCCCTCGATGCCCATGGCCTGCCTTCTCTACTGTTATGGTCCGACCATCCAAATCCTTGCCATTCAAATCCTTTTCTGCATCTTTGGCGTCCTTTGTGTTTTCAAACGTGACAAAGCCAAACCATCTTGACTTTTGCGTCTCCCTGTCTTTTATCAGCAGCACTTCCAAGAGCGGTCCATAATTGCTGAAGACAGAGTCCAGAACATCTTCCCTTGTGTTGAAGTTCAGTCCACCTACAAAGAGCTTGCCAATATTGCCTCCATCCCTGACTTGTGTGCGCTGACACTTAGTTTCAGGGGACTTGACAAGAAGTGTCTGTGCAAAGTGTGACGTCGGTACCTTCCTCTTCTCTTCAGAGTGCTTCCTACCCATAGCACGAGTCGCGGTACAGGATGGAAAGATACCCGGATTCTCCTGCTCGAATGGTGCAGCGTTATTTTCCATACTAGGCTTCTCAACAAACATTGGATTACCAGAAACTCGACCACCGGCCAAATCATTCTCGATAACAAAAGATATTCCCTCTACAGGTAGGGTGGCTTGTAACCCTACGGTGACCGGTCCTGACACCAAATTAGACTTCAAAATGGATGACATGAAGTGGGGCTTTAAAACAGCCATCAACCCCCTGTAAAAGAACATGAACACCAGTTACCGTCTTCTCTGACAATGGCAAAATGCCTTCAAGCATTAAAGATTGATGTGCTCCTGTGTCCCTCAATACCCGAGCAGGTCTCTGGTTAGTCAAGTCTCCATCCAGTGACACAAACCCCTCTGAAATAAAAGGTTTGTAACCTTCTTGAACAAGGTCGGTCTGTGATGCCGTAACTTTGGCATGGGAACCTTCACAAGGCACTGTCCTCCAAGGACGATTTCTCGCATTTGCCAATGCATTCTGAGTTGTACTAGTTTGACCCCGCTCCTGATTTTTCCTTTCCAGGGCATAACATTGGGACATCAACTGTCCAGGTTTCTTATAAAAAGCGCCAGTAGGCCCGGAGGAAAAACTCGTGGTCTGCCTCGAGCCCGCCGGAAGATAAGTCTGTCTTGGAACTGTAGTCTTCTGATCCCTAAAAGTCGCGGTATCAGAGTTGTCCTCATAGTCATCTCTAGGCCCCCCCCCCCCCCCCATGAATATTCGTCCTCCGCACCAGATGTACCATACCTCACCTGGCAAACTCTAGGCAGGAAGTTAGGTTTGTGGAACCCCATCCTGTGTGTCAAGGCATAGTCATCTGCCACGGTTGCTGCCTCATACAACTTTGGTACTTTCTTTTCCTCCAGATGTACTTTAATATCTGCGTGGACACACTGGTTGAATTCCTCCACCAAGATCAATTGTCGCAACAGGTTGAAGTCTTTCCCAACCCCCTTCGAATCACACCACCGATCAAACATGGTTTCCTTCATTCTGGCAAACTCCACATGGGTCTCACTCTCCCTCTTCCTGGCATTCCCGAATTTTTGCCGGTAAGCTTCAGGGACCAATTCATAGGCTTTGAGAATGGCTTTCTTCACTTTCTCATAATCTACACATTGGTCAATCGGTAAAGCCGAAAATATACCTTGAGCTTTACCCACCAAAACACTTTGCACTAACATATTCCAGGACCGCACAGGCCATTTTAGCATTTGAGCCACTTTCTCAAAGTGTAAAAAAAACGTGGCTACCTCCTTTTCATTGAAGGGTGGAATCAGCCTCACATGCTTACCAACATCCCAGGTGTTCTGACAAGTTGTCGAACCAGCCAGCATGGATGCTACCTCTCCCCGTCCTCTCATTAATTCCAGTTCCTTGAGTTTAATTTCCCTCTGACACTCCATGTCACGTTCCTTTAACTCCCTTTCGGCTCTTCTTTCCTTTGTTCATTTCTCCTCGTGATCTCGTTCCTGTTCTACTCTTTTTTCCACGAGTTCCCTTTCAACTCTCCTTTCCTCTGATCTTTTTTCTTCTTCAGCTCTCCTTTCCTCTGCTCTTCTCTCCTCGACTTCTCGTTCCTGTTCTACCCTTTTTTCCTCGAGTTCTCGTTCCTGTTCTACTCTTCTTTCCAAGAGTTCTCTTTCAGCTCTCCTTTCCTCTGCTCTTCTCTCCTCGGCTTTCCATTCCAACTCTTTTAACCTTTCCTGGCTCTGCAGTTGCATCTCCATTTTCTGGCGCTCCACATCTTCTTTTTCCTTGGGTAACCAATCCAAGGCTACCTCTGTCCATGTTCCCTGTCCCACCAGAGATTCTACCACCAATGTCTGCATCTCTGCTTTCTTCATATGAGATCGGACCTCCAAGTTAAAATGTTTGGCCAATCTGTTCCGATCTTTTTAACACGAGGAACTGTGCCTCATTAGGGGACGCCGCAAACTTTTCTGCATCAAACACCATGGTGACTATTAGTTAGCACCTGTTAACCTTCACACAAAAATATCCAAATTTTTTGGAAAATTTGGGAATGTTAGAAAAATTCCAAATTTGGGAATTCTGGGAATGTTAGGGAATTATATCCCAGACGAATGTTATTAGGGAATTTAATCCCAGATGAAGACCCAATTTCAAGCCCCCAAGTCAATTGGACGAGCCCCCAATTTCTGTTACGTGATCTTCCCAGGCCACCTGGTCACGATGTAACGCCGAGCCCCGAGAGGAGTCACGGCAGAAAAATGTGTTATTCTGTGGCAAAAATCAATGGTGAAACCACACCAACTGTTACAAACAAACAAATATTGTATTAAAAATCACACAAGAATAACAGTACAACAATAATAGCAATCAAAAGTACAATCGATGTATATCTTACGAAGGTACCATCAGCGAGTATAAAGTAACTCACTGTGCTCCAAGTGAGTGAAAAAGAACATTCCCCAATGTCTCTATATTCCCATCTTCAAGCTCAGAGTTGATCCCCTCCAGCGATCGGCAGAACGATGTTGAATCGAAACCTGAATCCCGTTTAGGTGACAGGCCCAGTCACGCCGCCAAAACTGCACAAAGGCGAACGCGGCCAAAGCAGCGCAAAGAGTCACGCAACCCAAAGCTGCGTAAAGGCGCACTCAAGGTGACTGGGAAATCTCACCCTCTGGTATGGAGGTTTTACAGCTCCAAATCGGCGAACCTCAGGTTTGCCTTCAAAATCCGCGTTGCACACACACATCCCAGATAGACGACTGAATGGTGAAAACGGCTGACGCGAAGCAAAGACCTTTCGCGATGAGCAAAGCGCGCGAGTCTAAATGGCCGACGGCTCGCACTCGAGATGTAATGACACGACGATGATTCCTCGGAATCTAACGCCAAACCTGACACGCAGGCTGATCAGTCACAGCGATAACACCTCTGTCGAAGGAATCCCTTCCCCGGGAAACCCGAAAGTACACTGGCGACTTTCGTTCAACAACGTTCGCTCAGGACGAAGAAGTGACTGCTTCTTCTCCGACTTCACTCGCTCCGCCTCTTTTTCCCCTCTCCTTCCTCCTTGTCTTCGTCTTCCGGTTCCAGATCCGGTTTCCTGTTTCTTTTAACATTAACTTTTTTTACCTTTTGAAAACAGTTCATGGACAATAAACCTTTTGAACACAATAATAGTACATGGAATCAGAAATATTTACAGTGGATGCAAACCACCACAACAGAAGTGACGAATCCGTAACAGGAGGTGGATTTAGGGTGGATTAATGGGGGTGCATCATGCAGGAATATTTGGGAGACAAAACAGGGGGTGCAAGGCCGGAGTGGTGTCTATAAAAGATAAAGCGACTGCCAACCTGCCTGCACCGAGAGAGTGAAAGGCACTCATAATCAGCTTCATCGCAGGAGATACCAACAATCCGAAAAGCCTTGGTTTCTCCAGAGGGAAGCCGCACCAGGTACGAAGCAGGAGCACCAGCCAAGAGGGGAGAGAAATACTCCATCAAAGTGCGGATGAAAGCTTTGTAGGTGGTGAGCAGCTTAACAGTGCCAAGGTACGACTTCGCTTGATGGAAAATGCCCAGTTGGTGATTGGCTTTGGAGGCCAGTTTGGACATGTGACTTTCCCAGCAAAGAGCACGGCATACAGTGAGACCAAATGCTTGAGTGACAGAACTTCTTCAAAGAGGATTGTTGAGAAAGTAGATGTGAGGGTTTTCCAGAAGGTCTTTTCAGAGAGACAAGGTGAGAGTGTGAGATTTATCAGGATTGAAAGACATGTTCCATGTCTTTGACCAGGTTGTAATTTTATCCAAGTCTGCAGAGAGTTAAGAGACTGCTTTTTGTCTGGAACTGTCGATCTGAGGGATGAGAGATGGATGACTCCACCGGTCGAGGGTGGAGTCATCAGCAAACAGATAACGATTTTCCAGAGAGTCATAAAGATCATTGATGAAGATGTGAAAAACCACAGGACACAGAACACTGCCTTGAGGACCTCCAGCCTGTTCAGGAAGAGATGAGGGAATTCCATTTGCAGCCCCACGTTGAATATGACAGGAGAAATTCCATGAGCCCTGCGTGGAGATTTCCATAGATACCACAAGAGGAGAGTTTGGTACGCATCGTGGGGTCCCATGCCGTATCAAAGGCATGAGATATGCCAAGGGAGACGGCTCTGATTTCCTGTCTGGAGTTAATGACATCCATCCATTGTTGAGACAGCCGAAGCAGGATGTCGAGAGTAGAATGACCAGGTCTGAATCCATATTGATGATCTCAGATCAAGCCATTGTAGAAGAGGAAGGACTTAATATCAGAAGTTTTGATGGATGCCATGACCTTGCTGATGATTGGGAGCAGGCTGATTGGTCTGCAGTTGCAAGGATCTGTTTTTGGAATTGGTGTCAGTAGGAATAATTATTACTGCTTGGTCGAGCCAGTGGCCACATCGACTTGAATCTCGACCTTTGGGGGTGCGGGTCACAGGAGTTTGTTCCTCTATACTCTTCTTTGGAAGTCTGTCTTCAAAGGTATTCCCGACAAAAACAATGCATTGCGATTGATGTTGAGAAAAATGTGGTGGCAACCAGATGTGTGGCCTTCCCCATAAGGGCCTATGTAAATGAGCTGCTTGTCAGCAAACAGTGATGGCATGAAGTGCAGTCATGTAATGATGGAAAATGCTACAAAAGGCTTTCAACTCGTTTGGTGAATAACTCTTGATTTGATAAGGATTACTTTTGGGGATATGGACAAATCGAAAGTCTCCACTGACTGATAATTGATCATAATGTGCCATTACATTTTCACAATAACACAGACAGTGCATTTGTGCTTTGACGACGTCTCTTTATTGGGAAACCCTTCACAAATTCAAGTTTAATGAAAAACATAGGCAGAAGGCTTCTCCTGATAAACAATTTTACATCAAGGGTGTTCTCCACATATCACGCATGGCAATTAAACATGGACGACAGCAAAGATCGAGTAAAAAATAAATGCTCAAACTGCCATGGAAAGATGCCATCAGAGCATAACAAAAAAAAAAACCAAGAAAAACAACTACATCAGATAGAAAACAAAATTCCGAAACACTGGTCACAATCAAAAAACTCAAATGGAAGTTCCTGGATACATGGCAAGAACAGAGACAATAATTTCAAACTGGAAACCAAAAAAAGGCCCTGAAAGGAGAATGATGAGTTCCAATATCAAATTGAGAGATTAAGTTATTTTCGCCATTTGAGTTCTTGGCATCAATTTTTCAACAATTCTCGATGATGAGAATATGGAGAGCCAAATTAATAAATTTTACTTATCTTTTTAAGCTGCAATTTTCTTCAAACTTAGTTTGAGGACACAGATGGGGTCAGAATTTTGAGATTCTTCTTGCCTTCTGACACCAACTTGCAGTCATTGCTGTGGACATTCTGGTGAGAGATAGCCATATGGGTTTGATCAAGGGGTTTGGGGTGCTGGCTGGTTGTCAGGGGTTGCAGGTGGTACTCCAAGGAGTTGTGCTTACAATGTATTTGGCGAAAGGGCTGTATGCTTTCATGATAGCTTTCTCCTTACTGGTTCACTTTATACCTTGCCTACTGCTGAGGATCGCTTACAAGAGGGCACATACAACCCATTATGGGTAATGCTCTGTGAATTTAACAAACCTTTATCAGCAAAACTTTTCCCACTTTCAGAGCACTTTTATGCGAGCACTCCAGAGTGGGTTGCACGATGGAAGTTCAAGCTTCGTATGGAAATAAAATCCTTGTCATATCCTTGTCACCATTTGTAAGGATGGTCTCGTTGATTGTTATCTCCATAGGCAGATTTTAGGAGGTGGTAGGCAGGTCTCCCAGAACTCAAAATCTCCACCTCCTTTTCCGGTAAAGGACTATTATTCAAGAACCAGTTTGTGAAACATAATTCTCATAGCTTTGGTCCAAGGGCTCTTTTTAGAATCCTCACTGAAGCTCTGACAGCCTCCACCTGTAGATTTTTTGTCCTGATATTTCCTGCCAGGGACATATTCCTTTTTAAGTGCTCAGTTAGGGTTTTCTTGATCATCCGGATTCCCAGTTGCTCCGATGATCACAGGTACAATTTCAAGTTTCTTCAATTTCGAAACCCTCTTAACCTCATTTGTCATGCCCTGGTATTTCAATTTTTCAGCTCTCCTGTATGGACCTTCATATGCATCGTCAAATCGCCTTTTTGAGAGAAGCTTTTATCACATATCGGGCATTTGTAAGGTCGCTCTCCTGTATGGATCTTCAAATGTAATTTCAATTTGCCTTTTTGAGAGAAACCTTTATCACATATTGAGCATTCATGAGGATACTCTCCTGTATGGATCCTCATATGTAATTTCAATTTGCCTTTTTTAGAGAAACCTTTATCACATATCGAGCATTTGTAAGGTCGCTCTCCTGTATGGATCCTCATATGTAATTTCAATTTGGCTTTTTCAGAGAAACCTTTATCACATATCGAGCATTTGTGAGGATACTCTCCTGTGTGGATCATCATGTGAAATTTCAATTCATATTTTCGAGAGAAGCTTTTATCACATATCGAGCATTTGTCAGGTCGCTCTCCTGTATGGATCCTCATATGTAATTTCAATTTGCCTTTTTCAGAGAAACCTTTATCACATATCGAGCATTTGTAAGATCGCTCTCCTGTATGGATCCTCATATAATATGTAATTTCAATTTGGCTTTTTCAGAGAAACCTTTATCACATATCGAGCATTTGTCAGGTCGCTCTCCTGTATGGATCCTCATATGTAATTTCAAAATGCCTTTTTGAGAGAAACCTTTGTCACATATCGAGCATTTGTGAGGATACTCTCCTGTGTGGATCATCATGTGAAATTTCAATTCATATTTTCGAGAGAAGCTTTTATCACATATCGAGCATTTGTCAGGTCGCTCTCCTGTATGGATCATCATGTGAAATTTCAATTCATATTTTCGAGAGAAGCTTTTATCACATATCGAGCATTTGTCAGGTTGCTCTCCTGTATGGATCCTCATATGTAAATTCAATTTGCCTTTTTGAGAGAAACCTTTATCACATATTGAGCATTTGTGTGGTCGCTCTCCTGTGTGGATGTTCATATGCCTTTTCAATTCGCCTTTTTGAGAGAAATCTTTATCACATATCGAGCATTTGTAAGGTCGCTCTCCTGTATGGATCCTCATATGTAAATTCAATTTGCCTTTTTGAGAGAAACCTTTGTCACATATCGAGCATTTGTGGGGTCGCTCTCCTGTATGGATCCTCATATGTAATTTCAATTTGCCTTTTTCAGAGAAACCTTTATCACATATTGAGCATTTGTGTGGTCGCTCTCCTGTGTGGATGTTCATATGCCTTTTCAATTCGCCTTTTTGAGAGAAATCTTTATCACATATCGAGCATTTGTAAGGTCGCTCTCCTGCATGGACCATCATATGTAATTTCAATTTGCCTTTTTGAGAGAAACCTTTATCACATATGGAGCATTTGTTGGGTCGCTCTCCTGTATGGATCTTCACATGTAATTTCAAACTGCCTTTTTGAGAGAAATCTTTATCACATATCGAGCATTTGTAAGGTCGCTCTCCTGTATGGATCCTCATATGTAATTTCAAACTGACTTTTCGAGAGAAATCTTTATCACATATCGAGCATTTGTGGGGTCGCACTCCTGTATGGACCATCATGTGTATTTTGAGGTAACCTGTTGAAGCAAAATCCATTCTGCACACATTACACTTATAACGTTTTTGCCTTTCTACAACGTTTTTCTGTTTGTTTAATTTAATATTAATCTTGGTGTTGCGAGGCCCAGACATGGACTTGTATTTCATCGAAAGCGAGTCTTGATTTTGTGATTGTTTCTTCAAAAAAGGCTTCTTCATCACTGTCAAGCTGTGAATGTACCTTATTTGTCCCATATTACTTCTGGATTGTTCTACTGAAACAAAGAACAACATTTTTTTGTGTCAAAATCAAAATGTGAAATATTTAACACATTTCCAAAAAATAGATATTTTCTCAACACAAATATTTCCACTCACCTGTTTCAACACACGAAGCACTTCCGTTTGTCATGTGAATATCATCTGAACCTTCCTTTGCAGAAGCAAATCTTGAATCTTCTGTGACAGATGAATCGTTATTGTGTTGTCTGCCTTCCACATTTACAGGATAGATATCACCTGTGTACAAATCAGCGTCAGTCTTTTGCAGGGAAATGAGATTGAGAACAATCTCGAGAGTCCATAGAACATGTTACGCCATGGAATGGATACACTCAACCCCTTTATTCCGACCCCGTTTGATCCGGAAATCTCACGATCCGACCAAAACATCCAGGGAAGATATTTCCGCCATTCACTTTATCCCTCTCATCCAGAAATCGCACTATCCGACTCGGGCAGGGGAAATGCATTACAAAACCATCAAAACACGTAAAGTGGTCTCTATAATCCGATAAACAACACAGTCAATTAGCCTTCACCAGGCACCATGATCTGATTGCCTAATCAGCAATGCACCGGCGTGGAGGCATGCAAACACTAGTGGTGGTTCGGAATAATATATTTACCGAGACGGTAAGTCATTAGCAACTGGGCTGAGATGGACTCCTAACCAAAATAAACTGTCATCGTTTGATCTCACAAAACACCATTTTTGTCAAGTTTATGATCAAAGGTCCATCAGAGATTGCAGTGGTAACAGTGCAACAGATCAAGGCCACTCATAGTTAACATATGCAAATATGCTGGGTCACAATGATACAGTGGAGCAATCGATGTTCTTCAGCAATTAATGACCAACGTGAAACCATCTAACAGGCAGTGAGATGGGGTAATTTCTCTATTCCTGTGTATAAAAGGGAGGGAATTCTGTCCCTTCATCATTCCAACTTTGCAAACAGACAAAATGTCACGACCGCCGACGAAAAGAGCCAGACTTGAAATCACTGCAGGAAGGAAGAAGGAACTCTGCTTGTACAAGGAAGCCCAACCAAATGCTACACAGGAAGACATCCAAAGCCACTTTTCATTGGAGTGGGGAATCACCATTGGAAGGTCACCTGTCTCGACATCCTGAAACAGAAAGACAAGTGGCTGTCTCTGTCAGAGTCCACAAGTCAGTCGACAACGAGCAGAGCATGTAAAGAGCCCAGAGTTGGAAGCTGCCCTCCTTATGTGGTTTAATGACGTTAGATCAAGAGACCTACAAGTCAACGAAGAGATGATCATGGAGAAGGCAAAGAAATTTGGGGAAGAGTTTGCCGTTGACAATTTTTCCTACTCGAGTGGATGGTGTGGAAGTCTTTCAGTACTTCTGTATGATTGCTGATCTGAATATGTCCCTCTAAGTGAGTTTTCACTTACATCCAAATTGCTTGAGTCTAAATCTCTGACAATAGCAAGACATTACAATTATTAATGTGCTAATGCTAATAATAATGAAGATGAGCCTTGTGAAAATTATATAATCGTTAGAACTATTAAATAAAATGGTGCTGGAGCTTAGAACAGACAGAAGCTCGTGTGGTGACCTTTTTTTATCTGTTCTAAGCAGTTTGCTGGCCAAAGTGCAAACTCCGTCCTCTTATCTCAGACTTCCACATTCTTCAAGCTCCAACCTGTGAAATGTCTGGACTGCGGCATCTACTTGTCTGGGTTACAATGACCTATGATCACCTTAAAATACCCATCTGCTTCTCTTCACTATCATCAAAGAACCCACATGACAAAATAGTCGGAAGAACTCTCCAAGTGCAAGAAGAACCTGTGTGGACGTCCAGAGTGTGTTGTTGAAATGTACGTGGTGTAATTGTAGTTTGTACTTGCAAGTGTTCTATTGAAATTGCCTGCAAGAATGTGGTATTCTCTGTCTCAGTACATCTGACTAGAGTGGAGATATTACAGCATAAACAATGGTTAGATCGTTTCAAGAAACACTGTGGCATATCAAAACACATCATAGATGACGATTCTGCGAGAGTGAACACAAACGACGTCGACAAGGGGAAACAGGACCTGAGATGAATCCTTTCCAAGTACGATCTGAAGGACGTCTACAATATGGACGAGACTGGTCTGTTCTCTCGGCTGAAACCAGATGTGTGTAAACAAAAATATTACAAGTTATGTAATGATCTTATGTTTTCATTTCCAACAATTGTTGTACAATACACCCAGTTTCTGTAGGCTACTGATCATAATCGGGATAACATGCCAACGGACGTCATGCTTGCCGACAACATGCACGCTTACCGACATCATCAATTACTGTTTCCATGGAGATGCTAATTGAATGCTTGGGGGATTGGGATCAAAATAGTTTATCCGACAATCTCGCCAATCCGACATTGGATCCTGGGAACAAATTCGGCCGAATTAACGAGGGTTAACTGTTGTGGAAGTGGAATTAATTATTTGCGTACTAAATTTCTGAACTGAGTGACTTTCTTGAGCCTCAACCGCTTGCTGCAAGATTTGAGTTTTAATTGCTTCTTTTATAAGGCTGAAAACTTCATTAATATATTATGTAGATCAGCATAAATTGCTTCTTTATAAGGCCTACCAACTATAAACATTTATTTTACTGAGAGCTTTGGACTGAAAGTCGTAAATCAGGCTACGGCTGCAGGCGAACTTGTTTCCAGGGCAACCTGCCAGCTCGAGTTGTGAGCTCCCTTATCAGAGTTTCGCAATTTGATTTGTGATAGACTAAAGAATAAGCTTCTTTCATTAAATATCTGTACAACAAATAAATGTACTATTTATACAATACATATGATATGGACATTCATTATATTCAACAAATAAGGTATGTATTCAGATTTCAACATGTATATAAGTTTGGGAAAAGTTTCCTGCAGTTTGTAACTTTTGAAAAACTTTATCTTGGAGATGTGAAGGCCAAATTCGTGTTGCATGACGTATCCACACCTGATGAGCCGATAATTAAAGTTTCACAAAAGATACTTTGTTCAAAATACTTCTCTCCTATGATTTCATATTACTTTCCATGGATTTAAACTTTAACTCATATACTCAATGATTTATACGACAAAACAAAAACTCTTGAATTGCTCGTCAGTCTGTATAAGTATGTAGTGTGTTAAAAAAACATATTGCAAAAGTTTTAACATCTGTAACTGATTCAAGCACCGTCCCTCCCTCTTGAGGACCAGATAATTACCTCAGCAACCAGTGTCATAAAATTCCTTTTCTCCAGGAAAGCCAATTACACACTTTCTTTCAAGCCAACAAACTGAAGTTAATACTCTATTAATTCGATACATCTTATGTGATAGTAAAGAGACAAAATGGTAAATGTATTTAAGACAATTCGATATAACTGCATCTTCATAAGTACTGAGAATTAAACTTTCTGTGACCCAACCTCCCCCAAGCTGGCTGAGAGCTTACACAGATGGTCCTCGTCAAGGTGGTCCTCGTCAAGGAGTTGTTTTCTCAGTACTTTCTCCTGCAGTGACACAGATGGTCCTCGTCAAGGGGCCGAGTTGTTTTCTTTAAAGCCATAAAACTTGTTTGTACTGAAGGATAAGACATGGCAGATGCCTTGTAACGACATGTAAATCAGGCACTTGGACATTCAGAGCTGAGTCAAGGAGATAACGAGCTGTGTAATGTGTTCCCCTCATCACAAAATGTTCAAGGAAGGACCTTCCTTACCATGGAGATCCAAGAGGTGGCACCAAGAGACCACGAATTACTGTTAAATTAGCAAAGGTTTCTTGAATCTTGTTGAACTCCTTATCTCGTTCCACATACCCCAAATCTACGCTCCTCCCTCTTCCTGCCTCCTCCCCTCAGCCCCAGCCCCATTCTCATTGTTCTTCACAAGTATGAGAAGGCTTTGCTGGACCAAAGATTCAGGATTTTGCTTTGGAATTGGGGTGTGTGTGTGTGTGTGTGTGTGTGTGTGTGTGTGTTTATATGCATGTGTGTGTGTGTTTATATGCATGTGTGTGTGTGTGTGTGTTTTGCATGTGTGTGTGTGTGTGTGTGTGTGTGTGTGTGTGTTTTGTGTGTGTGTGTGTGTGTGTGTGTGTGTGTGTGTGTGTGTGTGTGTGTGCTCTTCTTGGATTTTGATTCTTGCCAAGTGGTTTTCTGCATTCTTTTGACGTATATCTTCTTTGTAACCTAAGTGAAGTCCTCCGTGTGAATTAAAAATGAGTCAATCATCTTCTGACATTTGGACATTGATTCTTGAGTTTGTCAATTACTTCAAGGCTAAGTTATTCTTCAACACTGTCCTTCAATTTAAGTATAATCATGAAGTTAAAGGTTGTTAAAAAGAAAATTCCAGATGTTAAGCACCATTGAAGATGTATTTTACATCACCCTTATACACCACCCTATTTAACATGTCCAAGCCCTGCTTTATATTTATACACCACCCAATTTAACATGTCCATGCACTGCCAAACCACAGGTTATTGAAAGTAAGAAGATGGCGATTTGTGTTCAACAGTTTTCAAGTGTTTCATTCAATTTAAACAAGCGTTACGCCTAGGTCCCCCATCGGTGAAGTGATGTGAGTTGACAAAGTGTAAGATGCAGAAAACATGCTATGATATATTTCGCTCACAAGGTTGAGACATACATGGGGGCGGCCATCTTGGATTTTGACGTGGCGACCCAATTTTCAATAGCCTTCTTCCTTATGCCGAGATACACCCTCACACCAAATTAGAAGTTGGTACTTCGCTTATTTTTCAAGATATTCATCTCACAAGGTTCAGATATACATGGCATCAGACATACATGGTGGCGGCCATCTTGGATTTTGACGTGGGTTGCACCCACACACCAAATTCGAATGCGGTCCTTCGCTTATGCACGCACGCACGCCCGCATGCACGCCTGCACGCAAACACGCACGGACACATGGACGGAGGGGAAAACCATAGTCCCCCTTTCGCTCCGCTGTGCGACGGGGGACAATAAAATAAGGATTGTAAAATTAATCCAAAAAAAAATTCTGCAATTTACTGGCGTTAAAAAATTCTCAAAATTTCCTTTCACAAAGTTCGGAACAAGTGTGGGTCTACCCTCAGAAGAGCCAGGAAATAATATCTCCACTCTCAAGACTGAACTCTCAAACCTGTCTCCCTCCTCCAAGTCCTGGTAGCATCTGGTGAAATTTGTTTCTGGTGTTTTTTTCCCATTCCCTCCCCTCCCTTACCTCATATGGCCACACACATGACACTGCACGTGAAAAAGCCGAATGCCTCAACGCCGCGTTTGCCTCAATATCAACTCTGCATTTGCCCCTTCCACAGATCGACAGGTGTCCATTCTCTCTACTGTTGTTGAGCTTGTGTCCTTCCCTCCCTCTCCCTGTATTGACTCCCGCCCCTTTTTTTATACGTTTTATGTCTCTGTTTGTTACTTGTGGAAATCAAAGATTTTTCAAGGATATTAGTTGGTCTTGTGCATTATTCTCTGTTTGTCTGTCTGTTTGTCTGTATGTCAGTCGCCTGTAGGTCACAATTTTCAACGGATCTTCACAAAACTTCACCAAATGGAAGAGTTGGTCAAAAACAAGAAGCCTTTTGTTTTTTGGGGGCAAAAGTCAAAAGGTCAACACAGGCCAAAGGTCACCAACTTTTTCAAGTTTCTAAAATCCTCAATTTTCATGAGGTACCTCAGTACTTATGAGGTAAATATCGGTGAAAAGGTCAACATAGGCCAAATAGCTAAAATCCTCAATTTTCATCCAATTGACTTGAAATTTGAAGATTCCAGATTTCAAACCCTCCACACAGACACAAAAACACACAAGGTGAAAGATCAAATAAAATAAATGGTTTATTTTTCGTTGGCCAGCACTAAGCTTGCTCAACAAGATCGTTGAATGAAGTTGGCAGTACAGGGTGGCCAAGTCCAACGCTTCCCACGTCTGAGCGCCCAATACTGAAACGAGCCATTGATTGCTACACACACACAGAGCCGTCGAGCAAGCTGTGAAGACGGCCCTCTTTTTGTTCTTGTTCGTTCGTTCTCGTTCTCTCTCGTTCTCTCTCGTTCTCTCTCGACCCCCCCCCCCCCCCCAGGCTGTTATGATTTGGGTGTGGCGTCATGGCGGCTGTATGCGCTGAGCTGTGAGTAGAGTGCTGTGTTGGCGTCTTTCCTATCCCCATTTCGCTCCCTTTGTGTCTTGTACGTGTTTGTGGAGTTTTCCCCGTGTTTTCCTCTCTTTGTCGAGACGAGAGAGAGAGAGAGAGAGAGAGAGAGAGACAGAGAGAGAGAGAGAGAGAGAGAGAGAGAGAGAGAGAGAGAGAGAGAGAGAAGCTATTTGAAGGCATTGGCGGTAGGCCTTTCCCTGTTCTGGGCATTGGTTATGGCGATAAAATTTTGGTTTCGTTTTTTTCTCTTTGTCGTTAATCCGGCGTCTTACCGGAGTATAGACGTTCCACTTTAAATCATATTTATTTTCGTTCGTTTGGATTAATTATTACTACCTTTTCCTTTTTTTTCTTTTTAATCTCCTCAACCCGAGTTGTTTGGGTAAAACGGAGTTCCTTTGTTTTAATCATGGCGACGACTCGTTCGTAGCAAGACGCTGCGTTTGAATCGTTAACCCGCAAACATGCTCTGGTTTGTGTTCCTCCTGAAGGGATTCCGACCGAAGAGATCGTCTTGGCGGTTGGAGAGGTTATCGGAATCGAACATGTACGTGCTGCATCACGTATGAACCAGAAGGTTGTGGTCTTCGTTGTGGATGAGCATCTAGTTCACGATGTCGTGAGTTCCGGGTTAACCACAGAGAGTGGTCACTTTGTTATGGCCTCCCCGATGGATGTCCCTGCAATGAAAATGATCATTTCAAATTGTCCTCCTTTCGTGTCCAATGAAAAACTCGTATCTGTTTTGTCTCGATATGGTACAATCATTTCGAGAATCTCGATGATCCTCCTTGGGTGCCGCCATGAAAAAGCGAAGCACGTGATGAGCTTTCGAGGGCAGCTTCACATGGTTCTTCCAGACCGTTGGGATGATACGCGTTTAAAGATTTCATTTAAGATTAAAATTGATGACCGTGATTATCAAATATACGCTTCATCAGTGACCTCAACATGTTTTCTCTGTGGGGCGTTTGGGCGTTTAAAGAGATTTTGTCCGAATGCTGCTTGTTCAAAGTGTGGGGAATCAGGCCACGTTGATCAAGATTGTAAAACGGTTAACAACCCACTACCTCGTGTGGTGGAGGAGGTGACACCCAGTGTCTCAAATGTTTCCGCTGACACTGTGTCCTTACAGAGTGAGGAGGGTTTTGTGACTGTGGCAAAAAAACGTAGAGCCTCCGCTCCTCGTGGCCCCACTATTGCCCCCAAAGTAGTTGCACTGGATACGAGTGGTGCAGTAGCTGAGGAACCTCAAGGTAGTGAGAAAAAAAGATGGATTACCATCCAATGATGGAATTTTAATCCAAAGTGCACAAGGTGGTACGGTTCCATCAAATAGTTGTACAAATGAAGGGTCTATTATTATTGATGAGACTTTGGTTGAATGTCAGGAGATATCACCATCATCATCATCATCACCACCACTACCTGAGCCTCAACAAAATAGTGCGACAATCCTTCCCAATGTTCCCACTGCAACAAATGATCAGAATACAGTTTGTGTGGACCCGGCGGAGGTGCCCGACGTTGTTGTACAAGATGGTGGTGCAACAGCCCCATCTCATGTCGAAGTAGACCTCCCCAGGCCCCACCAGACCCAAGACCAGTCCATAAACGAGTTGGTAAAGGTCCAAACTGAAATTTACGAACCTGGTGGAATGCTATCTGGGCTGTCTGCTTCAGATGATGACATGGAGGTGACTGAGCCGTCACAGTCGTCATCTGAGCAGTTACAAATACCCCCCCCCCCCCTCCCCCGAGGATATTGTGACCTTTCTAAACGAGACATTTAGGTAGCGAAATGTCATGATTCAAAAACATTTTCCTGACTTGCTTTCCTTCATGCAGACTGCAAAGTGTATAGTTAGAAATTCTAAAGATTTTGAAGTAACAAAAGCACAAATTCATCGACTGAGGAAATTCATTACAAAAGCAAGGTTGGAACTGTCTCAACAGCAGCTAAACCCCCCTTGGTAAGGCATGAAAAGTAAGGAAGTGCTGTTTGGCACCTCAAACATGAATGGTGGTGGTGCTAACCATTTACATCAGCTCCAAGTTAAAAAGTTATTGTTTCAGAAACATATCGACATATGTTTATTGCAGGAAACACACATAACAGAGACTTCACAGCCTGACTGGCTTCGCCTTAATACTGGGCAGTGCTTCTTTAGCAATCTGTCTTCTGTTTCTGCGGGAATTGCTTTCTTGCTTCGTTCGGGGTTTGTTCCTGACTCTTGTAATTTTAATGAAATAGTTATAGGACACTTAGCATCCTGTCCTATAACTTAGAGCTGTCTCCCTCGACATATCACGTGCCTTCGACACGGTCTGGCACCCCGCTCTGCTCACCAAACTCTCCTCCTTTGGTATCCATGGAAATCTCCACGCATGGCTGGCGGACTTCCTCTCTAGTCGTCGTCAACGTGTGGCCCTGAATGGGTTTCTCTCATCTCCTCTTCCTGTTCAGGCTGGAGTTCCCCAAGGCAGTGTTCTGGGCCCCGTGCTTTTTCTGGTCTTCATCAATGATCTCTCTGACTCTCTCGAAAATCCTCTCTATCTCTTTGCTGATGACTCCACTCTCTGCCGCTCCATTCCTCTTCCCTCAGATCGGCAGTCTGCTGCCTCCTCACTCTCTGAAGACCTGGACAAAATCACAGACTGGTCAAACAAGTGGAACATGTCTTTCAATCCTGACAAATCTCACACTCTTACTATGTCTCTCCGAAAAGATCGACTGGACAACCCTCCCATCTACTTTCTCAACAATCCTCTCCAAGAAGTTCTGTCGCTCAAGATTTTGGGTCTCACTATCTGCCATGATCTTTCTTGGGAAAACCACATTTCCAAGCTGGCCTCCAAAGCCAGTCGCCGACTGGGCATCCTCCGTCGTGCGAAGTCCTTCCTCGGCACACCTGAGCTCCTCACCACATACAAGGCTTTCATCCGCAGCTCAATGGAATACTGTTCTCCCCTATGGGCCGGTGCTCCTGCCTCACACCTAGCTCGGCTTCACGCTGTTGAAACCAAAGCTTTCAGAATTATTGGAATCTCCCGCGATGAAGCTATCTCTGAGGGCCTTTCACTCACTCACCGCAGGCAGGTAGGTGGTCTTTCTGTCTTCTACCGACTCCTCTCCGGCCTTGCACCCCCAGCTCTCTCTGTGCTCTGTCCCCCAAATATTCCTACAGGTCGCACAAGATCTGCCAGCAACCCTCTGATGGTTAAACTGCCGAAATCTCGGCTCTCCGCTCACCTTCACTCTTTCATTCCTCTTTTCTCCCGCCTCTGGAACAAACTCCCTCACTCCCTTCAATCCCACTCCTCCCTCCAGGTCTTTAAAACAGCTGTTCACCACCATCTCTTATCTTCCCCCATCCAAAACCTTGATCTTTTCTACCCCCGCTAATTCACCCCAGATCCACCTTGTTTGAAATTCCAACTTCTTTCCTGGAAGTCCTGGCAGTGTCCATATGTTTTATACCTCTCCCACTGCCCCCTTCCCACGCCCCCCCCCCCCAAAGCCCTCGCCCTCTCTCAGATCTCTCGATGTCTCCATGTCTCTCGGTCCCTGCTCTCAAATGTTGTGTTTGTGTCCTTCCCCCTCTCTCCCCATCTTGTCTACCGCTCCCTATGTGATATGTTTTATATGTCGGTTTGTCTTTCTGTGTGTTCATGTGATTAATGTTCGCTCTTTCACGAGCCTCGATATTGTATACAAAAAAAAAAAAAAAAAAAAAAGAAAAAAAAAAAAAAAGAGGTGGTCTATGAAGGATTTCACCTTACCTTACACAATGTATATGCTCCGAGTAGCAGCTTAGCTCGTAAAGATTTTTTCACACGTTTGGCCAATTACCTTCACACAGTAGCCTTTGATCATTGTGTCTGTATTGGGGGAGATTTCAATTGCACCTTTGAACCTAGTTTAGATAGAAATACACCAGAACCACATCCAGAATCTCATAAAGATTTATTGAATTGTTTTTCATCACTTGGTCTACTTGACGCATGGCGTATACAGCACCGTACAACATCTCAGTACACATGGTGCCGTTGTGCTAGTGGGTTAATAACACTTGCAAGGCTTGATAGATGGTATATTAAATCCACTTTTAGAAACGTACTCGTGTCTTGTAATCATTTCCCTTTTACTTTCTCTGATCATCACCTGGTTGTACTTGGTCTATCCTTTTCTCAGTCAATTCGTAAAAGTGTGTATTGGACTTTCAATACCAGCTTCTTGGAGGATTGCTATTTTGAGGATGCTTTTCGTAGTTTTTGGGAAACACTCATCCAAAGAAAACCTTGTTACTCTTCTGTTCAGTTATGGTGGGATAACGTGAAATAGTCCGGCAGCTAAGCTAAATATAGCATAACAATTGTGCATTTTGTGAGGAAAGCACCAGATTTGGCACACTAGTAGACTATCATATTATGAAAAGATCTGGATATTGGGCCATCTCAGATTCAGAGATTTGATTTTTGCAAGATTTGCAGATTTTGCAGATTTGCAAGCTGAGATTGCAACGCCAGGGACGGCCGACTCCTTCCTGTGAGCTGCCCACGTCACCCGCACAAGAAGAGCTCATCAAATCACTGCAGCGGCACTGCACATCCTGCAACACCGTGCGTATGAACGCCACTGTATGACATATGCTGATGATGCAGAAGACCTGCCTGAGTTCGAAGACTGGTGTCACCAGAGAGGAGAAGACATTCCCAACTTTCAGTACTGGGCAACTGTGCTGGAACTAGAGATGTTGGTACTGGTCTACGTGCGTTCTCTGTGGCAGGCTTCATTCACGATGTACCTTGATGGCCTGACGGAACTGGTCCCATGGTTCCATGCCTCAGACCACACACACTATGCCAAGTGGGTCCCTGTTCACCTGAGGGACATGGTTGCACTTCCAATGAAGCACCCAGATGTAGCCAGAGAATTCAGGGCTGGCAACTTCACTGTACAGAAGACGAAGAAGGTGTTCTCTTCGATCCCAATCGAATCGAAATCTTGCAAAAATCAAATCTCTGAATCTGAGATGGCCCAATATCCAGATCTTTTCATAAGATGATAGCCCACTAGTGTGCCAAATTTGGTGCTTACCTCACAAAATGCACAATTGTTATGCTAAATTGCCCCACTAAAAGCCCAGATTCGCATCTTTTGTCAATATTTTAAGTCCTTTTCCACAAGCAAGAGTAAGATTGCTGTTTCGCTCTTAGAAACTGAAATTTTACACTTAGAGGAAGACTTGGCTAAGTCTCAAAATGGCAGGAAACTTCAGTTATTATTGGAGAAAAAAAGCTTGTTTAAGAGAACTGATTCATGAAAAAGTAATGGGGATGTCAGTTAGACTCAGAATCCAAAATGTTAAGTTCTCTGACACCCCCAAAAAAAGTTTTGCCCAATTAGAAGGGGTTAAGAAGTCCCAAAGGCAAATGTTTTCCTTGTTAGATGCTAAGGGGAATATTACACAAAATGAAAGTGATGTTAAGATGCTTGTGAAAAGGTTTTTTTCTGGCTTATTTGCAGAGAAAGCTGTGTGTAAAGATATGGTTGATGATATGACGAATTACCTGCCTTCGTTCAGTTGTGACCAGTGTCAAGGTCTTGAAGAGCCGTTTACTATGGAGGAGCTAAGCATAGCTCTGCGTAGCTTTGAACACGGAGAAGCCCCTGGGATCGACGGCCTTCCAGTGGAATTTTTTGCAGCGTTTTGGGACATTTTAGGTCCAGAAGTACTGCAGGTGCTACAAGAAAGCCTATGCTCTGGCATACTACCCCTCAGCTGTAGAAGAGCAGTTGTATGCCTTCTCCCAAAAGGTGGTGATCTCGGTCGGATAGAGAACTGGTGCCCCATCTCATTACTGTGCTCTGACTACAAACTTTTTTCCAAATTGTTGGCCAATCGGCTAAAGGTTGTCATTGGCACTGTTGTCCATCCTGATCAGAGTTACAGCATTCCGGGAAGATCAATCTCTGATAATGTCTTTTTAATTAGAGACTTGATTGACTGTGGCCTTAAGGAGGAAGAAGGGCTTGGGTTGATTTTCTTAGACATTGAAAAGGCGTTTGATAGCATTGACCACACTTACATGTTCCATGTTCTGCAAAAGTTTGGTTTTGGTGAAAAGTTTATAGGCTTTGTGAAATTGTTATACCACAACATATTTAGTTTGTGCAAAGTAAATAATCGTCTTTGTTCACCCATTCAGGTTCAGAGGGTTGTTCGGCAAGGCTGCCCTTTGTCAGGGTTGCTGTTTAGCCTTTCTCTTGAGCCACTACTCATAAGTCTGAGAGCCTCTCTTACCAGCTTTGTGCTTTCTGCAAAGAGAACCACATCATGGTATCAGCATATGCTGATGATGTCTGTGTAATCATTAAGAATGATAAGGACCTAACCATTCTTGTTGAGTCCTTACACAGGTTTTACCTTGCTTCACGTTTGCGGTGCAATTGGCAAAAAAGCAAAGCTCTGTGGGTGTCCTCAGCTCACGGTACATCCGGTAGGCTTCCCGTTACCCCCCCCCCCCCCCCCCAGTCTCTTCCAAAAGACATAAGCTGGACAAAAGAAGGGGTTAAATACCTAGGTGTTTATCTTCGACCCAATCAGTACTCCCATATTAACTGGGAAGGAGTGGTAGAACAGGCAACCAAGCGGATCAACAAATGGAAAAGGTTCCTTCCACAAATGTCCTTTAGAGGCCGAATACTGATTATTAACACCTTGGTCGCCTCTGTCCTGTGGCATAAATTTATTTGTTTGCAGCCACCAGAAGGCTTGCTTAAAGCTATTCAACAGGCACTGGTAAATTTCTTTTGGGGAGGTTACCACTGGTTGCGGATGGACGTACTTTGCCGCCCGGTGTCTCTTGGTGGCCAAGGGCTCATTGACCTAAAGTGTCGGCTGAAGTCAATACAACTTCTGCTCAATGCTGAAAACCTGCCCTGGCGCCCTGTGGCACAACGAATACTGAGGCAAGCTGGAATGCTTGGCTACGGCCTTGAGACTTTTTTGATCGAATCCCAAAAAGTTGATGTGTCCCACCTCCCTCTGTTCTACCAGAGCTTGTTGAATGCTTGGCAAGCCATAGTGGTAAGCTGCCAAAAGGAGTCCTATGAGGCTAAAATGTTTGCAGGAGAACCTCTATTCCTCAACCCACTCTTTCCCCAGGTTCCCAAGAGCCGTTGTTTTGCCCAAAACTTCATTTCAGGTGGCATCAGAAATGTCTGGCATCTTCGTGACTCAGCAAATTGTGGTTGGAGATCTGCCAAGGAAGTCGCTGAGATAACTGGTACCAGATCAATGAGAGCTGCAGGTCAGGTACTTGTAGAAGTCATTCGTACATCCTTTAGACTTGGGTTGCATGGAGTACTGGGGTTAAATGGGTATCCCATAATCCTTCGCTTCCTCACTTACTTGTTGCTTTCCCGGGTTTTACTTTTTCCCCAGTCAGTACTGGCTCTTGTTAATTTAGTTGTCTTGAGAGTAAATCTATTTACCAGTTCTGTCTTTCTTTGATTAATGTAAACACCTCTGCAGCAGGAGTTATGAGATGGAAAGCTCTTTTACCTAATGGCCCCCCCTTCTGAACCTGAATGGAAATCAATGTATGGTACACCATATCAAAAAGGTCGGGTGATTTACAATGGAGACTGGCTCATGGGGTATTGCCAACAAACACTTTTGTAAATCGTTTGGATGCCATGTTATCGGTGATCTGTCCCTTTTGTAATAATAGTGAAGATTTGTTTCATGGGTATGTTGATTGCATACGATTGTGCCCTCTTTTTCTTTTGCTGAACAATGTGTTTGGTCAAGTTAATGTTCCTTTTTCTCTCTGGTTGTTTATTTTTGGCCTTGGGGTCACTTCAGCAAAGGAAAAATTGTTAATGTTTCTGAATTATTTATTGTCAGACGCTAAACAGGCCATCTATTTGTCACGAAAAGCGAAAATTAAGGGCAAGCCACCCGAGCAATGTAATGTGATCCTGCACTTCCAATCCCTGGTCACAACTTGGTTAAAACTGGAATTTAAGTATTATAGTAGAAATGCAAACATGAAGGATTTTGTTGAGACATGGTGTGTGGGAAAAATATGCGGGGTAAATGAAAATGTATTAGAGATTTACATGTAGGTGTTTCCTTGTCCTTGCAATCTCTTGTTTTGGAATGTAGTACATTTACATTGATTGTTTCTCCTTTTATTTGACTTTCTATGACTTTGGTTGTATTCTCTTGAAAACAGTTTTTTGGTTTATTCTTGTTGATGCTTGTTTTTGTAGTTTTATAATAAAAGGACTTAAAAGTCTGTCTCTCTCTGTGTCTCTCTCTCTCTCTCTCTCTGTGTCTCTCTCTCTCTGTGTCTCTCTCTCTCTCTGTGTCTCTCTCTCTCTCTCTCGCGCCCCCTGCTGGTCGTTTGCATGCTGGTTGTATTGTCATGGCGTCTGCTTGTGGAGGCCTGTGAGTGCTCTGTGTTGTTGCTCCATTCCCCCCCCCCCCCCCCGTTTTCCCCCCTCTGTGTCCTTGTACCTGTTCGTGGAGTCTTCCTGGTGATTCCCATATACGTTGAGACGGGAGAGAGAGCCGGAGAGCACAGGGTGATCGCTGGTAAGGGTTCGCCGTTTTTGGGCGTCGCCCGATCGGTGTTTGCTCCTTCATCTTAAACCTCTATTTCCTTTTTTTCCTTTCGTTTATCCTTCCTTCAGTTTGTTTTGTTGCCTCCCTTTTCCGAAGTTAGGGAAATCGGAGAGGTCTGATTGCTTCCCATTCCCGGAGTTCGGGTAGGGAAGATTGTCTTATATATTCACCCTCCCCGAGTTGGGGAGGGGTTGTAAGTGCAGCTGTTCCAGCATGGCAGCTGCACTATCTCGATTTACGGCCTTTCAGAGCCTGACCCGTAAGCACGGGTTCTTTTGTGTACCTCCGGAACGTGAGGTTAGTGTCGAGGACGTTGTCCTCGCAACCGGTCATGTTGTCGGGATCGACAAGGTTGTTGCCGCTTCGCGGATGAACAAGCGGATCGTTATTTTTTTGTCCGACGTGGATTGTGTCCCACAAATTGTCGAACAGGGTTTGACAATCGATCCAGATTTATTTGTAATGATTTCCCCACTAGATAGCCCAGCGATAAAAGTCGTGATATCAAATTGCCCCCCATTTGTATCCGACGATGTACTAATTAAAGAGTTGTCCCGATACGGTACCATCGTGTCTCGTATCTCCATGATTCCCTTCGGGTCACGAAACAACGATTTAAGGCACGTGGTTTCATTCCGACGGCAAGTGTTTATGATTTTAAAAAATTCCCAGAAGGATTTAAACCTTATAATAAAATTAAAACATCAACAGAACGAATATACAGTGTACGTGTCCACCAACGTTCTAAAATGTTTTGGCTGCGGACAATTTGGGCATGTTAAGCATGACTGCCCCCGAAAAGAGAATTCTCCACAAGTGCAACCTCCCCTCCGAACCGGGAATAAGCACCCCCCCCACCTCCCCACCACCGGTCCAAACCCTCCCACCACTGACCCAAGCCCTCCCACCACCGACCCAAACCTTCCCACCACCGAACCAAACTTTCCCACCACCGAACCAAGCCCTCCCGCCGCCGAACCAAGCCCTCCCACCACCGACCCGAACCTTCCCACCATCGACCCAAGCCTTACCACCACTGATCCCAATCTGTCCACCACCGACCCAAGCCCTCTTACCACCAATCCAAACCCCCCCGCCGTACCCCCCTCCCCTCCCCTTGAAACAGGGGCCCCTCCCTCTACTGAAGGATCTAATTGCAGCCATCTCCTGTTAACTATAGATCTCACCCCCCAGGCGACATCGTCCAATCACAGCTTGTTGCCTGCTATAACTGATCCTACCTCTCCCGCCGTGGTAGCCGATGGGAATCCCCTCCCGATGATCACGTCCTCCCTCCCCCCCCTCCCCCCAAACCCTTGCAATCTCTTCCCACTAACCAGGACGAGTTTCAATTAGTCTGCCCAAAAGGAAAAAGACATCTGCAAACAACAGATGAAAACGGTCATCTCTTTAAAAAACCTACAACTGAAAACCGACAGCCCCCCCTCTCTGGCCTAGATTTGTCCCTCGTCACAGAAAATCGTTTCTCGGTATTGGAGGACATAGATGTGGATGAATCCTCGCCCTTGTCTACTGACCTAGAAACTGATATGGTTGAACCGCAAAAATTAGTACCCCCCCCCCTGCTCCCCTGAAGATGCCCTCCCCGTCCCCCCCCCCCTCTATGGACTATGCCCCATCCGATAACGTGGAGGGATGTGATGATGGTGAGGAGATAAATGATGAAAACCAGTGTGACACACCATCTGAGCCATCTGATATAGATGACTCTGTTAGTGAATGTGGTAGCCTCAAGGAAGAAGAAATCCCTCCAATCCCTCCCTCCGAGATAAAAAGGTTTCTTAAGGACACATTCCGAAAAAGGAATGTTGTAATAGAAACCTTTTTTCCGGAGCTACCTGATTTTATACATTCCGCTAGACTGATGGTAAAACGGCCCCACGTTTTTTATTTCAATTCCTCCCAACGTCACCGTTTAAAGAAGTGTTCGCAAAAAGCTAAGAATGAACTGCTATCAAAAAATTGAGTGGTGGTCACTCCTCCTTATAGCTGTAATGAGTTTTTCCATTTGTAGCTTGAATATTAACGGAGGATGTAGCTCTGTCCGCAAAGTTCAAGTAAGGGATTTTTTATTACAGAAGAAAGTTGACATTGCCCTCTTACAAGAGACCCATGCCAACGACTACTGTGTCGCAGAGTGGTGTAGGCTCTTCCCCGGCCTGTCCTTCTTTAGTAACGGTGACTCCCGCAAAGGCGGTATCGCAATAATTCTTAGCCCCTCCTTTTCGCCTTCATCGCTTAAATTCGACGAAATACACAAGGGATCCCTAGCATCCCTAGAATTCCACTACTGTGGAAAATTCTATACTATTTTTAATATCTATGCCCCAAGTACGCCTGTAGCTCGGCGAGTTTTTTTTAATGACCTTGGGACACACCTAACGTCCCTCGACAGCCAAAACGCCCTAAAAAACCGAGACAATCATGTTTGTATTGGTGGAGATTTTAACTGCACCCTTCAACCCCAACTAGACAGGAACAGTGCAGAGCCCCATCCTGCCTCCACAATCCCTCTCACCAAATTTTTAAAACAAATGAATTTGACAGATATATGGCGGGTACAGCACCCATCAATCAGGCAATACACATGGTGTCGATGCATTCAGGGTAATATTGTACTTGCTCGCTTGGACAAGTTTTATATTAATCCTCCACTTGAACGCCTCGTTCTGTCATCCAAAATTTGCCCATCAGGATTCTCGGACCACAGCGTAACATTTCTCAAAATTTCTGCCCCCTGCCCGAAACACAAGAGTGCTTTTTGGAAATTTAATAACAACTTACTTGATGATAGTACCTTTAAGGACATTTTTCCAGAAATTTGGAATATTCTGGTTGCCTCCCAAGGGAAATTCTCAAACCTCAGACAATGGTGGGATAATGCCAAAACGCACATCAGACTATTCTGCCAACAATATCGTGCGTATGGTGTTCAAGAGGAAAGAAAAACCACAACCTTACTTGAAGATGAAATCCTGGAATTACAGGAACAGCTTCAGGGAACCGCAAGTGTGAGCCACCAGGGAATGAGGCAACAAATCCATGGAAAAACGGCCTTACTGAATTCCATATCCGAAAGGCGAGCACAAAATGCTTTATTGCGCCTGAAGATGAGGTACATACACGACCTTGATGCTCCAACCAAATTCTTCTTCAGCCTTAAAAGGGGGGCCTCTTCGTCAATGATTACACGCTTGCTCCATGATGGGGAACTCCTTTATGAAGATGGCAGAATCAGGGAATGTGCCCGGAAACATTTTAAACAACGGTTTATGCGGCATGACATTAACCAGGATGCAATATCGGAACTTGTTTCTAACCTTCCAACATTGGCGGAGGATCAGAAGCAGCAGTTGGAGGATCCTCTTAGGTTACCTGAGTTCACTGCTGCCTTGAAGGCCTTAGAACCTGATAAAGCCCCTGGACTGGATGGGCTGACAAGTGAATTTTTCCAGTTTTTTTGGGACACCATTGGACCTCACCTACTGCGGGTATTGAATGAATGTTTAGAGGATGGACAACTGCCGTGGAGTTGCCGGAGAGCAGTCACCACCTTAATTCCTAAGAAAGCGGACACTCAACTTATAGAGAACTGGTGTCCTATTTCTGTTTTATGTACGGATTATAAAATTTTAGCCAAAGCCTTGTCTAATCGAATGAAACCTTTTATGAATGTACTAATAGGAGAGCATCAATCCTTTTGTATTCCTGGACGTACTATTTTTAATAATATCTTTCTTATCCGTGATACCATTCGGTTTTGTAACAATTTTAATATGAATGTTGGTCTGTTTTTTATTGACCAAGGAAAAGCCTTTGACTGTATTGACCACATGTACCTTTTTAGAGTTTTAGAGAATTTTGGGTTTGGACCTACTTTTATCTCATACGTTAAACTTTTGTATTGTAATATATCCAGTGTTCTTAAAATTAATCAAGTATTGTGTAGCCCCATTGCTGTACAACGGGGAGTACGGCAAGGTTGCCCGCTATCTGGACTTTTATACTCTCTTGCCATCGAACCTCTTCTGCTCCAATTACGTACGCACATTTCTGGCTTCACTGGATCAATTCTTACCACACCGCTAAAAGTCTCTGCCTATGCAGATGATGTCTGTATTTATATAAAAAATAGTGCTGACGTCACTGCGGTGGCTCAAGCACTAAAAACATATTGTCAGGCTTGTTCAGGCCAGGTAAACTGGAAGAAGAGTGAAGCCCTTTGGATAGGACCTGGAGATTGCCCGCCAATTGTCCTACCAGGAGGAGTGAACTGGCAGAAAAGTGGCATTAAATACCTCGGTATTTTCCTCGGAGACAACACCTTTGAGCAACAGAACTGGGTGGGATTACCAGACAAGGTAATGGCAAAACTGGCCCGCTGGAAAGGACTTCTTTTTCAACTTTCGTACCGTGGAAGAACTCTCGTCATTAACAATCTTGTCGCCTCTATGCTATGGCATAAGATGATATGCCTACAACCGCCCGGGAGCCTTCTTATTACACTGCAAAAGAGCATTGTCGACTTTTTCTGGAGCGGGAAACACTGGCTCCAACCCCCCGTGGCATACTTACCACTCACTGAAGGTGGCCAAGGTCTTATTGATATCCGCAGCCGGATTATGGTCTTCCGGCTTCATATCGTGCGCCAACTTGTATATGGAGATGAAGCCCTACTCTGGAGGCCTCTGGCTAACTGCATATTACAGCTTACATGCAAGCTGGGTTACGACCGAGAACTTTTCTTGATGAACCCTCATCAAATCGATTCATCCTTGCTGCCCACCTTTTACCAAGGGGTGATGAACGCCTGGCAAGCCCTGTCCTTTTCCCGTGAAATGGCAACATACAACATGGAAATGTTGATGAATGAGCCCCTATGCTACAACCCCTTCCTGGAAAACAGCTTGAATAATAGGGGACTCGTTCAACGCTTTGTTGATGCCAAGCTGCTGCGAGTGAAAGACCTCATGACAGAGTCTGGGAGCTACCGGCTGAGTGCTGCCGCTGTGGCACAAAAAACCGGAATAAAATCTGTCAGGATCATCTCTCGGTTCCTTCAAGGGATATCCACAACGTATCGTAATACCTGCGAGGAACTTGGCCCTTCCCCCGAGGAAATAGCGGGTGACTTCCCCAAACTCCTAGTCTTCAGCCCGCCACTTAATCTGTCCCCTGGCCTGAACAGCCCTGATGATACTGCATTATCCCTTCCCGCCTTTCCAAAGAAAACTTTGTACAACGCGTACGTTAAAATTTTATACGCAAAAACATTTTCTGAGCACCCGAGGCTTCGATGGCGGGATGTTTTACCCCCAATACCCCCCAATTGTTCCAATTGGCGAAGTTTTTATCTTTTGACTACTCCAAAGTATGTTGGAGATATTCAATGGAAACTTGTACACTGGATTTTACCTTATAATGTTTTACTGAACCGGTTTTCTACTGCTAACTCTAATCTATGCCCTTTCTGTGCATCCATTGAAACCCTACCGCATATATACCTTGAGTGTGAACGATTGCAACCTCTTTTTACATTCCTTCAGGAACGCTTTGTGAAGCTTGGTTCCCTCTTCAATCACAATGTTTTTATTTATGGTGTTTTAGGACCGTCTTCCCTTAGAAATGTGGTTTTAATGAATTTTTTAATTGGCCAGGCCAAGTTTGCAATTTATAAATCCAGAAAGAAAAAAATGGGAAACGCTTCTGACTCGTCATGTGATGTACTGCTCACCTTTAAGGCTCTTGTAAATGCAAGACTAAAGCTAGAGTACCGGTTTTTTAAAATGAACAAGAATTTAACATGTTTTAAAGAAAAGTGGGTTTTTAATGATGTCATATGCACACTTGATGATGATGATTTGATAATAATTTTTCCTTGAGACCATTTTTATTGTGCTTTGTTTCTTTATGACTGAACATTACTGATTTTTTGTACTCTTGTAATAAAAGGAAGAAACAGTCAGTCTCTCTCTGTGTCTCTCTCTCTCTCTCTGTGTCTCTCTCTCTCTCTCTGTGTCTCTCTCTCTCTCTCTGTGTCTCTCTCTATCTCTCTCTGTGTCTCTCTCTCTCTCTGTGTCTCTCTCTCTCTCTCTCTCTCTGTGTGTCTCTCTCTCTCTCTCTCTGTGTCTCTCTCTCTCTCTGTGTCTCTCTCTCTCTGTGTGTGTCTCTCTCTCTCTCTGTGTCTCTCTCTCTCTCTCTCTCTCTCTGTGTCTCTCTCTCTCTCTCTCTCTCTCTGTGTCTCTCTCTCTGTGTCTCTCTCTCTCTCTCCGTGTGTGTGTCTCTCTCTCTCTGTGCGTCTCTCTCTCTCTCTCTCGCCCCCTGCTGGCCGTTCGTGTGTTGGGCGTGGCAAGATGGCGGTTGTGCAGTTCGGGGAGGTGTGAGTTGCTCTGGCTGTCGAGTGTTCTGGCTGTTTTCCCTTATTATTTCAACCTTTCCCTCGCCCCCACGACCCCCCTGTTGTTCTCATATCATTACTTCATTCGTATTCGTGTTTCCTCCCCTGTGCTCGAACCTTTCCCCTGTATTATCTTTTCCCTCCATTCCCTTCCTTGAGACGAGAGAGAGACAGAGCGCATGCGGTGGGTGATGGTAAGTGAGTTCGTTGCTTTCCATTGCATCCGCATGTTCTTATCGCTTCGTGTAAAGTGACGAGAACTGTTTTTTGAATTAACTACATTCTCACTTTGCCGTCGCCATACTTATCACGGCCCAGGCCGGCATGACGAGCGTCCGTTCTCGCAGTACCGCGTTCGGATCGTTGAGCAGGAAGCATGGCCTCACATGCGTCCCTCCAGTTCATGTTGCGGTCGAAGCGATTATTATCGCCGTCGGTGAAATTATCGGAGCTGAAAATGTCCTCGTAGCTTCGAGAATGAACAAGAAAGTTGTTGTCTTCGTGCTACAACAAGCAATGGTTGCGAGTGTTGTGGAATCGGGTTTATCCGTCGAGCCCGATATTTTTATCGCAGTTTCACCGTTTGATTCGCCATCAGTAAAAGTTCTAGTTTCCAACATTCCTCCATTTTTGGAGGACGAAAACGTCGAGCTTGTTCTTCGTAATTTTGGCACAGTCGTGTCCTGCATTTCAATGGTTCCCTTACGGTGCCGTGACGATCGTTATAAACACGTTTATTCCTTCAGACGTCAATTATTTATGATTTTGAATGAAAACCGTCGTGACCTTGACGTTAAATTCACGATAAAGCATGATAACTACAATTATCAAATGTATGCAACAACAGAGGTGCTAACGTGCTATGCCTGTAATCAGCATGGACACCTGCGGAGGGATTGTCCGAATAATCTCCCTGATGCTAATTCAGCGTCCAATCAGAACACCACACCACCTGAAGGACAGGAATTTCTTCCTGCGACTGAAAGACGGGACTCTTCTTCTTCACCTGAGGGACAGGAATCACTTCCTTCGCAAAATGCTCACCCAGGAGGGACGAATGATGCAGATGATGGCTTCACGGTTGTAACCCGGAATAAAGCACAGAAGCGGGCAATTGATACCAAATTAGACAATCAAGTGAAACCCAAGAGGTCTCCTTCCTATGCGCAAGCGATAAGAACACCTGCCAAACAACCATCTGAACCCATTCCCACGGACTCACCTCTTGAGCAGCCCTGTACTCCTGTTGTGAGTACACATGAAACTGTTACTCCCACTGTGCTTGAAGAACCGGAGATCCTTCGTGGAGTCGATGAGACCCTCTCCCAACCCCCACCATGCACAGATGCCACAGTTAAAATCGATGCACCGGATGTACAAATTGATTGTGATCTGGATGTGGCTGTACCTGCAGCATCTGGACAAATTGCTAATGAAGAACCGCGGGAACTTGTGGTTGACAGCATGGGTTACGAGTCTGATGGAACATCTTCTGTTGCTTCGACCCTAAGTGAAACAGGCAGCGATGTTCCTCCTCACAACCTTGAGGTTGATTCCTCAGTATCTCCCGATGCCGTTCACGCCTTCTTACACAAAAGTTTTCGCAAAAAGGGGGTCAAAATTAAAGATCATTTTCTAGTCCTAGAAGATTTCATTCAAGTGGCTCGACTAATGATTTCTAGACCGGATCGGTACAACGTTGCAGACCCTCAACGTCACCGGTGAAGGAAATTTCTAAGTCGTGCTCGGAGCGAACTCAAAGACCATGGCTGATGTCCTGCCGGTGCCCCCATCACAATGAAACTACGCATTGCCAGCCTTAATATCAACGGTGGTCGCACGTCTCTTCGTAAAGTGCAAGTTAAACAACTAATCGAGTGCAACAAGGTTGACATCTTGTTGTTGCAGGAAACTCATTCTACTGAAGGTTCTTCAGCTGAGTGGGAGTTGTTTCTTAAAGGGCATTGGTTCTTTAGCAATCTATCAAGCCCAATTGCTGGGATAGCCATCTTCTTTCGGCAAACTCTTCCTTTGACTTCGGTTTCCTTTAAAGAAATTGTGAAGGGATATTTAGCTTCGCTGACTTTCTCTGTTGGTCAGCAGCTTTTCACAATAATAAATGTGTACGCACCAAGTACAAATGCTGAAAGATCTTCCTTTTTTGACTGTCTTGACTCGTATCTTGCTGGTGTCCCCCCTGACCACTTTCTATGTCTTGGAGGAGATTTCAATTGCACACTTAACCCCTCCCTTGATAGGAATGGGGCTGAGCCACATGCAGCCAGTACAAGACCTCTCGTTCGCTCAATCTCAAGATTCAAGCTGACAGACATTTGGAGATTGCAACATCCGATGCAGCAACAATTTACTTGGTGTCGCTGCTCTAACAACTTAGTGTCGCTAGCTCGACTTGATAAATTGTACGTTTCTGATCATTTCCTCAACCTCGTCTTAAACACCTCTATTCTCCCATCTGGGTTTTCCGATCACCACATCATCACTATGCATTTTCAGTTGCCACTCATAAAGGTGGTGAGCCCTTATTGGAAGTTCAACACAACACTTCTTCAAAACGAATTCTTTGTTGCATCCTTTAGGGCCTTTTGGGCACATTACATCACGATGGATAAAGAGTTCTCGTGTTTACGTCAGTGGTGGGACAACGCTAAAGCTCAAATTAGAGTTTTTTGTCAAAATTTCTCACGACACAGTACTCAGGATCATGATGTAAATATAGATCTGGTGAAGACACAAATTCTTCACTTGCAAAACAAAGTGTCCTCCTCTCGTATTAATGGGCAGCAGCAGATGCTGTATGAAAAGAAAGCCCTGTTAAATGAATTACTGGCCGAACGTGCAAAGGGTGCACTCCTTCGGATGAGAATGACTCATTTGCAACAACTAAATAACCCGAGCAGGCTTTTCTTCAAGCTGGAAACTGCCTCAAAAAAACAAAAACAAATATTGTCCTTGCGTTCTGCTGGCGGAAGGATTTTGACTGATCCAAGTGACATTAAACTTACTATTAAGACTTTCTTTTCTCACCTCTACTCCTCCAAGCGCACTTTCTCAAACCATATACATTCATTTACCGCATCCTTGCCTACACTTACTGAGACCCAGAATTCGACTGCTGAAGGCGAAATAACATTGGACAAACTCACTAGTGTTTTAAAGACCTTGCCCACCAGCAGGGCACCTGGCTTAGACGGGTTGCCAGTGGAATTCTACAGCACCTTTTGGGATTTGCTGGGACCATGTCTATTAATTGTCTTCATAGAAAGCATACAAACTGGTGAACTTCCCTTGAGCTGCAGACGTGCCATCATTTCATTAATCCCTAAAAAGGGAGATCTTCAACTTGTTGAGAACTGGCGCCCGATCTCTCTACTTTGTACCGATTACAAAATCCTGTCTAAGTTACTCGCTAATCGCATAAAGACCTTAATTGGGCACGTTGTATCCCCCGACCAGTCTTATTTTATTCCCGGCAGATCGATATTTGATAATATTTTTTCTGTTCGTGATTTGATTTCGATTTGTCATTGTCAGAATGTTAACACCGGGCTGATCTTTTTAGATCAGGAAAAGGCCTTTGATAGTGTTGACCATTCATATTTACTTGAAGTTTTGAAGGGGTTTGGGTTTGGTTCCTTCTTCATTTCTTGTATCAAGCTGCTGTATCACAACAACATTAGTTTGGTGAATATCAACAACAGTTTATGTTCACCTTTTCCTATTCAGCGAGGCATTAGACAAGGCTGCCCTCTTTCCGGGTACCTGTATTCACTTTCCATTGAACCCTTGCTGATTCACTTACGCCACAAACTTTCTGGGTTCTTGGTGACACCTCTTGCTAATTCTGTTAAGGTGCTTGCGTATGCTGACGATTTGTGTGTGATTGTTAACACTCAGTCTGACATTGCTGCCCTCACAAGTGCTCTATGTGAATTCAATTTGGCATCCTCTGCTACTGTCAATTGGAGTAAGAGTAAAGCCTTGTGTCTTGGTCCTTCTGGGTTATTTATCCCACCTTCCCTGCCTAATGCTTTGCAGTGGAGGTATGATGGTGTTAAACATCTCGGTGTGTTTCTTGGAAATGAGACCTTTTCCTTAAAGAACTGGGATCAGATGGTTGATCACATCGCCCATATCCTTAATTGTTGGAAAAGATTGTCCAGCCTACTGTCTTATAGAGGTCGAGTGCTGATAATTAATAACTTGGCTGCTTCCAAACTCTGGCATCGGATGACTGTCTTACAACCGCCCAAATCGCTAGTCATTAACTTGCAGTGTATCCTTGTTAATTT